>NC_136692.1:19627553-20000053 GCF_947650265.1 Symphodus melops | reverse complement strand
AGCTGTTTGATCGTGATGTTCCAGTGCCACTGATTGTTTGTTAACGTCTGCCACTGCCGTGTCACCCCGGTCTGCAAAGGCACAAACAGTTCCTGCTCAAAATTGCACAAACCAGCCCTCCACCCACCCTCCCAGTTTCTCCTGCTCAATCTTTCCCTCACTTTCTGTCACTCTCCCTTTCCTCCTGTTACAGTCTCGGGACTGTGATTGAGCTAACACAAGTCCTGCAGCTTTATGCCACGGCTCAGCTCGTGTTGTAAAAGGTTAATAATCAGTCAAGAGACTTAGTTATATGTATTACATTTTTTTTATTTCGTACTGCCGAGGTTCTCAAACTTTTTCTGTCACGCTCCGTTGATGAGGAAGATTTCCCCCCCACCTGAACAGAACAGTAACTTAAAGAGCCCAGTTAAAATGGAATAAACAACCGTAAAGATTGTGAACATTCATATCAGTATGTGTCCAACCAATTTAGTTTTTGGTTTATCCTTTCTTAACTTAAAGAGTGTGTATTTTTGTATGTTTTTATTTCACTTCAGAATATAACACACGCTATGTTTGTATGTACACGTACAAACATGGCTCTAAATGCTTGTCCTGACAGTAAAAGGAAATCTGTATCAATATGCATACGTCGGTCAACAGGCTCATAATCAGGAACATGTTGGGGGTCAAAGAGACCAGGAACAAGAGGGAGAGGGAGAAACTGATTTGTAAGTTGCTCTCTAAAGTTCTTACAAGATGAAATTTGCAACACTGAAATACAAAGAAACTACTGCTGCTGCCTTACTGTGCAGGATGTAAGACTCCATTTAGTTTGAGTGACTGTTGTGTCCAGAAGCTTGCTGCTCTTACTTTCTGTGCTTGTTTACATCATCATGTGTGGATGACCAGGAGATCGTTCAAACTCATCATCAAACCATCAAATGGAGAAAATGGACAGATTGGACACAAACCACAGTCAGTGGCAGACTTCAGCCCTACTTCCTTATTTGAGATTCTCACGTTTGGATTTTTCTGAATCTTTTGGCGCTCATGCAGTCTCCATTTTACACTTTAGATGAACTGGTTTCAATAATCTGGCTCATCTGTTGGCTAGTTTTTCTCATGTGATTGTCTGACTGCTCGTGTTTTCCCCCCACTTTCAAGTTTTTCCTCATGTTGCCAGATCTGAATCGTCAAAGTAGTGAGCACCATGCTACCATAACTGAGAAAAGGTACAAGACATTTGACTCAAGTGGTGAAAAAGATACATTTTACTTAACACAAGTGGTGTAAATGTTTCCAATTTGTGTGTGGGGACACAATTCCAGTAAGCGTGAGAATGATTACTCGATATCTACCTTTATTTGTGGTTTCACTTAAAAGTTCTCTCCTGTACCTGTTTTAAAGGAGAAACACAACACAAGCGGTTTTATTTACAAGAACATGTACTCTCACAGAAACACAGTGACAAATAAAGGTCATAACACTTCTCCCCACACCTATGGCAGCGGTTTTGACGTGAGCACACAGTGTGAGTCCATGTGAGGTTTGAGAAAAGCACGAATAGTTCAACTATCAACTCTCAAAGAAACTCCACGGTGGGTTTAATGCCATAAGCTCACTTCCTGTGTGTTTACCTCATGTGAGCGCGCATCAGTCAGTGGTAGTGTGTTTTCATTCCTCTTGTTTTTTTTTTCTCTGCTTCTATTCTTCAAATACTCGTCTACTGCCTTGCTCTTTCTACCCTCACCTCCCCTCTCCCTGCAGAAGGTCAGGGATATGAGTGTGAGCAGAGAGTCACATGATGGAGAACTCACACTCTGAAAACTTGCAGAGTCACCAGCAAGTAAATAAGCGGAACTGCAGTAAATATAAAAAACAAAAAAAAAACCTCATATTGGGAGTTCATTGTCTTGGGTTTTATGTGTTCAAGGGCCTGTAAAATGTCAAAGACCATCATCGTCCTCCACCTCTGGTGCCCCTCTCCTCCTTCCTCCTTCCTCCTCCTCCAGCAGCAGCAGCAGCAGCAGGGGAAAGCAGTATTATTCTCCTCTGGAATGTCGCATTGAGCTAAATTTAGAGCCTTAGCTTCCGTTCTTACTTCTTCTTCCCTCTCGCTCCTCCTGCTCCTCCTTCTCTCCGTCTTTGCAGAAGAGACTGAAATAGTGTCTTGAGCCTCACCTGGGAATGCGAGGCCCTAAACTCCCGAACTCTCCCTTTGTGCTGCACCTCCATCCAGCCTGCCAACTTTTATATCAGAAAACTGGGCATCAAGTTCTGACCTTGCAGGTCTCCATATCCATGTGACTTTGTTACTACCTGAATGTTTTCCAAAACTTAGTCCAGTCTAGCTAGAACTCAACATTTTGTGATATAAAGGTCTGGCAGATCTCGTTCTTATTGTTGTAGATGTAGACACAGCCTTAGATTTGTAGATTTTCCTGTTTTGGTCCCGTTCAGGTACATGAATGGTATAGTTACTTAAAGAACAAGAACAGTTATCGATTCATAGAGGTTTTCTGGTAAAGGTCAGGACAGAGTTGTTGCTTTCTAAATCCAACTATGGAGGAAATGGAACCCAAGACAAGCAGTTAAGGAAGCAGAGGCAACTTGGCATACAGAGATTGAGGGTGATGTACGGTAAGGCCAGGCGAACTTTTTGGCTTAGCTCTTGTAGAGACGGAAGGAAGCTGGTTGTGGAACAGGAACGTCAACACGAGGTTGTAAGGCGTACACAAGCCTGTGGCTCAGGACTCGGGACAGTGGATGGACGAGGGAAGCTAAGTTGGCGGGGCCTCTGGAGGATAGGATGATCAAGTTTAATTCTTGACGATGTACTGTCATCAACCTCGAACCTGAAACACAGTAACTGAAGAAAGTTGAGTACAGAACATAAGCAGGGAAAGCATGTGACTATTCAGTTTGTTTGGGACTAACGGGACGAAACACACTAGACACCCCTGATGTCCTGGCTCTTTCTGCCCATCAGTCTACAGTAAAATACCTCAATAGCCATCCCAAAATGCCCTTTGAATTTAATAAAATGAAAGAATAACCCCCTCCCAAACTCTGTGAAATGTAACATTTTTTGCCATTGTACCTTCCACCATTTTCGTTGGCGTTGTCACTAGATTACATCGATGGAGCATAAATCTGCAATGCAGTTCTGGTTGCAGTAGCAACTAAAGGCAATAGGGTATGTTATGTAACTTATCCGTAGGGCATAGGGTCATGACTGGGGTGTCTTCAGTGAGCACTTATCCTTTCATTAGGGCTCAAGAACCCGGTGTTTTCTTTTTCAAATGGGGAGAGTTTTGTAGATAACGTGGAGAAGGGGCGTGAAGCCAGTCATTGTTTCCTCTAATCATGTGTTCTGACATATTGGACATGTTTTACCTTTTGTACGTGTGCTTTTAATTGTATTTAGCTCCGCTCTGCTGTGTGTATTTGTTTGTGTCTGTGTACGTGCTTATATATGTGTAACTATTTATCAATACAGCCCCTGTGCTGTAGCCATTACCACTGATTCATGCTTCACTCCTAATGGTCAAATCATTAACATTATTTAGACCACAGGCTGTTTGTGGATGTGAGCGTGTGCACCCTTCTTTCCCTTCATGTTTGTCTGTTTGGAGAAGTGATGGGAGCTTACCGTGTGTGCGTGTGCGCGTGTGTGTGTGTTTGACTGTCCTCAGGCCGCTCTAAGTATTGATCTCCATATGGTCAATGAGCAAGGCTAACGATGCTACAATATGCCGCTCTCGCATACCCCTAATCAATCTCAGCAGCCCCGGCACAAATGGCCCTCGCTGGTCTCTGAGAGGACCTGACGCATTAGCCCACCTCAGCCGCCATTAGCCAGCACTAATTAACGCCTCCAGTTTGCAAACACATTGTTGCTAGCTAGGATTAGCAGATAGTTAAAAGCATATTATTTAACACCAAGGCTATATAATGTTGTGTTATCCCTCTGTGTTGCAAGGGTGAATGAGTAGTTCAAATATTCAGCTCACATAAACATTAAACTTACAAACACACATTGTGCACGCTGACACACACACACACACACACACACACACACACACACACACACACACACACACACACACACACACACACACACACGCGTGTTGCTAACCACCCCATCATTGGATTTCTAGGGTGGAAGAGCTGTGGTGTCATTGATTTCTCTGCAGCAGAAACTGGAGGCATAGCATTACTCTCCCAGGACACACACACCGTTACGAACACACGTTTCATGCTCACAAAGAAATGTGAAACATATCAATACATTTGGTCAATAACCTGGGATATTTCATCTGTGTAAAGAAGCATCCGTTCATGCCACGGGGAAGAATAAGGATGGAAAGCATTCGTAGGGAGGAGAGAAATGAGATGCAGGGATATCCCTTCTTTTCACACTGTTCTTCTGTGCCTGCGTCTCCAGAGGCTCACATCGAAACAGAAAAGCAGAAAAATCAAGAGGAAGTGAGATGTTAGTGGCGCACTGGTAGCATTACCTTTACTGAGGGTCCCTGTAGATTTCCCTCTCGCTCACTAACACCAATATGGCACAGTTAAACACTTACACGCTCACTGACTCATTCACAGCACTCTCTCACTACCCCCCGCCCCCCTCGCTCTATATCTTTCTCTCTCTCTTTCGCTAACTGTTTGAGGTCTAAATCCCTCCATACTCAACGACTTAACCCCTCTCTTTCATTTCGCCCCCTTCACTAGTGCTCGGATCTGCCAGTAACCATGAGCCGCAGCGTGTCTGTGTGTGTGAATGTGTGTGTATGTGATCAGTAAACTAATGCTTTGTAGAGTGCCACGTTCCTGGCACGTGGCGTACCTCAATGCTGGAGTGAGATGCAGGAACTGCAAATGAGCTCTCAGCACAAAAACATGCACGCACACACACTTCCTCTTTTACATTTGTATTTCCCTCACACACAGACATGAAGCTGAATGTACTTTATATGAACCTTAATAACCTTAACCTTATGCTCACAGTATTCCCTGCAAATTCTCTTATCCTTCTCCTTAAAAAAAGACACCAGCAGGTCCAACATTTTAACATGTTCTGAAGAAACCACACCTTTATTTCACCCCAACACTGTTGCCATGCAACCATTCTAGCTTAGCATTGTTGTAACGCTATAATAACAGCTTTTCTTCCAAGCGAAAAAGAAAAAAATGATTATTGATCCTTCCAAAGTGTCGAAACAGGGACACCAGTTATCCTTTTGAAAGTAACTGTGTATTCACACCAGGAAAGTCCTTTAGTCCGCTTTCTTTGGTTCGGACCAAATAGAATGTTTCTTTTTTGGTTTGGTGCGGTTTGTTTTCACATTGCACTTTTCGCAAGAAGCCCAAAATTCATAAACAAAACCATGTGTGCAAAGATGGTTCAATCATTGGATAAAAAGGTTTAGGGTGGGGTAAAGCGGTAATCTCAGGATGAAATTAAACAATCATGGAGAACTTGCATGCTGCACTCGCTGTCCTGGTATTAAACATTTTAGCAACAATTTCATCCATTTAGTACAGGTACGAAAATATTTCATTGTGTAAAAAATGTAGACCTATGTGTGGGCAATCAACCGGTGTTATGATGAATGTGGTTATAAATGACGTATGTGGCGCAGGGGAAAGGAGGAGGATCAGACTGCCGCGGGGGAAAAGCGCCAGGAAAACTCTGCTGCAGCTGCTGTTCAGTTAGTGTGTGTGATTTAAATGTATTGGATAATAAAAGAACAGAGCGATGAAACCAGTGAAAGTGTCTGAAAGATAAACTAATGATTACCTCCGCGTCTTATATCAAAGAAGTAGGCAATAGAAACAAACAAGAACACTGTGCTGCTAACCAAACAATTATTTCCCTTAATGCGCGAGGCAACGGGAGCCTGTTATGTCCAAAAAGCCCTAAGATTTTTAGAGCTGGGTCAGACTGAGGTCTGGTTGCTTTCACACCTCAAACGAACTGTGCCAGGGTTTGTTTGGAAGCGAGCCGAGACCACCTCTTCGGCTGGGTCTCGGTCCGGCTGTTTGGTGTGCACCTGACTTCGATGGTTTGTATTCACACCTACTGAAAAGGTCGGCACCAGGGTTTTAGTTCGTTTCAAGCGAACCAAACAAGGTAGGTGTCATTACACCCTAAGTTAGTTGGGGGTCAGCGGGTATCAATACCGGCACCGTTATAGTTTTGCAATATCGTCATTACCGGTTTATAAACACACTTTACTGCACACATGAGGCAACACTGATTGTATACCATGCAGCCACTTTGGAGGCAAAATATAAATAAATATGGAACTAGTGATTTGCAGCTCAGACTGACCTGCAGTTTTCACATAGTTGCACGCGTTGTTCCAACAACGCCAAGGTTTTGCTCCATCCTACAGCGCATGTCCCCCCCCCCCCCCCCCCCCATGACTCTGTTCAAGTCCCTTGAGGTCTTGAGCATGTTTTGCTCTAAACGCAGAGTCAGCAGTCTCACATGCTCACTGATCAAAGGATGCCCAGTGTCGTGTTTGCAATGAAAGTATTGTGCCACAGACTGGTTTAACTGGTATTCTCCCCTCTCCAAGTTTCAGAAACAAAAAGTTGCTGGGCTCACTTGTAGTGCATTTCTTAACGTCGGGCTGTGTATGTGCTGGAATGGATTTGCATCACATTTCCAATGCTGAGGTTGTGTACCAGTGGATGCCTCGCTTGTCTTAAGTAAAGGCTGTAGCTGTCATTTCTAGTTGGAGGGGCTGTAAATAATAAAAGCTCCTTCTGTCTCAAGATAAAGATCCATTGTTTTAAATATTACTGAACATTACCAGTTGTAAACTCGCCGTCACTGTAAAAAGTATACGTGCAGGGCTAAGAGGGAGAGGCTTGGGCTATGTGATGATTTAGAAATAATTAACTCCTCCTAACCTAAAGTGGCATCAACAAGAAAGTCATCGTAGAATTAGTGGAAGAAATGTGCTTAATTATGGAATTGTTTGAGTTTAAGAGCAAATGTCATGAACGGTGAAAAATAATTGAAAAGTGACGTATTTAATTTTTTCATTTTCAAAATCAAGAAAGCACACACACACACACACGCTGTCTGCTTCTGTCTTGTCTGAGTAGCACTTAGAATACAGTCACTGTTTAAAGATGACTTTGCCTCATTTATATGCCAGTGTGTGAATTATCTGCAGTGTTAAGAGCCTAAATGAGGCTTTTTAATTGTTAGTTTATGTAAAAGCTTCTCGATGCATGGGTAAACAAACAGACGTCACAAATTCATCCCAGAGGGTTCGCTCTTCTTCTCCCTCTTCCTCTTTGTCTCTCTCTTGACAAGGGGGCTTCCGATAACTTCAGAAGCACATCACCAAAACCTACGAGCTTCCGTCCGTCTCCGCATCTTCTGCCTTGTCCAAAGAGGCCTCACCTCCGTCTTCCTCCCCTTTCCTTCCATCTTTCCCTCCCTGTCTCCCTCTCCTCCCTCCCACCCGGGCCATCAGGGTGGTGTGAAGGCTTTGGTATACGTCTTGTTGCCTTGCAGAGCTTGTCAGTAAAGCCCGAGCTAATTAGCGGAATCACAGAATAATTAGTTTTTCCTCGTGTCGTCTAATTCCCACCGCCTTCCATCTCCCCATCCCTCTCCTCCCACCACGTCCAAGTTTCTTCTGCTGTTATCGCTCTCAACTGAGAGAAGACATTTTTTTTGCGTTCCTTTGCTTTCTTACCACATCTTAATATCTTTCATTTGATTTGTATCCTCCACATCTCTTAATGAATCTCTTGACATCTCCTTCCTTCTCCTTTTTTTTTTTCTCCGTCTCTTTCTGCTCCTCAAAGCGCCTGTTTCCCTTCTACATCTGTCTCCTCTCTCCCAGTGGAGTGTTTTCCCGCCCACACCTTTTTCTCTATTGAGGTTTCTCTTGCCGTTGTTGACTTAAACACATGGTCCAGCTTGTTCCCTCACTCCATGCCTTCCTCCCACTCTGCTTCCATCTCCCCCCCTCCCTCTTTTCTCTCTTGCTCTCTCCCCTGCTCACTCTTGTTTGTCCCTATAGCCAGTGTTTGTTTACACATCTATTTCTTCCTCTCAGTTGGCCGACAGTCCACCCCTTCAAAGATGATTTCCCCTATATATCCCCCCCTCCCTCCTCCCTCTTCATCTCCTCAGGGTGACTGTTTGCTCCTTTCCCTTTATCAACAGCTTTCCTTCCATCCCTCCTCGTGTCATTCTTCCACCCACCCTTTATTCGCCTCACTCCCTCCCTCTTTACCACTCCTCGATGGCTCTTGTTTTGTAGAAATGATAAGGCGGCAGGAGGAAGGGTCTTTGGTCACAGCAGAGGTAATTGGCTCTTTACGGCTCGGTTTGGTGTGGAGGGCACTACGGTTTAGTCTGGCTTTTAGCAGCTTTACAACAAAAGCCCCCAAATGTTATGTCAGCCAGCAAAGGTCTGCTATTATTTCGACGGATTGACTTTCAGAGAAGTAAAATGTTAGCATAACTGAACAGATGGAGGCTCTTTGATGAGTAAGCCACGTGACTCCAGTCCGCTCATGAATGCTGTGCTCTGCCCTTACGACGCCATTTAAATCCTGACAAAACATGAACTGCACCCTGTATTATACCACAGTATTTCCTTATGAAGCAATATTTTGGGAAACTTCTGAAGCCGTTTCAACAATTTACATCAATAGTGGTGGTGTTAAAAAGGATTGTACACCATCATCGAAAAAATAGTATTTCATGGAACAGATTTCAATTTGGGAAAGGATCCGTTTACTTTTTTATTTTTAAATCAACTTTTCTTGGAATGATATTTTGTAAGTGTTTGTAGAGTTCCAGGGGGCTAAAGTCGATCCCAGATGTTGCCAGTCAATCAGAAATGACAAAACAGAGACAACCTGCAAGTCCCACTCCCAATTTAGAGTCACCAATTTAACTAACAAGTGTTTCTTTGGTCCTGGGGAGGAAGCCAGAGTACTCTGAGAGAAACCACGTATGCACAGACAGAACACACCATCTCCGCACAGTAAGACCCCTTTCTGATGGGGGATTCGAACCAGATACCTTCTGAGTATACGAGGGCTGTGGATCCCTTGTTTGGGTAACTTCACAATGCTTTAAACAGTTTCTGTGGGGGACAAGTCTGGTCTTCTCTCCTGAAGTTGGAGCCATTCTGTTTTACATGTACACACTATGGTATGGCATTGTCTTGCTGAAATAAGCAAGTTCGTTCCCTGAATGCAAAGTTGTCCCTTTAATATCTTGTATATGGTTTAGTTTTATGATTGCAATGCCAAAAAAAAAGCATTGATGCTTCACGAATGTGCTGCTTACCCACTCCCTAATGTGTACCCCCTTTACAACCACGGATGCTGACTTTTAAAATGTGCACAAGCTGGGAGCTGGATCTTCCCTCTCTTCTTCAGCCTCGAGACCAAGGTGCCCAGAGTCTCCCGAACACAAAGTCAACTTAGACCTTCAGAAAGTCTTCCACTTTGCTTTCGACCCTTGTTAATGGGCCTGGACCCGGAGAAGGCAGCAGTGTTTCTCGACCTGTGTTCCTGAGCCCATTGATGTCAAGAACATCATTTTGTTTGTTTGTAATGCAGGACTGTATACATACAGAGATGTCTTTACCTTCCCTGAATCTGTACTGTAGAGAACACATATCCAAACTTCTAAACTTCATGTTTAAAATGTTGCACTCTTTGGGTGACCCCTCCTCGTCTTTACTTCAGAAAGACTCGGCCTCTCAGGGATGATCGTTTTGTAACCAGTCGTATTACTAATAACTGTGAGATGTTCCATCTGGTGTTTTTTTTGTTTTTTTTCCCACCACTTTTCCAGGCTTTGGTTGCCATTGTCCCTTATTGACTTAAATACTGCAGATGTTATAACAGTTGACTCAAGAACACCCGGTCTCAGCTCTCCTCAACTCTACAGGGATTCACCATTTAGGCAGATGTTAAATTGGCTCTGTTACTTCATCATCTGCTCGCTCGTCTCATGGATGTGTAAATAGCTAGTTGTTTGCTAACACATCAGCCAAATCTGTTTTACAAAGTGGTCGTGAAGAAAAAGCTGCAGAACAAATGGATATTATATCCTTAAGTTGTCCACTGGTTGGACAGTAAATGATGTTTAATCTAGTACTGCGCAATGAACCACGATCTCATCATTATCCCATCTTTGTCAAGCAGCAAAGTCCTTAAAGACCTGTGACTTTGGAGAACATCTTCAGCCACAGTATATAACATCCTATTTGTAGGAACCTGCCTTGGAGAACAAAGTAGATCCCAGTCTTAAAGATTGTTCTAGCTCTCAGCATCTTTAGACTACACACATGATCATACAGCCCTTTTGTTCAATCTACCACTGCGCACACACACACACACACACACACCTCTCTCTCTCTCTTTCTCTCTCTCGTCCATCTGTTCTGCTGAGTCGTGTGATCAGGAGAGGGTCTATACATCACCTCTCCAACTCCCTTGGGACAGTGCAGCAGAGGAGGGGAGGAAAGGAATGGGAGTGAGATGGGCCCTGTGCTCTCTCTCTGTCTCTCTCTCTCTCTCTCTGTATCTCTCTCTCTCTGTGTCTCTCTGTCTCTCTCTCTCTCTCTGTATCTCTCTCTCTCTCTGTGTCTGTCTGTCTCTCTCTATCTCATGCACACACATGCACACTTAAAACCCCCACCAGCAGCTGTTAGCAATGACTGCAAATTGTTTTTTCCTGCACCTATTTGCGGCACACTACTGATTGGAGGGTGCTTTCTCCCCTTCTGTATGTGTGCCAGTCTCATCCCTGCGCGCGTGCGAAAGACGGCTCTGAATTGGCGTTTTAACTGCATTAGGAAGACACTGAGATCAACACTCACTTTAATGGAATTTCCATTTTCCTCTTTTGGAGAACAGGGTGTTATCCGACAACGGATCGACACACACTCATCCGAGAGTCGCATAGACGAAGAGAGAAAATGATAAAGACACAAAGAAAGAAAGTGACAGACAAGGAAAGCAATAGATAGGAACGGAGTGTGTGATTGATGAAGGGAGGGGTATCACCAAACAAGCAGAGAGAAAGGGACAAACAGAGCGAAATAGAGAGAATTTAGACATAGTAATGCAGCAAATGTGGGAGGGAGGGAGGCAGACAGAAAGAGAGATGAGTAGAATGCAATAATGTGATAAAGCAGCTGAGGAATGGAGGTTTTTCTACACTCCGACGCTTTTAGTCCCATTTCTACTTTTTACGGCAGATTTCATCATATTACCAAAGGCCATTTTTGCTCTATTGTGGATAATAGGCTGCAGTGGAATTATTGCAGATGCTGGCTTAGATAATGGTCATTCTCTCTCTTTCTCCGTCTCCATATCTCTCCCCCTCGCTGTGTCTCTGCTCGGCGTTTGAGAGGGAGGGGTGAGGGGAAGGAGTGGAGAGATTAATGGCATACAAAGATGGGCAGAGTTGGGGGCAATGGAGATAGCTGAAGATGCAGCACACGGAGAGGCAGCTATACATGTAAGACAAAGAAAGCAACAATGGGTTGTGCTCTGCAAAAAAGCTTTTTATCTGCGTGCTGATTTGGAACTCTTCGCTTCTAATACAAAGTGGATTAGAATGTTACTGGTGAAATGTCAATTTGAGATGAAATTATTCAACAGAATCAGTGACTTCAGATCAAAAATAGGCAACGTTAGCCTACCGTTTAGCCGCCCCCCCATGTCTGTACATTGGTCCTCAAAGCCGGCAGCATGGGTTCAAGTCACATGACGCCCAATGCTCTCTACCCCTGATTTCCTTCTCTATCCACCATTCTCTTAAGGTAATTAAAGCATTCTGCAAAATGTCTACATCTGATCAAACATGTATGATGTTCAAGCATAATAATCAAACATTTAATGTAGCTATACACTGCTTTAAGTATAGTATGTTTAATAATTGTAGTACTCTCAATTATTCAATTGTTTTGATAAAAAAGACTTTTTTCCCAAACATGCATTGTGATTCAGATTTGTGTTGAAAGACCCCAGAAAAAGACAAAAGCAAACAGTATATTGTCTAAAATAAAAACCTGTTTTGGTCACCATTTTCAACTGGATTTAACATATTGGATTTTAACAATTAAGACTCCTCATTTGTATTTTTATGTCCAATTTACTCATTGTACATCAAGATGGTCGATGTGTCCCGCACTCTTCTCCTTGTACAAAAGTTTAATAAAATCAACCCCAACAAGTGGAGCTGACTTTGGGTTGGTGACTTTTTTTTTGGAGCAAGAATTGAACAGTAGACTGTGGCAGTTTTGACATCCCAGCCTTTCAGACACTAAAACACGTTAAACTTTCTAACAAAATGTGAAAGATCTCTCAGGTGGGCAAAGTCGACATAAGAACGGACCGTTGTGATGGTTTGACGCGGATGTTTGCAGGTATGGTTATGGAAAGTTCAGTGACTCTTGTGCAAGTGTTCCTTCCTTCTTCTTCTGATTCCAATCCTTCTTTACTCTTCTAATGTGGTGCCAATCGTGTCTAGTAATTATACTAAACTTCTCAAAAACTGAACACCTCAAAACCATGAAAACTTGGACATAAATCTGAACCATAAAAAATATTTTTAGAGACCCAATCCCATACATATAAGGTATTTGACTTGTATTTTCAATGTATTATTTGACCTGTGTCCCAACATGGAGGAGGTGGAGCTAATGCAGCCAGTCATAAGGGGGCTCCTAATCAATGCTCTATTTGCATGGATACAAGTGAGGCCTAACATGTGAAAGTTAGACTCATGAAACTGTTAGCACGGATTGTAATCAGTCAGCCAGCAGGAGGAAACGCGTAACTGTAAGCTGACAAAACTAACAGCTGGTCTTCGGGGTAAAGCCATGTGATTAAATGAACACCTGAAAGACATCCATCTAGAATGTAGAGTTCATTGCCCCTCAGATTTTTTGAATTCACGGCTTTAATTCAAATGGGTGTTTTGCATTGAATCATGATATGATGATATTGCGCAATCCGTGAGCCAATACGACAGCTCTGAATGGTCATTTTTGCCCCTCACGTGAAGGTTAAAGGGGTTAGATGAAATATCAGAAACACCCCCACGTGGTCATTCCTATTATAAACTGTGTATCTGAAAATTATAAGCTTAATTATTGTAGTATTCATGGCAGAGCCGCTGTATTGGCCAATGTAAAATTGTAAAGGGGTAACTACTGAAGAAGCAGGTGAGTGTCTGCAAAGGCAGAATATGCTTCACCAGATAATCTTGCTGAAATGTGGCTGTATGGCGGGAAAGGTGGGGGGTGGTTGTAGAGGTTGAGAAAATCAAGATGGAGGTTGAGTGAAGAGGATGGAAGTGGAAGGGAGTAGGATGATGAGAAGGCGCAAGAAGAGGGGGAGGGCCAAGGAGGAGAGAACAACGTGCCTGAAGAAACACAGGAAGAGAGAAATGGAGAGACCAAGGAGGAATAGTAGAAGGAAGAGAAGGGGGAGCCTATCGCCCTGAGACTACGGCAAGGAGAGAAAAAGAGAGGGAGAGAGCAAAAGAGTGATAGCCTTACAGCAGCACCTAATGGCTTCTCTGGAGAGAGGGAGGGAGTGGAGGGGAGGAGAAGGCATAATGAGGGGGCTATGACAGAGGCAAGAGATAGATTTAGAGAGGTAGATGGGAGGAGAGACAAAGAGAGGTGGAGGTTATTCGTCCATTTGGTAAAGATGGAGTCAAAGAAAAACAGGAGAGAGTGAAAATGGCGGGGGGGGGGGGGTGAGCAGGGCAAGAGCTGCTGAGGCGGGGGCAGATCCAGATGTTAAATGAGCAACAGTGAGAATAAAGATGGATGAGTGTGGACGTATAAAAAAACTAATGTGAAACGGGTAGAAAAACAAATTCAAGCAGAGTTTGAAGTAGGGGGAGGAGAGAGGATAGCAGTGTTGGGTGGTGAAGGGAAAGGCCGTCGGATAAACAAAGAAGGGAAGGAAAGAGGGGACGATGGATGAAGCGGAGAGAGGTGGACAGAGCAAAGATGTGGTTAAATGGACAGATGTGAAAAGAGCAGGGGAATATATATGATAATATTATTAAATGAATGAGAAAAAAAGTCAGAAGGGAAAGTGATTGAATTAGAGGAGGAGAAGACCAGAAGAGAGACACTGAAGAAGGAAATTGAAGAGGAGGTTGTTCAGAGACATGAAGGATGGCTGGATGGATGAAAAGGAAGCTAAGTGTCAAAACAGGGGGGAGGGGGTGGGGGGCAGCCTAACAGAGATTGGAGGATGGACGGATGTGTGGAAGGTATCTTTACCTCCGTTAACAGCCGTGTTATAGCACTGATCGCAGCTGTGAATAATTTAAACCCTCTGGTTGGGAATTCTCTCCGGGAAGAGCCCAAATGTGAGTGTGTGAACCTCACACACACACACACACACACACGCACACTGAACATTGTACTCACTGTTCATTGCTACTTCTGGCTATGAGCTTTTTTTTTTAATTGATGTTTGCATGTAAGCATATTAGGGAGGGTAACAAGGAAATAGAGAAAAAAAATGTTTCAGAAAAAGAGCAGTCCGTCTGCTGTGGCAGTTGTTGTCACTCAGATGTACCATTTTCAGCTGCCTTGATCAGATTAAATGGAAACACATCAATATCTCCTCATTAGCAAACGCGCGCGCACACACACACACACACACACATTTCTCTCGTTTACATCTCTCCTCTATCGCAGAAATGGCATCAGTCCCTTGTTCGCACGTGTGTCTTTAAGGTCTCCATGGTGACCGTTTCCAAGGTGATTTACTACAGCACCTGGTCCCTCTCAGGGTGGTACACTTGCCTGCTTGCTACAACCATTCCCTGTCCACCAGTGATCTCATCCCTGTTCCCTCCTCCTCGCTTGTCTTCAGGAAACATGATTTAGTCGTGTCGTCCGTCCTCTCACTGCTTTTCATATTCTACTGCCTGCGACCGTTTGTCCTCCTCAGAGATAACAGCTCTTTTAGAAAAGATCCAACCAAACCAACAACATTCAGCCATAAAGCACAAGCCCAAGTTAGATTGACTGTATGCAGCCCCTCCACAGACACAGCTATGTGGCTAGAAATGGACTGTTGTCACACAACCAATACATTTTTCTGCACTTAGTGTTTAAAAGTCTACAAGTTAAAAATACTTGAGAGTCCCAGTTCTGTCTCTTTGTTTGACTTTGACATTTTTTAGGTAAGATACTTCAAACATGCAGATTACTCTTCCTGGCGTCGAGTTGGAGACAATATCCAGTAACCTCACCGTATATATATTGACTATTGAAAATGATTTTAGAGATGAGCACAATAAACATTTGTGTTGTGTAAAGTGTAATTATTTACCATGTCATGCTACAGGATGACAAACAAGCATGAACTGACATTCTCGGCTTTGTGTTGTCTGTGGGTGGCATCCTGTGTGCTGAGAAATCCCTTGGTTAAGCATAGTGCGTGTGAACAGCATTTATGCTGCAGGGATTCATTTACTTAAATTGATCCACTCCTGCATGCCTCCATGCATTTCACAGCAACCCTGCATGGCTTCATGCTGGTTCAGATATGGTTAAAGGATGATCCAAAGAAAACCTGTTAACCACCCGGTGCATTGTTTTGGAGTCTGTGAGGGGGATTTTGCAAGTCATGAGGGGAATGTGTGTTTCACTCTGACTTTGCCCCTTAATTGTGTGTGTGTGTGTGTGTGTGTGTGTGTGTGTGTGTGTGTGTGTGTGTGTGTGTGTGTGTGTGTGTGTGTGTGTGTGTGTGTGTGTGTGTGTGTGTGTGTGTGTGTGTGTGTGTGTGTGTGTGTGTGTGTGTGTGTGTGTGTGTGTGTGTGTGTGTGTGTGTGTGTGTGTGTGTGTGTGTGTGTGTGTGTGTGTGTGTGTGTGTGTGTGTGTGTGTGTGTGTGTGTGTGTGTGTGTGTGTGTGTGTGTGTGTGTGTGTGTGTGTGTGTGTGTGTGTGTGTGTGTGTGTGTGTGTGTGTGTGTGTGTGTGTGTGTGTGTGTGTGTGTGTGTAGTAGAAATAGGCCAGTTAGGGTTTAGAGTAGAGATGTTGAGAGATTAAACAGACCTCTGTGGGGAGCAAGACTCCTCTCCAGCAGTTTAAATATATCTCTCTACAGGGAGAAACTGAGTAAGTGTGTGTGCGTGCTTGTGTGTGTGGTAGAGCGAGCGAGAGTGTGTGTTTGAGAAGCTGGAGTAAGGGCAGGTTCTACACAACTGCTGGCTTAGAATCGAACCACTGGCCTCGTACCTCCACATGTCCATATTACTGTATTTGTGTCCGTCAGAGTGTGTGTGTGTGTGTGTGTGTGTGTCAAAGTGATGTCTTCGTTACCTGTGCCACTCAGGGGATTCTTCGATACTGTGAGGTCTGGCTCCACCATCTGCTCGGGGTTATGTGTGGTTATAGTTGTGTCAGGTGCTGCATGATATCTAATCACTACTACTAGTACTAGATGCATAACACATGCTTGTATATACACAAATATGTTATGGCTGAATGTCACATAAACCATGTTAAACAGAGAGAGTGTTGACCCATCTCTGATCTCTTTTCTATTTAACATTCAGTTGGGGGCACTTAAAGGTTAAGTGTGACGCAAAAGGATTATTGCAGCCTGCCATGGCTCTGGACTGCACATCCACAAAATCAAGTCTGCCGCTACCAAGTACTTCAATGCAGTCAAAGAGTTGTCATGGAATTGTTGTTCCCACTGTTCCTGTTTTTTTGTCAATACACTCATGTATAAGGTCTAATTCAAATTATAAATACAAATAGAAGTGTAAGACTTTTCAGAGACGCTCCTGTCAATCATCTTATTTAACTTTGTGTTTTCACATGAGAGCTGCAATATCTTCCTGAGTTTAGCACCATACATGTCTATTTAAAATAATGTAGTTGTGTTGAATGTAAGTTTTTATCTTCACTGAAAGCCTTTATTATTTTTGATTTTCTTCTACCTACATACATCAATACTTGTATTTCGGCTGGAGCCGCATTAGACGCTTCCTCCAGTTACTTTGTCAAGAGTCTTCCTCAGCTTTTTGATTAGGATATTTCCATACATAACAGACGTCATCAGCAGTGTCAGAGTACAAGGTCAACCAGTGTGAGGCTCAAGGACATTTAGATGTTGATGAGCGCAGCCGCAGACTGTGAGATAAAAAAAAAAAAAAAAAACCTGTGACCTTCAAAGCTGGTCACGCAAACCGGAGGAACGGCTTTACTGCACACCGCATCTTTATTAAAATACTTAAATCCCTGCGACAGACACGATAAAGAATACTGTGATGCAGATGTACTTCCTGCTCACTTTTCTCAGTCTTATTGCAGCTGGAGTCAGTGTAACTGTCTAATGAGGCATCTCCTCATCCATCCAGCCCTCACACTCTGTTCCCTCGCTCACACTACTCCTGCTCTCCTCCTCTTAACACTCCCTCTCTCCCTCCCTCTCTCCCTCCCTCCCTCCCTCCCTTCTCTTATACAAGTGGGTGACAGATGTGAGCCACTCTGGAGAGCACACAGACACTCTGCTGCCAGCCGCCGCTGCTCTTATATTCTGTGTGTGTGTGTGTGTGTGTTTCCTTGTGCGTGTGCACAGTTGTGTTTCACTTAATGCTTTATGCATGAACTGTAAGTCATCATGTGTTGCTGTAGTATTCTGTCCTTCTGTGCCTTTCTTCATTTTTCTAATGAGGTTGCATGCACTGTACAGTGTGTGTGTGTGTGTGTGTGTGTGTGTGTGTGTGTGTGTGTGTGTGTGTGTGTGTGTGTGTGTGTGTGTGTGTGTGTGTGTGTGTGTGTGTGTGTGTGTGTGTGTGTGTGTGTGTGTGTGTGTGTGTGTGTGTGTGTGTGTGTGTGTGTGTGTGTGTGTGTGTTAGTTATATCATCGTAGCAAGTGCAGCTTTTTATCCCTCTGTGTGTGCTAGCAGGTGTTTTCACTTTGTCTGCAGTGTGACTATACTAGTGCAGTTATACTTTTAAACCAGGATTAGGCAGTATAGCTTGCACATACAGTCATGGGCTTTTTAGTATACAGTAGTTCCTATTTTTCATAGTTTTTTCCTGAAGACACACACAGGGCATTCAGGTCTTATGTTTAGCCTGTGTCTTACATTTAAAGCTCTTTCCCTATCATCCGTGTTGTGAAAAAAAAAAACATGTTTCCACTTAGTCAGAGATAGTAAGAGTGTGCATACAGTTAGAAAGTGTCAGGGTGACACCCTGACGCAGACAAAGTAGAGCTGGATTTGACATTATCAGCTTGACGTTTAGAAGTGGTTGGGCAAAGTCCATGGACGTTCAACACTTGGTTTGAATAGTTTACAGCCTGTCACGCTGTGTCCCCTTCATGTCTCTCTGTTTTGGAACAACACAGCCACAGAATAATCAATACTGCCTCTCCTCAATAAACAATGCTGTGATCGTCTTTCGTGACGTTCCCTCTGACATCATATACCAGTTTTTTAGGCGTCACAAAACTCTACTTTGGTGCAAAACTCTCTCTCTCTCTGTCTCTGTCTCTGTCTCTGTCTCTGTCTCTGTCTCTCTCTCTGTCTCTCTCTCTGTCTTTGTCTCTTGCTCGCCCATCAGTTAGGTTGCATTAACCTGTTGGAGCCAATCTCTCCAAGATCCACATCTTTGGCAATGTGACTGAAAGCTAGCCTATAGTTATTTCTGAACTGTCTCTGCAAACTGAAGAACAAGAGCTCAAGGATGGCTGCTCTGTAAAAATATGAAGCACATCTAGTTGAAAATCCAAGTTTTTGACATGATACAAATCCTCATTAATTGATAAGATTGAGTCCTCCTCCAGCTCTTCATGAAACCTACGATGAATTTAGTAGACATCATGTTACTGTTTCATGAGGAAAAGGAATGAATGGACAATCTCTCTCTCTCCTTCTCTCACTTACACACACACACACACACACACACACACACACACACACACACACACACATTTCCGTTCACTTCTCGTGTAATGTAATCACCTGGCCTCTCCATGCTTCCTAACTCAATAAAGCTGACAGCCTCCCTCACACACATTTCGCACACACGACACTCACAAACAAACACACACATCTTCCGGAAAACAACCTGTGATTTTATTTGAACCCTGTTCCTTCTTTTTCCCCCCCACTGTCACTCCAGCTGTGATCCTATTGGTTCTTCATCTTAGACAGCAGCAGTTAAAATAGCAAGTCTCATCAGCCTCAGACCCTTCCCTGAAAGAGTTTTTTGGAAGTGACTCAACGGTGGATATAGGTGTGAAAATGAAGCGTTCGGAGGGCAGGCTGAGAAATAAACAAAAGAAGAGAGACAGTGTTTGATTGGCGGGGCGAAAGAGAGATTTATTCAATATGTCATGATGCATATTGAGTGAATGGAAGGTGGGCTGATAAATGGAGAGAGTCGAGGTCAATTAAAGTAAAAACAGGTAAAAGAGGTCAATCTTTTTGAGCGTGTTGCGAGTGTGACCTGCAGCCATCACTGATCTCAGGAGCACCATCTGCTCCTCAACGCAGCAGCAACTGTTGCTGAGGTACCTGGGCTCCTCTCCTCCCTGCTCCCACCTTTTACTCCTCCTCTTTTGGCCCATCACCTCACTGGTTTTCTTTTTCTCCTCTTCTCCTTCCTATTCTTCTCTCATCAAAGAAGTACTAATTACACAAAAATACGGTTGATAATTACGACCAGTGCAGAATTTGCTGTTTTTTCATCCCTTCCCTCATACCAATCTGTTTTTTAATTTAAAAAAACTGTAGTTTTCTTTTATTTCCTCAGCTAACTGCTACTGCTGTTATTATTTTCTGCACTTAAGCCAGCCGTAACAGCAGCTATTTACACTTCCTTGCGACACACGCACACTGCTACGCACGTACACCAACCTCCCACAGAATCTCTAATTCTATGAGACTTTTCCTTCCCTCCATCTTTTAAAATCTGTCTGTCTTCCGCTTCTTCGTTCCCTGGCAATTGTGTGGACATGACTCAGGGCCCCCTGTCTACAGAGAGAAAGAGAGAGAACAGGAGAAAGAGTGGTGAAATGAGTTTGATGGTATGGTGTTTAGAGAGAAAGGAAGAAAAGAGGTAGAGTGAGTGGGAGAGAGAGAGAGAGATCGTAGATCAGAACCGTCATGATTGAGCCATCTGCTGAGAGGAGGCCAGTGAGACTCAAACACACACACACACACACACACACACACACACACATCTGCGCTTAAAGATCACCACTGCCACCCGTTGGTCACTTCCTGACACTACGCCTCTCCTTCCTCTCTTTAACACTGTCTCACTGCCCTTCTGCCACCCTGAAGGATCATGCCAGCCGGAGATGAGACACGTAGCTCTAAGCATCGATCAGTCTGGTCTGGCTGTTTGGTGAGCCAGTGTTAAACAGCCTATTCTGTTTGCTCCACAGGGGGTTTTTTTGTGCTCTAATATATGAGATTTATCTCCACATAACTCCTTTCTAAGAAGAGCGAAGCCACACTATGGATTATGAGGCTTTGGCTCTCTCAAAACATATTGAGCATAGTGATGCGTTACAGACTCTTGCCAATGCTACGATGCGCGGCTATAATCCTGCTTTTGCCGTTTCCTCTCTTGCCCTGGAGTTAAATGTGATTTGTTGTACACTGTCTGTTCGTCTGCGTGCCTGTGGGTAGCTGTGGCTTGTTGCATTTTATGTGCACAAACACTCTTTGCTCGTACGTACTGAAAGCCGGCCTAAACGATGTCCACTCTCATTCAGCCGTCTAACCTTTAATAGATTTTTTTTAATGCTCTTCTCCCATTGGCCAAAGCTGGCCATTTCATCCCATTAGAGATTAGCATACGGCTGACTGGTGGAGGAAGTGCTCTTTATATGCTAATGAGAAGATTGTGTATGCAGGACCAACCCGTGGCCCTCGCCTAAAACCGACGTGTAAAGGTGTCACTTTAGATTGCCAACATTGCTTGGACTGTGTTGAAGAAGCGTCCGTTTTGATGGGACACCTGAACCTGATTTAATGAAATAACATGATAAAGCCGTAGATCTGAAGAGGTGTTTCACGTTGTAGGATAGGTCTCTTTTTTTTTTTTTATTGTAAACTCTAATTTAGCCTATTATTGCTCAGTTTTATCCTTTCATTTACACCAACATTAAACAAGACTCCCTATCTCATTCAAATCATTTGTCCAACACTTAGGTGGCCGGACCTGTTTGTGTCCTTGCCAAGAAGTAAATGACCAAAACGATACCACTCACAAATCTGCAGGGTAAACATTATTCATGCATTTTTCAGCGCCCCTATGACCAACAATACCGAGCAGGTATCTCTCTGTTTCAAGTATTTTAGCTAAGCTAAGCTAAGCAAAGCAGCTGTTGGTTGTAGTCCTGTGTTAATCAGAGGGATATGAGTGTTTAGCCTCTCTCTTCATCAAACGCCCAGTAAGAAATCGAATAAGAATATGTCCCAAGATGTCAAAGACTCTGTTCATTTAATCCATTGACACGTTAATTAAAGGTCACTCAACAGTTCATCTGACCGGCTTGCTTTCCCTCTCTGTCTTTTCAGGAACAAGGTGTAGTGGGAATGTCACGACCACCTGGCGCCATCCCACCTCCTCACCCTGCTGGTGGCGTTGCCTCAGGGGTGGGGCCCAACCAGGGGTCAGGTCCACCTCCGGGCTACGTGGGCAACCAACAGCAGGCGGCCATGATGAAACAGATGATGGCGATGGAGCAGGAGAAAAGGGTACAGATGCACATGATGGAGCAGCAGAAACAGCAGCTTTTTCGAGAGCAGAGGCAACAGCAGCAGCAGCAGCTGCTTGCAGAACAGGTGAGTTAGTATTTGAGAACGTTATCGTAGCATGGACATCGTGTGATGCTGTGGTAAATACAGCTATGCTTGCAAGACTCATCTGTCATGCATGGAATTGTAATGTGTGTACATACCTTCCTGTTTATTTTCTGTCTGCAGCTCCTAAGAGCAGCTCATCCTCTCCTCCTCCTTACTGTTGTCTGGTTGCATGTATAATTACCCTGAACTAGCTCTCTCTTCACTTCTTCCTTTTCATCTCTGCAGTGTGTGTGTGTGTGTGTGTGTGTGTGTGTGTGTGTGTGTGTGTGTGTGTCTGCTGTGATAATGTGGTGTTTTCTTTTCATTTCTCTGTCTTTGAGGGACTCAAGTGTTAAAGAGTTTTGAACTCTGAAGTCACCACCCACTATGTTGGTTTTAATTGGATCAGCAAAACGTACACAGATACACCAAACATAACAAATGTGTCTGAAAGGAAATTCATCCTGATAATGATAAGTGTAAGTTGTTAACTGGATATAATAACTATATTTTAAATGAGCAGCACCCCTACATTAAGGGCAACCATTCAGTAGTGTCTTTTTATGCTGCCTATTAGTTTATATATATATATATGTTTATATATATATATATATATATGTTTATATATATATATATATATATATATATATATATATATATATATATGTAAAATGAAACTGCAGTGTGGCATGGCTGTGATACAGTACAAGGGCTCTGCCTCTGGCTTCCTGTCTGGGGACTGATCACTGTTGTTCATTCAAATAATCTGTCACAGTCTTTTGAACAGCCATCTTATTATACCAAACACATATTAGTCTCTTCTGTACAAAACATCTGCCTAACATCTACTGCACCAAAAGTCTCTCTCCCTACTTTAACAAATGTGTAACTGCTGAGCTCAAGTGTGTCACCTAGAAGACATTAAACTTGAGTCTCTGTTCTGATGTTCGTGTGCTTTGGCTTTGGAGATAAATTAGATCAGATGTTTGGTTCACTGTTGAAATCAGTGTTAAGGTCCATTTCATATTGGTTGAAGCACACACGCCCTCTCGAAATGTAATAAATTAACTTTTTGGGATGTTTACAGATCTTATGAAATAAAATCCATGTGCAGGAAGGCCAACAAAAAAATGAGGATTCTTGAACTATTCAGACAAATATGTTGGCCCCAGTGAAGCTCCAAAGACATCTGATTTTGTCAACTCTTCTTTCTGAGAACGCGTGTGTAACACATTCAAAACCTGAACTGTTAACAATTGCTTTTGTCCTTGTGTGTGTGTGTGTGTCTGTCTGTGCTTAGCTCCAACAGCAGCAACATCTCCCCAGACAGATGGGCCAGGGCCAGAGGAATCCATACCCCCAAGTCAATCAGTACCAAGGTGAGACACAAACCAATGCATATTTCTCATGTAAGGATACACTCTATATGTGCGAAACATTTAGATTTTCTATTCAACAAAGCAAGATCTGACCTAAATTAATTTCATTGATGACCATGTTCGTAAATTGAGGTTTTTTGTAAGTCACTTTCTGGATCCTGAAAAAAGCATCCAGATGGTCATCCAGAAAGGCTTGCAATCACACATGTATGGTAGTATGGTATAGGGAGCAACATTTAACAGCTTTCACAGTTTTACTCACTGCCATATTCAGAGACAGATTGCTGCACAAACACAAAAAAAAAACATGTATGCAAACAGCAGCGCTGACTGAACATCACCCTGAACCCAAAGCTCGTCCCCTCTGTCTGTCTCTGTCAGACGCATCAGTTGGCGCTCAGATGCTCTTCAGCCTCAATCTCTCTCTTTCCTCTCTCCCTCCCGCTCTTTAGAAAAAGAAATATAGAATATTCCTCTCCCTGCCTGTTACCACGGCAACTTATCTGTCCTGGATCCCCCAGAGTTCCGGTGAAGTCAGAGAGATGGATGAGAAGAGGGAAATGGGAGAGGAATGGGGAGGGGATAGGTAGATGGTCTAGCAGGTAGCATAGGTTTGAAAGACAAAGAGAAGAGGGAGGGATGAGTGGGTGAGGGGATGATGGAGAGACGAAGAAAAATACTCAGAGGGAAGAGGAGAGTCAAGTTGAAACCATTTATAGCCACCAGAGAGTCTGTCTGCAAGTCTCGGAGATAATTTTGAGGGGAAGAGGAGGCTTCGGCATAAAACAGCGGCCTACAAATATACATGTTGGTTTAGCTCCATGTGATTTTAGATTATACCAGTATTACCTAAAATCAGAACAAAATCATGTGCCTTCTTTTTCATGTCAATTTACCTTCAGCTCCCTGCTTACATATCATCTGCATTCGGACTCCTCTTTTATAGATCCAGTCCTGGCTATGGGATGGGGGGTTAGTTGAATGATGTCAGAAGTGGGTTTATTGGAAGATTTTGGGCCATTTCCTCACTCGCAGACCTCCTCAGCCCATACACTACTGAGCCCAGGCTAATGCTGGCACTCATGTAGGGTTAGTTTTATTTTAGTTCTGCCTCATTAAAAAAAAGTTAACTGATAACCTTTTGTTTTTAGAGTAAGCCGGATGTTATAAAACATGAATTGCTGCTTCTTCACGGACTTATTAGATCAGTCTTGTGTGCCATAAACTGACTGAATTAAATTTAGTATGACAAACACAAATCCCTTCTTAGAGGGTCCAGCTCTTGTTTGATGACTCACTCTTCTCAACATGCCTCTCTGAAGCAGTTTTCACTTATCACGTCCTGAACTTATAGAGTTGTCCTTCCACACTTGTAGCACAAAGAAAACAATTGTTCTTTTTTTAGATATGTTCTCGCCAACAATGAATACACTGTTTACGGGCCAGTGCCTGGGAAGAGTGTGCGAGACAAGGCGGAGGACTATATTATGACTCTTCTTTATGTCAATACCACAGTAAATTAAACATATTTGCAAAATTAAAGAATGTTAATCAAGCAGCTATGGTAGCAGGTTAAAGCCCAGCAAGTGTCCCGTGCAACTGATCTGGACATATCCATTCTCACATCACCCATCCAGGTGACGTCCCGGACATGTTTAGGGGTGGGTTGCAAGATTGAGGGTGCATTCGGATTGTCCAACCCATCTACTTTCACTATCCACTTTACCTTAACCCCGTGACCTTTTCACAAGGTTAAGGAAAGGTGTTAGGAGAATTCATAAAGCACTAAGGGGATCGTGTTGTTTTGACAATCCGATCACCTTTCCAATCCATTTCCACTTGGCGAAGTAATAATAATGCGATGACGGCGGAGATTAGTGACGTGGGTCTGCCGTGGTGAAACTACATTTTTCAGAAAATGGACTACAAAAAGCTCACCTGAAAAATGTTCCCCTCTGCCTCCTTACCGGTGAAATAATCCCAATAACCACAAGGTGTAAATATAAGGTAGGCTATAAGTGATACCAGGATACTTCACTTTGATGGTTTTACAACATCAGCATCACGTTCAGAGTTCACATCTGGGTTTAAGATGTTCAAAGTTGTTGCATCTCCACAAAAGTAATACAAGAATGTATAAAAGCAATGTTCACCTTCCCACACACAAAATAAAAATAATTAAATAAAACTAATTATAGGCCTCTTTCGTAAAGAATGGTCCAGTATTTCCTGTTCTAAAGGAGGTTATAAAGGAAGCATTGACCCACCTTTCCTTAACTTTTACAGAATTCGAACCGCTCTTATCATGACTGCCACCTAAATGCCCCCGGGGTTAAGGAAATAAGGAGAGATAAAGGAGATAGGAGGGACAATCCGACTTTCCCAACTCTATATTTAGTTTTAACTCCTCTTATTTTTCTCTCATAGGTCCTCCTCAGGATCTTGCATCCAGGAGTCAGGCTCTCCAGAACATTCGGGCTGCCCGTTTGCTACAACAGCAGCAGCAGAACCAGCAGCAGATGGTCCAGATGAGCTCTGTTCAGGGCCAGGGGGGCTCGGTGGGACCCCAAACTGACATGGGCTTACCCTACAGCAACCAAGGATCCAACCAGGGTTCACTGTACGGGCTCAATCCCTCCATGAGCCAAATGATCCACCAGCAGCAGCAGCAGCAGCATCAGAGCCAAAGTGTCCAAACCTCCATGGGTCTTCCACCACAGCACAACCCCGCCGGAGGGCCACCCCGGCAGGCAGGTGCAGGTCCTGGGGTTGGAGGAATGCCTGGAGGTCCTGGAGGCGGTGTAGCTGGAGGGTATGGAGGACAGGGGATGTTAATGAACTCGATGAGCCAGCAACCCCTTAAAGGCCCGCCCAATGCCAAAGCCCAAGCACAGAGACTGCAAAGCATGTTGGGAGCAGGAGGAGGGGGAGGAATGGCTGCAGGTGGCTGGCCGCAGCAACAGCAAGGACAGGCACTGCAGGCCATGGGAGGAGGAGTTGGAAGGACTACAGGAGGAGGGGGAGGAGACTTGGTGGGGTTCAGCTCTGCCCAGGGATATGGGATGCAGCCTGGTCAACCCTCACGTATGACCAAGCAGCACTTTCAGGGCCCGGGCCAGGGGATGAGCCAGGGAATAGACCCCAGAGTGGGCAACCCGGCAGCAGGAATGGGCGGCCCAATGATGGGCCCTCACATGGGCGCTCAGCCCAGGACCAACCAGCCGAGGCCCATGGTCATGAACCAGGGGATGAACCAGGGGGTAATGGGCCAGGGCATGAGTGGGATGGGAGGGTTTGGACCGGGTCCTGGTGGGCCAGGATTAGGGGCAGGGGCAGGAGGAGGTGGACCTTACGGACCAGGGGGAGTTGGGGTTGGAGGTCAGCCACCAGGCTACCAAAGGACAGCCAATCAGGACATGTCATCCTATGGTTATGGAGGCGGGCCCTCAGGCGGTGGAGCCTTTGGATTAGATGGCACAGGGCCAGAGATGGACTCAGGTGATGGTTGGATGGAAGAGTTTTTCTCCAGCCAATAGCCAATGTGGAAACTGGAGATGACTTTTACTGGATGAACTATAACAAATGTTGAAACCTGAGGACCAGAAACAAAAAGGATGACATGATTTGGAATGGCATGTTTTTAAGTGAGCTTTTGTGTAATGTTTTGTGTGTGAATGTGTGTGTGCAAGAATGTGAGATGGAAGGAGCAATCATTGTGTCTCGTCCATGTTGATGAAAAACCAATATAGAGATTAAGAGTTATGTTTCGTTCAGTTCAATTTTTTTTTCCCCCCACAGAATTTTTCCTCATGTTCCAGTGTTTGAAAGCAAGCCCCGTTTACACAGCAGTTTTAAGCCCCGTGCTTCAGCAGGGGCTGACTGAACACACAGACTGTTCTCAAGGCAGCAATTTATTTGCGTTTGTGTGTTTGTGCCACCCAGCTCGTACTTCAGATCTCTCCACTATGTGAGAAGCTGAAGGGAGTAGAAAGCACTCTCGGCGCTAACATTTCCTCTCTTAGATTTGTGCTCCCATACACACACACAGAAACACATACACACACACACACACTTTATCTTTTTACCTGCTCTCAGCCTCCTTCTCTGTCTGTCTATCTGTCTCTCACTCTCTCTTTCTCTGTCGCTCTCTCTCCCCCTCTCTGTCTGTCTGTTGCTCTCTTTCTCTCTTATCCTTCATTCCGCTTGCCTAACGTCTTTTCCACCCACTCTCCAGAGACTTATTCCTCGCTCTCGACACTCCTCTCTCTAAAATTATTAACATCACAACACAGTAATGATATTCCTCTTATGTGCCACACAAGCTCACTCTGCCCTCTAGTGCTTTTTGCTGGGAAACAACCTGGGTGATGTTTATACATTTTCTCTGAGTAGCTTTGGAAGAAAGGTGTGCATTAAGAGGAAGAGAAAAGAGACTGAAAAGAAGAGAAATAAAGAATAGGCAGCTAAATCAGAGACCTGGAATTTAAAAAAAACCTCTCAAACACAAAGTCACACTCGCACAGACACACAAAGAAACAGACAAACAAGCTTCAGGCCGGGAGGATAAGCAGATGTGTGTGTGGCAGCTAAACGAGCCAATATTCAATTAAACTTCTGCCTGTGTGACACAAACCACATCACCGGCATCAGGCTGACAAAAGGCAAAAAGATAGCTGGGCACTGAATGTATTTAAGCACCACAAGTGACTTCTTCTTTTAGGGGGGAAAAAAAGCTCAAGCTCATTGTTGTTTTGTTTGTTGCTGTGTTTTATCGCTTACAATGATGCTGGTTGTGTCTGTTGATTAAATGGAAAAAATGATTCAATTAGCCTTTTTTAGTTTGTGTTGTCTTGAAAAAAAAAAACCTGTTTGTCCGCCTGTTTCGCCACAGCCTTCCTATCCATTGTGACAGTTCCTTGTCAATCACCGTAGCCCCGCTTTAAGTTATGGCTTTTCTTGTACAGCAGCTATAATACGCCCTCGCTTCAAACTAGAACGTAACTGTGCTATACTGTAACACTACTGTGAAGAAATATGACTTGTGCCCTTCCAGCGCTATACAAGGAAAATTAACCACTGCTAAGCCTTGAGTTAGTTTCATAGTCAGTAACTTCCTAATCTTCAGACAAGGCTTGAAGGGTAGCAACGGTTAGCATCAAATCAGTCAGTGCTTCCTCTGAAGTCAGTCTCTCCCCTTCTCTGAGCTTAATGTAAACTTGAGGCGTTACTCCAGGCCGTACGGCTCTTCATCATCAAGCTGTCCACTCTTTGTCCTGAAAGTCGGCTAATAAATATGTCAGATAGTTTTTAATACAGTAGCTGTTGGTAAGATAACACCTTACTTCTCTAACTGTTTCTTAATCTTGGTTGACAGATGAAAGGAAGCGTGTTTGTTCGTGCATTACTTTGTAATTTAGCTCATCAGAATGAAAGTTTGGAGGATGATGCTGTAATCAACAAACCAAAAAAGCCTTCTTCTCTGTAAACTAACTCTTTGCCATCAATGCGTTTGTTTTCATGGTTGTTGATGTTGTATAATCTAGCCCTTTAAGCTTAAACCTCCCACCCATCATCTTGTAAGCGTTTCCACATACAGTACGTCAGCACCCACAAGTGAGGTTCAATATACTTGGATTTCGTCATGTTCGGGGAGGGGAAGTACTCCGTTTTACTGTGTGGAGTCTAAAAGTCAGGCAGATGGATTTTTAGGATGTAGAGGTCCCCGGTGTTATAAAGGGGAGATGATCAGGTAAATAACAAACCTGTGTCCATGTCTAAATTACCTCTTGGATTTCGTTTTGGTTTTTTTGGGGTTTTTTGTGCCTCCCCTGCTCATGCTTCCAAAACTTTGATATCTACTCCAGTAGCCTACTCCAGTCAGGCTCCAATCAAAACTTGGAGTCTTAGACCAGTGAAACTGAGATGTTGTGAAGGGAAACACCTGAGGATTACCACTCCAAGGTGGAGGCAGAAAGATAGATCAACACTTCTGGCTCATTGTTAAGGTCACACAGCCTTTATGACCTTCTTGTCGCCTTCAAAGTAAGAGCTCAGATGATAAGAAATCCCTTCAGAAAGAGAAAGGAAGCGCCCTCCAAATATCATTATGTACCGGGACCAAGTCTGTAGACAACATTTGAAACAAAACTGTTGTTGTTGATGTTCTTTGTTTGATTTTCTTTGTTTTTTTTTACTGGTGCTGACATATATGTGATTATGAGAAAAAGTATATAAAAGATAATTGCTATTTGTAAATATGTTTTTACAGGTTTAAATACATCAGATAATACAGTCTCTACTCTGTAAAGAATTTACTGTTTGTTGGAAAATAGAGAAGTATTTTTATTTTGAAGTTTTTTGGTTTCACGTTTAACCCATCTGAGCTATGCCATTGCACTTCAGACAATGTCTTACTACTAATTTGTATTGTAAACCTCTCTTTTTTGGATTTTTTTTTGTTCTCTTTTTTTCTAGTTCAATTTGACTCTGTTCTTAAGCAGTGCTTATTTCTTTTTATCCTGTACAGAATTCTGAAATGTTAACAAAAGAGAACTACAAAAGACCTTTTTTTTTGTTTGTTTTTTTCAAAAACATAAAATAAAGAGAGAACGTTCTCGCTGATCATATTAAATTCAAGTTTCTGTTTTTCATTGGGTTCACTTTTTAGTCCATTCATTTGATCACAACCATTAAAGCCCTTCATGGAAAAAAAATTATAAACAAAAGAATACATGAAAAGCGAGTAAAAACATAGACCATGAAAAACAGTGCCAAAGTTAGCTAGCTACTGTAACACTGCAGGTAGGTTATGGACATAATAAAAATCACATTGATTCTCTAACATCTACAACAAGTCACAGATCAAACAACAGAGCTCATGATGTTGTCCATCGTGGGGTTTCGAGAAGATGGCCCCTAACCAATCTTTACACACTTCATATATATCAGGGGTGCAATCCTTCAAATTGTGGGCAAGTAAATAAATAAGGTCAACGAATGTGGGGACCCAAAGAAAGAACCCGGTCTTGTCATGTCTAGTCTGCATCAGAGCCGTCATATTTTTTCGAATGGGAACTCCCTGAGCTGAATGACTCAAGGTCACAGAATTAAAAGACGAGATTGAGAGAAGGTAGCTCGCTAACTATCTGGCTTCAATGTTTTAACTGTTACAAGAGTTCATACAGCAGTGCCATATCAATATATTGCAGAATATGGAAAACAATGAACATATTTACATGTATAGTGCACTGGCTGTTGTCGTTTTGCAGCAAAAGTTGGGTTAAATTTGTTGCTAGCTTAAAAAGTGATCAGTGTCTGTGGCCATAAAGATTTTTAGTTAAACTCTCAAATATCTACAAATATACCAACATTATCACAAATGTATAATCAATTAATTTTTGAGATATGCTTTGGCATTCTCATGCTATTAACACATGAATAAAAATGTTGAAGTGATGAAAAGGGGGTGTTGTATGTGGACAAAGACGAAGACATTTAGACGACAAGCAGTATTTTAATTTCATTTCAAGGTCATGAGACTGACAAAGACAGATGCATGCACATTCATGTTGATCCTCAAACCAGACTGACTAACTGCTCCAGTAATGTTCTGTCTGACACGCCAGATTTGCATAATTAAACGTGCATATGGTAAAGAGCAGAGCCTTAATTCTATCTGGCAGTAATAGCTACGATGAATCACAGGCTCCATGTTGGTGTGAACAGACAGACACATAGACAGGCCGCACGCAGGGCCAGGACCTTTTTGTTGTAATCCATCTTTTCTTCACAAACGCCCCTTTCAAATTTACTCCTCCTCCTCCTCCTCCTCTTTTAGCCACACCCACTTTCTTCATCTCTTCTCTTTATGGTGGCAACCTGCTTTACCTCTCCTCCTCATCTTCCAGCTACATTTTTTTTCCATTCCACTTTCCCTAGCTGCTTCATTTCTCCTCGACTCCCTATCTTCCACCCCCAGCACCACACACACACACACACACACACACACACACACCATCCAGTACACTCCTGCTTCCCATCTGACATTGATAAATGGAGACTAACAGAGATGACAACATCATTACTCATGTTCAGTAGCGACACCACCGAGGACAGAGAAAAACGAGAGGAAGAGGGAGGATGAAGGACAGGACAGAGGGAGGAAGATGGAGAATGAAGGGGGTGGAGGGGGGGTTTGCTACAATCCACCCCCAGGTACACACTTTAACAGCTACAGAGAGCACGATGTTGAGGTGTCCATTACTGGTGTGAAATAGTAGAACAACTGTTGATAGTACCAGCTGCCTGAAAGATTGAAACTCCTCGCTTTCCTACACAAATCCAATCAGACTGAAGTAGCTGCAGGGCTGCAAGAAACCATTATTTTCTTTATCACTAAATCTGCTGCTCCTTCAAATGAATCATTTATTGTTTAAAATGTCAAAAATGTCAATACGTGAACATGGCACATTACCAAAGCCTCTGGAATTTTGTCAAACTTGCAAATTGTGTAAATTACAAAATGTTTAAATAAAGATTTTTGCTGTTGGTTAATATAGCATATATTCATTTATTGCCAGACATTATTGTAAAAATCAAACAACATCCCACATGTTAGATAAATGTTAGCATTTTAATATCCTACCAATGAGAGCTCCTGTGTGTAGAAGATAACCAGATAGTGTTCCCCTCATTCATCATCATATGTCTCCCAAAACCAAACCTACAATTCTGTTGGACAACTTAATACTCCAATACCTTCACTTAATACAAATGACAACAATGATACAACAGGTCATTTATATGGGGACCATTTTGTTTTGTCTGCATTGATCGTCTTGCATTACTTAGTGTATTCTGCTGGTTCACTCATTGCAGACAAAGTATCTGACACAAGTTTGCTATTGGAATATGTTCATGTTTTTCGCTATAGTGCCTTAAATGTGTTTTTTCTTGTGGTGAGAAGACTTAACAAATGAAGTATCCTACCAAAGCTTTGACCATTCAGTGCTACCAGGACATGCAACACTACATGATATGTGTAATTTATTCATTTTTAGTAGTGAAGCTCTTTCACAATCACCCAGTGTTTATTAAAAAAAAAAATGTTTTTTTTCTGCTACAAGCAGTGCAAAATAAATCCACTGTTTCTATGGATCATATCTGTTAGGAAACTCTTCCAGTGTGAACAAACTTACTTAATAATCAAAGCTTAATATTAGAAGTCTGTGATGTATGTGCCAATGACTGGAAATCAACTTGATATTGAGTGTCTTATATCAGCATAGCCCAAAATGGTACACCATTCACCCAACTGTTGCTAACATGGTAAGACAAAGTACATAGTTTTAATGCCAAGTGCATCATTTCTGAAGTAGAAAATACGATTAAAAACTATGTCATTATTCCACAGTGTATAGGGAGGCTAAAAAACATATATATTGAACAGTCTTAATTTCTGTCAGCGTTCATGAGATCATCAGCAGCACAAACACAGAGCCAAACACAAGTCCAGGTTCATACAGCCAGTTCTCTTCTGTAAAGAAATCACTGATACACACATCGTAACACACAGGACCTCCCTGGCACACACCCCAAAGGCTCTGTTATGGGCTCTAATTGGAACGACAAATGAAATGTCACAAAGAGAGGGAGATGAGAGAGAAGAATCATTCACTTTCTCTCCCTCTCTGAGTAATAAGGTGAAGAAATGAAGCTTCAGAGATTTGGACTGCAGAGACACTATATATATATATATATATATATATATATATATATATATATATATATATATATATAGTCTGTGTGCATGTGTGTGTGTGTGTGTGTGTGTGTGTGTGTGTGTGTGTCAAATTGATGAATGTGGTAGCAGGAGCCATTGTGGTGGTGGAGGAGTAAGAGGCCACCAGATAACAGCAGAGCAAGGCCTAAGCTGTCTCACACCATGAATAAAACACCATGGAAATCTCTCTCTTTCACACACACACACACACGCACACACACTGCATGAAAACACACAAGATGATTTCTAATTACCTTCTGACCACGTTATCTTTCTGTTTGGCTGAGTTATTTAAATTGAAAGTATCAGACTGTAGGATGTGCTCATCATGCTGCCCCTGCTTGTTAATGATAACCTGCACATGTATTTATACTGTACATACTTACACACATACTCAGTGACCTGTCCACTTTTCCTTACACCTTAATGGTCACAGTGCAAAGTTTGCACGTGTATCTATACCAATGGTTATGTGGATAGTTGCAGTGATGTGGTTTCATCGCATTTTTGTTAACATGGCGCCCTCTAGAGGACAGTGTCTGGGACCATCTTGCTCACTGTAAGGCTCTATTCATTTCCTTATTTTCACTTCAACAGTAACCAAAACCACATGTTCAATTTAAAATAGCACTAAAACAACATGTGACTAATTTTGATAAACACCTGCCATGCTCCACACTGAAGGTGTTTTGAAAATCCTCCCAGTCTGCTTTTTGTTTACATGTTAAACAATGTTGCATCGTTTTTTGGAAATTGTACTGTAAATGTTTTTGACAAATCAACAGAACAACTGAACGCTGAAAACAATGAAAATCTGTTCCAAGTGTCACAAACCAAAGCACAGAAAGGGGTTTGTGTTAGTGTGTCTGCAAGAAAGAAAAAGAGAGAGCAAGTCAGACTTAATGTTATAGCTGTGCACTTTCTATTGTAACTGTGAACCAATAACTTATATTTCACTGCATTTATGTGTCCCTCATTTTACTTAACAGAGGCCGGTTCTTCATTTGCAAACTCCGTTCAAAAAGGGCTTAAACTCTCGATGTATACCTCACAATGGGAGTCAGACTTGGAGTAGGACATTTGAACAACCATACAAAAGGTGGAGGAAAACAATTTGGCCTAAAGGACACTGTGAGAAATGGATGTATTGTCACCTAAACAAAGTGAGTTTATTATTATTAACTAATCAGACAGAGAGAAGAAAAGAGAGAATTGCAGGCTGCCATCTTTTTTTTTTGTGAAAAGTCAAGAGTGACAATACAGAGACCTTATCCTTTGATTGTTCAATAGTAGCAAACTTTTAACAATCTGAGTTATATGAGTTATGTTAACCTCTTTGAAGTGGCTAAAATTTAAGGCTGTAGTTGTTGACAACCACTAATTTACAGTGTTTCCTCTCAGATGTGACAGAATGTTGTGCACTGAAGTGTGTGTTTCGTTTTTTTATTTTTAAGGCAAAGGCTATTCTTTATCCAGCGCATATACGGCAAAAAAAAAAAAAAAGTGAAATGAATCACAACCTTTCACTTTGGTCCACTGGTCACACCAGACCAACCACTGGTTTTCATTCACCTCATAGATGCAAATGTGCATGTTTTAACACATACATGTGTTACAGTTTACTAATGATGTTTATCGTACAATACTTAACAACAAAAAGGTCTCAGTAGACACACGCTTAAAGATTCTGTCACTGGATTAATTTTTTTAAATACATGGGAACAATGGCCGCCTGTTAACTGCTAACTACATAACCCAGGTGCATTTGAAGTTTTGTTTTGGATCTTATTTGCATACATTTGTAGAACAAGGACATTTCCCCTCCCTTGGTGGGAAACAGAGCAACCGCCCACAAACAATCATTATAAATTGTCCAACAACAAAGGGTATGAGAGAGAGAGCCTTGTCTGTTTTGTGTTTATTAAACGATTATTGTTGGAGGATCACGTCTTCCCTCAGATATTTGACAAGATTGCAAAACCCAAATAGATGCTGCTTTTCTTGATTTGTTTGAAAAACAAATTGAATGACAGTTGTATGGGTAAAGAGGATCGAGATAATGGTGTCCACACACAGCAACTACATTGGAGTAAGCTAACTGAGAAAGCCTATCTGAAAACATTTCCGTGGATGCTCCTAACATACAGTCAACACCAAGAAACAATAACAGTAATTTTGAACCTCTGACAGTTATGTAATTTCAGAAGAACAAACAGTCAATGTGAATTAAAACCAACCAAAGATAACACAGCAGGTAAGGAGAGCGTAATAGTTGGATTTGTACTTTCTTGTTAATAGCAGGGTGGATGAAGTGTTTTTGAAAGGCAGGAGAATAACAGAGGTCAGTAAAGTTAGAAAAGCAAGATTGAAATGAAATTCTTCCTTTTTATCTTTCTTCAATTCTTCATTAACACAGAGGGTTTTTTTAACATCATTTAAGGTAAGTTTGGGGGGTGGGGGGGGGGGGGGGGGTGGGAGGGGGGTCTCAAGCTACAAAAAATACTATTTATTATACAATAAATTTCCTTGAGGGAGTCATCCCAAAAGGATCAATAAAGTTCAGTCTAAGTCTAATAAGATTTTAAAGCAGTTTGCTGGAAAGAGATCATCTGTTGTATATTCCACTGTGTTCATGAACAAAAATGTACATGTTGAAATGTCCCTGTATCTTTACAGTAGTTTGTTACAGTGATTCATTACCACCAGTAATTCATGAAATTACTGGTAAGATTCATTACCAGTGGATCTCCTCAAAGTGGTCAGGATGACACGTAGAACAGGATGTGTGGTTGTCTTTCCTCTCACCCTGACAAACAAGTTATTTGAAAAAGAATGCAAATATTAAGCAAAATAAACTACTGCAAAATGTTGTTCAGCTAATAACAGTCCAACACTTCTCAAAAGGGATTGAAAACAAAGTCAGTTTGTATGTTCTAGTGTAAAACTTTACAAAAGACAGGTTGGCTCAAAGCCAACTTTCCAAGAACAACTGTTCTAATATACAGCAGGATATTTTGAACTGTACTGTCTTTAGACAGCCAGTCATCGGTTTGATCTTTATTGATAGGACAGTGGATATAGTTGGAAATCAGAGAGAGATAGTGGGGATTGACATGCAGGAGAGAAACCACAGGTTGGCTGTTTGGAGGACCACAGCCCCTACATGTAATATATTACCCCCTTACATTATTTTTATCCTTAATTCTGTTGATGAACCTTCTTTCTCTTAAAATTCTTGATAGTTTTTTTAGTTTCTCTCTTTCTTTTTGGCATTATGTGATGACATGGTCTACTGATTCTTTAGTGTCTACATGTGGCATGCTGCCTTGCCAGGCCTGCAGCTCAAACCCAGCCTAGAAGATATCTCAAAGCTGCCCCGTGAAAAAAAATGTCATCATAGGCGAAGAAAACATAGTGCCATTCTCACTGATACACCAGAGAAATAGGCCTTAGAAGAGGAGGGGAAACAAAGTAAAAGGGGCTAAAAGGATCTCCCAAGAAGCAAGAGAAGCAAAGTCACTTTCTAGCATCTGTAAAGTGAAAACATGTAGTCTAAAAAGAAAATCCACGGATGAATTGTCAGATGAGGAGTGCATCTGTCTTGTCTTTATGAAGCCAGACAGCCGCCCAAAAGAGAAATGGGTGAAGTTTATCTGATGCAACAAATGGGTACATGAGGCTGGTACTCCAGCGTTCACAATTTGTTTGTGCTGGAAATGTGAATCTGACCAGATACTCCATGCTCTCCCTTGCTGTTCATTGTTCTTCTTCTCTTCAGGTTCCTGGGTGAGCAGATCTTTCTCATGAAAGTAGCCCTAAAAACTATGGATGTTAAATTTCTTCTTCCTCATACACCCTCCATTCTCTCCTTTGTTTGATTTTTAGCCTCAAGTAAAAAAACAAACACATTTTTTAAAGCTTTTTTTTTTTGCAGTGTAAGCCTATATTAATATTATTATATGTTTAGCTTTAATTTCTGACTGCATGCTGCCAACCCGGCTGGTTAGATAGATCTAGAGTTTCAGTAAGTAGATGGAGTTTGATATGAGTGAGGTTTAGTTTATGCATACCACAGATTCTTTTTATTTTATTTTTTTATATTTTGGATTTGCATGGCAAGCTACTTATTGAGAGCCTGCCACTTGTTGGAGACCCCAGGTCTTGCAGGTCCTGAATGTTAGGGCAGCAGACCGCCATTTTGAACGGTGTCGGAGCCTCAGCCACCACGTGAGGCGGAAGCGCGTGAGGACAGAAGACGGAGTAATCGAGCCGGAGTCGGATCATCATCACTCAGCTCTACTCGTCTGGACTACCTGGGCTAACTTTAGCTACATGTGCTGAGGTCGAGGGGGAAACTGATCTCAAACGCAACAATGCCGACAGTTACATTACCGCCGAAAGAGAATGCGCTCTTTAAAAGGATTTTGGTGAGTTCACTTTTAATAACGCGAGTATTGTTACTATGGATACGTGAATAGTTCAGAGTCTCCTCGGTGTCCGTGTAACTAGCGTTAGCTTCAGTTTGCTAACGAAACGGCACAATTGAATGAGTGAGCTAACCCGGCCCTGACGTCCGCTGTCACTGTCACGGAGAGCTGACTGGGTTTTTAGAGACTGTGATGAAATTATGGCACTTTTCAAAATACAACACCAACTAAACCCCGTGGTTAGTTATTTTAAAGTTAAACTGTGCAGAACAGTTGAATTAGGCCTCCCAGCTTGTGAAACACAACAACCATTAGCTTGAAGCTAACTTCCACAATGGCTAACTCTGTAGACAATATAGGGCTGTCCAACTCTCTCCATAGGTATTATGATAAATCAATTAAGATGTTGTTGTTGTAAGCCGAAGTGTCTCTTCCTGTAAACAATTGTAAGTGTAGTTAGTGTCGGAAGTGGGCCGTAAGCTAATCAGCTAACTCGACCAAGCAGCGTTAGATGAGGGTTTTTGCACACTTTGTCTACTTGTCAGTTGCATGTTAATCGTTTGGGACCTAGGTTGGCCCACATTTCCATCAGCCTGGTGAGTAAGGCCAGTCTAAGGGGGCAGTGTATGTTTGTCTGAGCTGAGAGACAGACTGGTGTGACTGTGTCAGCAGATCTGTAGCTGCTTCAGGCCTTGGTGCTTCCCATGCGTCTATCCCACCCTCTCTGCAATGTTTCAAACCATGTGTCGCCCCGTTTCAGAGTTTGCACATAGTTTTGTGTCTGTCCGAGAAATATTTGTTTATAAAGACAGTTTAAGAAAATGCCAGGAGATGAGGCTGACTGATTTGATCTATGAAGTGTAAGTTGAGATGAACTGCTCATCATCCTCTTTGCTGTTATGCTTTTTTTTTTTAAAAAAAAGAGTATTTTAGCTGCAAACTTTCCAGGAAGAGTGTGTGTATGTAATGAGTTCAGTCGTCACTAAGTTGTGCAGATAAACACCATTGTTTGGAAAGTCGGGCTCTTCTGGGAGTTTGTGGATGTTTATCTGCACATTGGCAGGAAAACAGACCTGTGACCTGCAGCCTGAAAGGTTGAGGCCTGTATTTGCTGCATACCTCGTATTGTTATTCTGGGATTGCAATCTTAAATCTGTTGGTCTAACATTGTGAGTGTCTAATCTCACATTTACAAACCGGCTGAGTAAACCACTTTTTGGGTATCGCCCTCAGAATGAGCGCAGATTAACAAACATCTTGTTTTAGTTGTACCTGTTGAAGAATTTGCTGATTAAACAATGCACATGAACACATTTTTTCTTCTGTGACACAATGTGCAGACATTTGTATTTAAATTGCACATGACTCAGTCAGTAAATAATACTTAAGTGATTGTGGTGTTGTGTCATACATGTGGAAGAAACAAACATTAAGCTAAAGCATCTCCATGTCATTTCATAGCTGTGTTCCTGTGCCTCTCTGCTGCTCCACTCTTTTTACGTCTGTTACTTCAGCAGCCTTACTTTTCATTTTGAGTCGAGCGGGTGAAAACATGAAAGACATGTGTAAGTGTTAAACACTCGTCTGTGAATACATGACCGAGTGAAGGATTCAGGTCTAGAGAGGTCTGCATTTGTTTTGACCAGAGGAGGTAGGAGGCTTTAACATTGTTTTGGACGCCCCTCAGTTAAGAGACCAGTTATCACAATGACCCAACAGCTGGAGCAGGAATGGAAGTGGGCAACAGAACTGGGTCGGGTATAACTGATTGTACCCGAGCTAAAAAAAAGCCTCTGCATTGTACTAATAAGCTCCACGAGCAGAAAATGTGAGAAAACTTTCTTTGTATTTTTTAAATGGAGAACAGTCCGGATGCAAAAATGTTTTAAGACAGATCTCAACACTGACGTTTCTTTCTGCAACTTGTTTGCAAATCTCAATCAAGTATTTATATTTATCAGGGTTATTAAACATGATTGATTTTACAGTGTCAGCAACATTTAATGTGGAACACATCATGCTCTTCATTATAAGCATCCAGTGAATACATACAACATTAGGAAAGCTGCCGAGGCTATGAACTCTCTTTGTTGTCCATAGATTCCAAATGTTGCTGCCACTGTGTCTCCGAAGGTCGTGCGCTTCAGTCCCTAGTGTGTGATCCTTTGTAGCCCCACACTGGGCTGCATACACCTTCGGTTCCTCCAGCTATCCGTGGTTTAAGTCAAATACGTCGACCATGCTGATAAGTTTTGTGTTTTATAGAGGTCAGGCAGAGAACTGTCTGACAAATCTTTCCATAATCAACGTTACTGTTGATCCAAACATTTTGCAGTGTAGCCTCGTTTGGTTAAACTTGTCCTTTAACACTCACCTCTCCAAACCTGAGCTTTGGAGTTTTAGCAAGTAGCCGTACATATTGTTGTGCTTATAAGCGCAGAATTGCATAGAAGTGAATTGTATAGATCCGCCCATTGTCACGATACCTGATCTAGCTGTGGAATGAGATCCCATACCAGGATCTAATCGACGCATCTCTTGAATAACAGTACTCCGAATGAAATGATTTCTACTAGAGTTCCCACTGTAGGAATCCAATCTGAGATTTGAAATGGTTCTCTGGACTGGACCACACCCCTCTTTTTAAAAAAAATTAAATAAATTATTTCCTAGACTCAGTGCCTAAATGCAATAGTAAAAGTTGGCAGTTCTCCAACTTCTGGAGTTTGACGAGTTTCCCTTTTTTTCCTGTGTGCTGAGGGGGAAACACTTTGTCTCACTAGAAGTCTAACCTTGAATTGGACTGTGCATTATTATTACTCTTCGAGTCTTTATTGCTCTCTTGTTTCACACTTGCTGTGTTTGAATTTGCGCTCCCTGAGCTGAATTAAAACAGAACATAGTTTTTGTTGCACATGATGCCATAAATCCACAAATACAACTCTGTCGTCCACTTTGCAGTCATAGAAAACCAAACCCGAAGTGATCGATGCTGTGATTACTTTTAGAGCTGTGTAATCTTAAAACAGAGGAGCGTTTACTGCCGCGTCAGAGAAATGTAATACTTTCAACTGGACTTCTAGCTATTCCATGTTAAACAACTATTACCTGTAGCAACACGCCCACATCAAACCAGTCTGAAGAATACAGGAGGATTCACCCCTTTCTCCCCTGCCTGAAAGCTTTGAACCAAACACCTGAAGCTTGCTAACACCAGCTGTGATCTTTTGTCTCTACTTAGCCTTCCACTAGGCAGGACTTAAGTGATGAAGCTCAGATAAGTCTGCACTGATGTACATTTCATTTACTTCCCATCTCCATGTTGACAGCAGCAAGGAGGTATGCCGACCGCCTCAACAGCACATGCCTTCTGCCTGAACTCCGAGAAGCAAAAACACACCGATTGAAATCCTCCTGCGTAGGCCTCTAACAAGCTTCATAGGTTTGATAAGAAATACCGTTCTTTTAAATTAAGCAGCGTTTCATATTACAGTCAGGTGTAGCGGTACTTGGATTTAAAACATTTAAGAAATAAAAGCGGAGTTCAGTTTTCCATCTGCTTGTGCATTTTTGAGCACTTTGTGCAGCCTCTTTGGGCGATGTAGTTTTATCCCTGTGAGCGAGCGCACACCACCGAGCCCTCTGAGCTCTCGTTAGACTCGTGAGAGACAAAACGGATCAAACGCAAAGTCTCGCGAGATTAGACACGCTCACACACTCGGATCTTCGACATTAAGAGCAATGACTGCTTCAGTAATACTACGTACATCTTCTGCACCACCATCATCAGCAGGTGCAGGTTGGGCTCCGACTTCATGACTTGATGCTAATGTGGCGTCAGTGCTTTGTAACCAGCTTTGAAATGTTCTCCTGAAATCTAACACGTGCACTACTTGCAGCTTAGAGCCAGCGCTCGCTCGCTCTCTCTCTCTCTCTCTCTCTCTCTGTATCTCTGGGGGCCGAGTTATTTTTGGGGTGGGGTGGAGAACATGCTGGATAAGCACAGCTGGTGGTGTAAATGTTTCTAAATTTACCCTGAATGAAGTGTGTGTACCTGGATTATGCGTCTTATTATTTATTGCAGTTTGGACAGCGTCGTCCGTGTCAGTTTGGGATGCTTGCAGAGACTCTCTTTTAGGGCTTCACAGCCCTGAACAGTAGAACTCGTCACACGTACACAACAGCTCTATGCCAGTACGGACTTTTCTTTGTGTCAGGACGTGGGCCTGTTTCCTCTGCGCTCCATGTCTAATCCTCCACTTAGTTCAACTTCTTGAAATTTCATAACCGACCTTGGCTCCCTAATGTGTTATTGACGTCATCTTTGTTTCACCATTAGTGAAGTTGGACTCAGCAGTGGGACAACGCAATGCCATCTGCCAGCTTGACTCTCTCTCTCTCTCTCTCTCTCTCTCGCACCTCACACACACGCGCACACACACCATTTCCCTTGACAGCCAGCTATCAGCTTAAAAAGGGAGGTGGTTCAGAGTTGATCGTGCAGCTGCATACCTAAATATAAGTTCAGGGCAAAAAGCTGGTAATTCCTTAAAGCTGGTTCTGTACTTACCTGTTTTAACACAAGAGCACAGCTGTGTTCATCAGCCTGATAAATGTTGACAAGAAAAGCTTTTATAGTAGTTTTAGTAAAAATGTTGGCTCACCAAGCTGTACATTCTCTTGGTTCTGTGAGTATTTTTTGGTAAGACTGGATCAACATGTTGAAAAGTTTTGACTCCTGAATCTGATTCTGTCATCACAAGAGGTGAGCGTCATGCGGAGAGGTTTTGCTGCTGATAAGATGCAGAATAAGATCATCAGCTCCAAACAAAGTCTAATGTCGTTCTATCGCACACCCCTGTGACGTAAATATCCAACTTTGGTTGACATCTTCCGTCCAGGTTTGTTTTAGTAAATGTTACTTTAACTTGGTTGTTGTGATTTTAGACGATGCTGGACAACAAGAGTGTTCTCTCTCTCTCTCACTCTCACTCTCTCTCCGTCTCTCTCCGTCTCTCTGTGTCTCTCTCACTGTCTCTCTCTCTCTCACTGTCTCTTTTTTTGTGGCTTACTGATTTCTCTTCTCCGCTTCCTTTGACAGCGATGTTACGAACACAAACAGTACAGAAACGGGCTCAAGTTCTGCAAACAAATCCTATCCAACCCCAAGTTTGCAGAACATGGAGGTAAGTGGTCGAATAAAAACAAATGTCATGTCACGGGCAATACGTCTTGTATCTCTTACCGTCTGCTGTTCTGTTTCCTTCATTTAGAGACGCTTGCAATGAAGGGTTTGACCCTGAACTGCCTGGGGAAGAAGGAGGAGGCCTATGACCTGGTGAGGAGAGGACTGCGCAACGACCTCAGGAGCCATGTCTGTATCCTTACTGATGGCTCGGCACATTCAGATAAAGATTTACTGGTGCTTCCTTTTTATAAAATTGGATGAGTGTGTGTGTTTCCACACATCAGCAGTGCATCTTTTCTCCCTCTGTCTCTGAGACTCGCAGGTCTAAAATGTATGTGCAGGCCCGGCCGCAGCCCTAAAGTCTACCTTACTTATTATTTAATCCTTTAAGGCTCAGCAGGCTTTCCTTATCCAGAATCTGTGGCAACAAATGTTTCATGTCCATACACTGTGTGTACACTCCTTAACTCCGTGTCCCAGGCTGGCATGTTTACGGCTTACTGCAGCGTTCAGATAAGAAGTACGATGAAGCCATCAAGTGTTACCGCAACGCTCTGAAGTGGGACAAAGACAACCTGCAGATCCTCAGAGACCTTTCCCTGCTTCAGATCCAGATGCGAGACCTGGAGGGCTACAGGGTGAGGAACCATAAGTGGATCTGTAGGATGGTCCATGTCTGTACGAGCTGATTTTAGTGTGCGTATTGTATTCACAAGGTTTGGTTTGCACGTTTATTGACTTAAGTTGCACACTAAATGGTTATAATAGATAGTGTGGGCTAATTGGTCAGGTCTTTATATGTCACAGGTGAACAGGAAGTTTGTGACAAAGGGGATGGGAACACACATTTCTAACCTGGATTTATCATCTGTCTGCGAGAACGTCATTTAGTTAAGGACCAATCACGCACCTACGCAGATGATTAAAAGTAAGACTGGCTCATTGGACATTGGATAGTCAGTAAAGAGGAAGTGGACATGTGCAGGTGACTAAATGTATGATACGAGATTTTGGACATTGGAAAATCACTGCAATGTCCTTTCCCCCCCTTCCCCCCATGAAAATCAAATGACAGGGCTAAAGATCAGCTCACCCAGTTCGCACTCAGCTGGGAAAACCCGAGCAAAAGAAATTGAAATGAACTCCTTTTGTTAGACTGGAAGGAGGACCCAGGTGGACAATAGATTGAACGTGACGGAGCATGTCAGTGGGTTCATTTCAGGTTCAAGTCCTTCTTCACGATGTAGAACAGCTCTCCTGGGAAGCTTCAGATCAAGACATGTACTTAGTAAAAGGTACAGTATGAAATGACAGGATGAAAGTCTGCTTTGAAGCATGAAGGTAAGGCACAGGCTCTCAGGGTGTCGTTTACTTATTACTCTCCAAACCAGCGGAATTACTCATCTCCAATATCATAGCTATTCCCTGATACTACGAATCATGTCACGAGTTCTTTGGGTTACAAAAGCCAGAGACGCCATATGGAGGACATGGGCTGCGAAGTTGAGCCCCGTGATGGCTTTGATATTAAACAGCGAAATAAACCCGTCTGAATGTTTCTGTCCTGTAGGAGACACGATACCAGCTGTTGCAGCTGCGCCCAGCACAGCGGGCCTCCTGGATCGGCTACGCCATCGCCTATCACCTCCTGGAGGACTACGAGATGGCTGCGAAGATCATTGAAGAGTTCAGGAAAACACAACAGGTAAAGCCGGTAACATCAGACCTGAGAGGCTGGAAGTAACAAAAAGAGAAGAATAGGAACAGTTTAATTTATTTAGATGAGCAACTCACATTTCCTTTCATGTAGGCGTCTGACTCACTTACAGTAGGAGGTCAGACGTAGCTACGTAGCTAACGTAGCTTTAACAGGGTCTTTAATATTACTGTTGCAAACTGGAGCTCATTCGCCCTCTCTCTTGCTCGCTCCTGATAAGACCAGTCTGCTTCCTGTCTTTGTGCCATCTATATAAGTGGGTCTAGTGGGACCAGGCCCGTTCACCATGAATTCTGTCGAGTTTCCTGACCAGCACTGATAGGAAGTCCACCCAGCAGCTTGTAGAAAGTGTTGATTTGACTAACCGCTCTTTGTTTGTCCAGACGTCTCCAGACAAAGTGGACTACGAGTACAGCGAACTGCTGCTGTACCAGAACCAGGTGCTGAGGGAGGCGGGCCTGTACAAAGAGGCCCTGGAGCATCTGTCCAACTATGAGAAGCAGATCTGTGACAAACTGGCCGTGGAGGAGACACGAGGTGGGTCACAGTCTTCAACGCATCCGCTGACAACGAGACACTGAATCAAAACCTCTGCCAGCAGTGGCTCAACGCTTCTCGTACACTTAAACGAAATGTAAGCTAGTTAATCACAGTTTAGCTTTGGTAGAATTACCACAATCTTGAATCTTAACAATTTATCAGCAATTTAATCTAACCATCTTTACAGTTTAAAATAGAACTGTGGGCCAAAATGGGATTCAAAGACGATACTCTGAACAAAATGTCTTAATTTCCACCCACAGGTTTTAATTTGAGCCGTTTAAAGCTAGATTAGGGAATTTATTTTAGAACAATGTTAGGTTATATGTGTTTAAATAATCTCAATGTTCCTGCAGCAAACAATAAAATCAATACCCTGGCATGAAACAGTAAGAAATCAGGTAGCTTGTGCTGTCAGAGGCCACAAAAATCTCGCTCATGACTGGATCACGTACCTTTCGATCTGGAAACCTTCCTTCCTTCAGGTTATTCTACCTGTGCACTCATCATGTCTTCCACAACCATTGGCTTTGTTGCTCAGAAATGGCTTTTCATTGGTAGGATACTTTACAGAGTGGTCTCTTCTCTTACATAATGGACTGAAGAAAACTCAAAGTAATATTTGTCAATGTTGTGAAAAGTCTATTTAAAAGAACAGGTGACCCAACACTCTGTTTACACAACAATCGTTCTTTACTCTACTACATGTTTGATTTTGTACCATCTGACACTGGAGCTCCTTCCTCTGCTTGACAGGAGAGGTACTGCTCAAACTGGAGCGTCTGGACGAGGCAACTGAAGTTTACCGGCGTCTGCAGGAGAGGAACCCAGAGAACTGGTCCTATTACCACGGCTTGGAAAACGCACTCAAACCAAGTATGACGCCTTTATCTTTAAAAAAAAAAACAACCTGTGGCATGACACCCCAATGACTATTATAATATCCCAGTTCATTCTGCAATCAACACAACTTCTTTACGATCTTACAGACAGTGTGGAGGAGAGGCACAAGATCTATGAAGACGCCTGGGAGAAGTTTCCCAGAGGCCTGGTTCCTCGTCGGCTGCCCCTCACCTTCCTCTCTGGTTTGTTCCAAAATATATCTACTTTCACCTTAAAACCCCAGAACATGATCATGGAGGTGCAGTAAGTGACATTCTCCCTCTCTTCACAGGTGAGAAGTTCAGAGAGTGTCTGGACAGATATTTAAGGATGAATTTCAGTAAAGGCTGTCCGCCTGTCTTCACCACTCTCAAATCACTGTACAACGACAAAGAAAAGGTGACGCCACTGTTGCTGCACACGTCAGATGATTGTTCTGGATCTGAATCATGATGTCATTTTTGTCCTCACTTCAACCACCTTACATAATGCACAGCCGACAGCGAGGTCAATCTGAGGGAGAGCCTCTAGTGAATAGATTACAGCTGTTCTGCTGTAGCCACACACACATTTGATGCTGCCCGCAAGGTAATGTTCTGTGTCCTCTTTCTCTTTCCAGGTGTCGATAATCGAGGATTTGGTGGTCGGCTATGAAACCACATTAAAAAGTTGTAGAATGTTCAACCAGAATGGTGAGGGGGAATTTTCTTTAAATGAATTCTGTTGTGTGTAAATCGTGATCCTTCATTCTTTTCATCCTACAGTAAACTGTATGGTGATAATGGCAGTGGGTGTTAAATATGAATACTTCAGAACCCTGTTTGTAATCATCTAAGAAAAAATATGTCACCTTAAAGGACCAATATGTACCTCTGACATCTAGTGTTTAAAATGGGTACTGCAGTCCAAATTCAAAACATAAGGAGCTGACTCCCTTTCTCCCTAGAGTTGATGCACATGCAGCTGCCACGTCACTCACACTGAAGCTTCAGTCTTAAAGCAGTTCTGCATCGTGGAAACTCACTGCGTCGTTACCTCTCTCCATCTTCCAATGTTTGTTTGAGCATGCTGAAGCTTTTTTACATCGTGTAGAATCAGTTTTATGATGATGGGTAACACAACATGATGCCTCTGTTTGAGGATGTAGTGAGGTCATTGTATGATTTAATTCAGTACATACTTTACATATTCACTTTTAATCATCAGTTGTGGAGACCCAACAGTTTATTTAATTTTAAAAAAACTGAAACAAAGTGTGACACTGTAAACTTCACAAACTGAGTTTGAGTCTCAGTGATTCACGTTAAGAGTTTTTTTCCAGGAGTCTTGACAGCCACAGATGTCTCCTCCTCTCGCCAACATAATAAGTCACAAATCCAAGTCCATGGTTTCTCCGATGCTAATCAGGAGACACAGGATGTCTGGAGGGATTGTTGAGAAATGCTGAGACAACAAAGGTTGAGGCAGCAGCTCGGCTCACAGATCAGGGCTCAAGGTTTTTAGGGGAAGAGTTATAATAAGTAGATTAATGCACTGTTGCTAAACATACTGATTAGACAAATATCCTTAATTAGTTTTGTTTTTTATGAAAATCATATAGATTAACACTTCATCAACAGACCTAACTCTATTTTTGCCCTTTTAAGTATATGTGTTGCAAGCTTTTGTTTACAACCCTGACAGCACGCTAACATTATCTTCCCCCCTCCGTGTTAGATGACGGGAAAGAGGAACCGCCAACCACGTTGCTCTGGGTGCAGTACTTCCTGGCGCAGCACTTTGACATGATTGGCCAACAGACACTGTCCCTAGAATACATCAACGCAGCCATTGAGAGTACACCTACACTAATCGAACTCTTCCTCATCAAAGCCAAGATCTACAAGGTGACGCATGCCACACACTTGTTTTCTGTTCGTACTGAGAAGCAGGGTTGGCTACGTGTTGTCTGATATCCGTTTACTAACCTTTTTATTCCCCCGCAGCATGCTGGGAACATCAAGGAGGCTGCTCAGTGGATGGATGAGGCCCAGGCTCTGGACACAGCTGACAGATTTATCAACTCCAAGTGTGCCAAGTACATGCTGAAGGCTGGCATGGTCAAGGAGGCGGAAGAAATGTGCTCCAAGTTCACTCGGGTGAGAAAAAACGGTGCACGCAAGTACACACTGACAGCTGACAAACCAAGAGACAAGTGTGAAAGCATGGTTCTACTTCCTGTTGAGTCCATTCATGAACAATTCAGAGAGCTCAGCTGTGTCATCAAAGGCTGATTTAGTGGCAACTAAACCTGAGAAGCAAAATAATCTATTTATTTTTTGAAAATGAGATGTGTTCACCTCTAAGCAGGTCATTTTGAATCTTATAACTCAATTAAAAACTGAACACAGCTTAAAACACCTGATACGGCTGCTTCAAAATAAAAGCCCTCCCTGACTTTTATAGTGAAAAACTTACTAGAATAAAATGCATTTATCACTTTGCGCTTTAGCAGAGCTGCATTTGAGTAATAGCATTCACAGCCGACAAGTCACAGCCCACTTATTTGAATTATCATGGACTGAAGACAATGAGACAGCAGTTTAAACCAACCTTCAGCAGGTAGACGCGCTGCGATGGAGGTGCTAATCCGTGCACCTAACCCTAACCCATTTAGTATATTTACGTGTCAGTATTGATGTGACAGGAGCGCCTTGTATTTCTGACTCTGCTCTCTATGTTGGTGTTTATGAAGATGAGAACAGGCCGAGGCTGTGATGAGCGAGTGAAGACAAAACTCAGTGAATGTTTTCTACTTCAGCTCCAGCTGAAGTGTCACAGTCAGTTCATGGTAAATTAGTTCTCGGTGTAAATAAATAACCAGGAGCAGTCGGGGTCTAACATGAAGAAGGGAATCATTTCTGCAAACAAATTCACACCTTAAACAAGCGCTTTTATGAGACATAACGCACAAGAGTCAAATACTGCTTTCTAAGTAAGGAGCTTGTGAACCTCGTTTTCCTCCAAATCTGCACAGTCAGGGTTGGCTGGTTTAGTTTCTGACCACGTGAATGCACTTCCTCCTTAATTATTTCAAGTCATTCACACCCTGTCACATTTTTTTCCATCTCTCCTCTTTCGCCAGAGATCAAGCAGGCTTTTTTTTTGTTTTTTCAAACTGTGACATGTGTGACATGTGCTTGTTGTGGTTACTCTTTGTCCAGGAGGGAGCGTCAGCAGTGGAAAACCTCAACGAGATGCAGTGCATGTGGTTCCAGACAGAGTGCGCGCTCGCGTACAAGGGCATGAACAAGTTTGGGGACGCCCTGAAGAAGTGCCATGAAATTGAAAGGGTGAGCCCTTGTTATTGGCCGTTATCTTATACTTGACATATGATAACTATTACTGGCGACCCAACATTAAATATGGCATTTCATGCTTCATATCCTTGATTCATGCTGGCTTTTTATAGTTGTCCTTCCTGCTGCTTACTTTCACCAGCATTTTGTGGAGATCACAGACGACCAGTTTGACTTCCACACCTACTGCATGAGGAAGATGACGCTACGCTCCTACGTGGACCTGCTGAAGTTAGAGGATGTGCTCCGGATGCATCCCTTCTACTACAAGGCTGCCATCACAGCCATACAGATCTACCTGAGCCTCCACGACAATCCCCTGACGGATGACAGCAAGGAGCTGCAGGCAGACACCGGTGAGGGAGGCACGAGTCGTGGAGAGAAAGTTGAACGTCGTAATCGAAACTTACGGAGAACTATTGTGACGTAGATGCATTTAAAGTCCGATGCCCATCACAGATCCCCTGAATAACCCCCGCTTTTGTTTTTTCTCTCTCTCTAGCTAATCTTTCGGACAAAGAGCTAAAGAAGTTGAGGAACAAGCAGAGGAGGGCCCAGAAGAAGGCCCAGCTGGAGGAGGAGAAGAAGAATGCAGAGAAGGAGAAGCAGCTTAAGAACCAGAAGAAGAAGAAGGAGGATGATGACGAAGAGATCGGAGGTCCCAAGGAAGAGCTCATTCCCGACAAACTGGTCAAGGTGAGAAAGAGAGAGCTTAAGATTCCAAACAAACAAACCCAGTAAAAGTGATGATGACACTTTTTTTCCTCTTCGTGCTCTGTTTGCAGGTAGAAAATCCACTGGAAGAAGCAGTCAAGTTCCTGATGCCTCTAAAACATCTGGTCAAGGACAAAATAGACACACACCTGCTGGCCTTTGAGATCTACTTCAGGAAAGGTCAGCGTGCTCTCCTGTATGAAATATGCTCAATCCTGACTGTGTGCTGTGCTTTAAACGCTTTGTCACTTTCTATTTTCAGAAAAATACCTGTTAATGCTCCAGTCGGTGAAGAGAGCGTTGGCCATTGACCCCGACCACCCGTGGTTACACCAGTGTCTTGTTCGCTTCTTTAAAGGAGGTATGAGATTGATTTTAGCCTCTTCAGTGTGAGTGCACGTCTGTGTGTTTTATATGAGACCTGGCAGAAGTCACCTTGATGTCTGCCTTCAGATATCACCAGCTAACTTAAAGGGATAGCGTGCATCACATTGGTACCAACGTTGCAGCATACAGTATGTAATAAGTAATCAGAGCTTTAGAGTTGTCGAGGTTTTCACCATTTATCATATAAACCTGCTAACTACTGAGCAAGACCAACCCAAAGAAGATCAAACAAGTCGTGGCCGGTTTCTGGAGGTTTACCAAAGAGAGAAAAGGTTTACTCTGTCCCCCTGCGTGATGATGTGTTCATCGCACTGTACAACTCTGTAGGTTCACTACCATCACTTTTTTTCACTTTGTGCAGTTTGCACTCCTTCTAGCTACAGTGCAGTAAAAGAGCTCTCACCCTGAGGTGAATGTTTTGAAGTACAGACCCACAAGTCGTGCTGCCCACCTCTACTGTTTCATACAGGAGTGATTCAAACACACAGGAACCTGTGATGGAGAAGAAGTTGTTCAAAAGTCAATGTCAGTGTATCCCGGCTCAAAGACCGGGGATGACGTTTCAATCCTGTAAGACTAATTGAGCTTTTACCCGTGTATGTAGACGTGCTAAATGTTCCTCTTACACTTCTGCACTTCCATGACACGATGTGAAATCCCACTCTGAGACTCCATTATGATGCTGCTGTGGAAACAATGCATGAGGATAAAGGCTTAATGACGCTGTTAGGAGGCTTTTGTGAATTACGAATCTCCTAAGTGCTTTCCCATTATCCCCCACCCTCGCTCATACCTCTCTCTCTCTCTCCTGTCTTTGTTTCAGTGTCCGAGAGTACCGAGCTGCCTGAGGTGGTCAGGACGGTGCTGAAGCAGGAGATCGCCCGGCTGTTCGGCGACAGCAACGCAAAGAGCTTTAACCAGGCCTACCTCACCAAGCACTCAAACTCCATACCACACAGACTTGCTGGTAAGTCTCTCAGACACACGCGCAATATATGTGAACACATTTTTTTTTAATAATAAACAGTCTCAATACATAATAATAATGCAGCAAGGAGCAGAGGCGGGAATTGAACCCATGGCGATGAAGACTACATTCTCTGTACATGGGGCATTTGGCTCACCTCCTTTCTGTCCCTCTTATATCCCCCTCTTACACTTTGATCGATCATGATTTTGTTCCTGTATAAATATTGGACATATTAATTAAGCTTACAGCATAACTGTTTGAGATCCAGGTTGTTGAAGTGTTCAATTCAATTTAAAAAAAACTTTATTTGTCCCCGGCGTGCTGCTTTTATTTAGGGTTTTATTAGCCATCGGACATAAACATCTGGAGTTCTCTTCCTCCCGTTGCAACAAGCTCAGCAGCTGCCTAAGTTCTTTTTAGCATTACAAACAAAGTTGGAGGCTGATCTGTGAAGGGCTCACTCCCTGGATTCGTGCCTTTACTCACCTTAGAGAACCTCTCATTGACCGTGTGAGGAGACGGACCACCGTCACATTCTCTCCGTACGTCATAAACTGATGATTTCAACTTCAGTCTGTGATCAAGCACTTCATGGAACATAACGGAGAGGTGTGAACATCTAAAGGTGTGACTGCTGATTACTGAAACCACTCCACGATCACTGCTGCTAAACAGAGCTCGTACTTCATTTATTGTCTGTCCTCAGATCAGATGTGAGTTTTTACTCGTAACGATGTTTGAAATGACTGCGCTCAATGATCGTGAGCGTACTGAAACACATGACGCGTTCTGGTGTTTAAACGGCCCCTGTGGACGAGCTCACCTGGATCCAGATTTAGACAGAAGCCCACCTTTTCTTCCCATCTCACCTTTCATTTAATTATTCCCCCACCTTTTTTGAATTTTTTTTTTTTTAGTTTCACCTGCCACAAATGTGCACGTTGTATATAAGACTCATGGTTGCTCATCTTTCCCCCTTGCAGCTGCTAAGATGATGGTGTATCTGGACTCATCGACAGAAACTAAGGCAGCAGAACTGGCAACTGCACTAGATGAGTCACTCGACAACAGAACAATACAGGTTTGTAACTTTCCTACAGCTCTGCTAATGAAGAAAGGACTGATCAAATACTCTGAATATGAATCTATATATTAATCAAATACTCTGAATATGAATCCAGACAACAAATGAGTCCTTCTGTATTTCCTCCTCAGATCTGCACAGAGGTCTTGGAGTGTCTCCGTAGCGGCGTCCTGGGCGACTTTAAGGACCGCGCCGAGTCATACCGCACCGAGTGTCGCAAGCTTTACCCCTACACGTTAGCTTTCACGCCCCCAGGATACGAGGAGAACACCAAGATCGCCAATGGAGACGTTTCTACAGAAACGGAGGAGATGGCCAATGAGATGTGAGCAGGACAGAACAACAGCGTGTGAGGAAAAAGGAACGGGGCCGAGCATGAAGCCTTGCGGTACGCCTGGCAGCCATTTTGTAGAGCCAGACATGGGGAAGCGAAAAAAGGGTGTTTCGGTCTTTGGCTCAGCTTAATCGGGTCTGACTTGGCATGGCTTGGCTCTCTCCCACATGGTGAAAATCAGGACTGTGTGTGTGTGAGTGTGTGTGTGTGTGTAGAGAGAGCATGTATGATGTTGTGTACATTGTGAGAAAGAGGGGGAAAAGAGGAAGACAACCGAATGGCCATTTAACTTTTTTAATAGAGCTGAAAATGATGCTCAATTGCAAAATAAACAGTAGTTATTGGCAAGCTGTTGGGAGAGACTGACAGACTGACACAGACGTTTTGCTTCTTCGAATACGATCAACAACGGTGACAGCAACCACTCGAGTTTGACTCTGTGCTGCCCCAACACTCGTCTATCACATACTATGTTCCCCTTATTTTAAAATGTTAATTTAAATAAACTAGGACGCCGCTGTCCCGGGGGAACTGGAGACTGAGCTGAGTGGATCTGACCTGCCACAGATCTGAAGGAAGCTGAGCAGGAAGAGTTACTGAGGACCCTGAAGCAGACACCGAAGACATCCAGCAACCACGGGGGGGTTTCTGCGTTTGCTGTTGCTCTATTGAACCAATCATCTACATGCGACGGTGCAGTAGTGTGTGAGGAAGAGGCCAAATCTCTGCAGGGGGTGGGAGGGGCCACAGCGTGTAAGAGGTCTCCTCATATGTTAACGGTTGTTTTGTTTTTTTGTGTTTGTTTTTTTACCAAACTGTGCTTCCCTCACAGTTCCCAGCTAAACTTGGGAATATGTTAACCTTTGTCTGTAATGTTGGAGAAACCTCGTAGCACAGATTAAAAACTGTAAAGATTTGTGTATTGGGCTCCATTTCAAATACACCGTTTCTCTAAACGTTTTACATAGTTCTGAGAAAGTCGAATAGATCTAAGCAATACCATAGATACCTTCCTGTCCAATGGATCAATAAAACTCTTGATGATTAGGATATTTTAGATCTGGTTGGAGTGGTGACACTGAGCCTTCTGGCAGAGCATTTGTGATGTGGCCGTGGTCACTGCTCGAAAAGGTTTTTATCTGCATGTAACAGTTTAACATTGGAGTGGAAAAAGCTTCCAGGACACCTCACTCCTACAGCTCTTCATGGCCAATAAAATCAGCTCCTGTAAAGGTCAGAGTTCAGGCTCCAGGGCCGTTAACCCAGAGTGACAGAAAATGTTTCAAGGAGAGTAAATGCAAGAACTTGGAATTTGTCGTTTTACTTTCTCTGTTCCCCCTTTTTTTCTCCAATCTTTTTTTTCTTCTTCCGCCTTTTTCCTCTCATTTGGGTTCTAATGTGAAAGATGAAATCTGAGATGGCGATGTAAGATATCTCTGGATTTTTGTATTAAAACTAAACAAAAGAAAACGATGGACTTCTGTGCAACCCTTCATTTTGTAGCAGCTGTTAAAATCCCAGAGCTTCCTGTTGGGATCTACTGGAGTCAGACGTGAGACGCCGGAGGGTGCTGCTTATTTTGGGCATGTTCAATGTGAAAACGTAAACCCTAGTGACCAGAACTATTTCTTCACGACTAATCGGGGTGTCTACATGGATTGTTACCCTGACCGTTTAATTCAAACATGAAGTCAATTTTTTATCTATGCAAAATCAGACTGGTTTTTTTTTTTTTTTTAAGATTTTTCAAGTTGATGTTCAGACTTGAATGATCATGTACATAAACTCTCAGTAGAACCCTGGATGCAGATGACATTATACTCCATTAATTACACAAATGCAATGTGTTAATAAATTTGAGCCTCGCTCTTTCTAAAATTAATCTGACGTGTTACATTACACAGCAGTAGTTTTATCTTGGAATCTGTTTATTTTTTCCACATCAGTAATTAATAGATTAGCTGCTGGGTGTTACTGTCAGAAGTGCAAAGTGTTCGACCAAAAACGAAAACTGGATTACGGATAGATTTTCACTGCTGAATTGGCATTAAGAAGATCTGTCTGGAATAACAACACAGTGTTGATGTTGAGACATAATGTGATTTTAACTCCGAGCTTGAATGGGGAGTCATCTTACAGAGAAGTGTCTTTAATGGACAGCGTGTACGACAAAAGATTTTAAAGTGACATTTATAAGTGAAGTACATCCTGTAGGGGGCAGCAACGTTGTTGCTCTCACAGGGAAGTTGAATGGAAGGAGCTGCAGCTCGGCTGTGGTTGCACTGAGGAGTTGGCATGAACTGAGAGGACCCATTAGGCACAGGTCGGTAACACAGTCTATGCTGAGCACGTTACTAAAAAAAAAAAGCAATGATGCAAAGAAAAGTGATCAAGTAATCACTAAACATTACTGTGGACAAAAAGGTGCAACATAAGCACAGCCAAACATCTGTACTAGATTTTTTTTTATCCATCACCTATATAGTGACATGTTGGGAGATCTTTAAGAAAACAAAAAAATGTTTAGAGTCTTAAGTAACCAATCCAAAAATATTTGCAGAGGAATCCAACCGAATCAAACCAAAGCCATATGCTGATGCCTGCATGTCATATGATCAACTCTCCACCCTCAGACTCAACTCAATAATCACCATGCTGCCAACTGAAACGTAGAGGCAAACACAAGACTTCCTCTCATGCGGCTTGCTCAACAAGTGGAGAATTTTTGGTGAGAAAAAGTGTACATTAAAAGTTTTTTTTTTCTGGGAACAAGCAGTGTTACATCTCTACTATTTCTCTTTGAGATCAACTTAAATGCCAAGCGCAATTTGCGCTTTTTTCCCCCAGAGGATTGTTCTTGTGAGCGACCTGTAAATGGAGTCATCTCTTGAATTGTCAAACTCCATGAGCAGCGTGTCCTCGCTGCTGAACCGCTCGCGCACCTTTAAAGTGCTGGTGATAGGAGACTCTGGGGTGGGGAAGACCTGCCTCACACACCGACTCTGTGCCGGGGAGTTCCCCAGCAGAGTGGAGGCTACCATCGGGGTGGACTTCCGCGAGAAGGTCCTGGATGTCGACGGAGAGAAAATTAAGGTAACTGACCAAACGAGTGTCTCACTTAAAGTAAAAACATTGAGCTCTATTTGCAAACCTCTGTTGCGATTCAACGTGGCACTTTCACGCGCCGTGGTGATCTTCAATCTGATATTTGTTTAAAACTGAAAGATATTGTTAGCTCTTTTAAGTTTCATCTAAACTTCAATGTGTAAGAATCAGCAGAAATCAGAGCTGTTCATGAAAGCCTAACGCCACAAGAAAAACCCTGTAAGAGACAAGTCATCATAAAATTCAATGAGGTGATATGTCTGCGGTTAAAAATAACTTGATCATGTTTTAATCGGCATTGTTATAGTCTTAAATATTCCCTGGGGCTCTTTGATAAGAATCCTGCACTGCGGTGTAGCTCTGCTGAATGAGTTATTTGTCCAATAAAACGAATGACTGTGAATTCTCTGGATTTCACACAATCAGCAGACCTGCATGAGTTTGCAGAACTAATGCACAGCTAATGCTGCTCGTAAGTCACTGAACAATACATGCTTGATGGAAAAAAAAACAGAGGAATTCAGGTAGGCCTACCTTGCGTTAAGGTGTGGCCATTTTAATTTATCAATGTGTGAGTAATTGTTTAAAATTGGAGCTGGTTCTGAGCTTTACATTTAGTTTGAGACAAAGAAATGAACACTTCTTTGTGTCCTTTGTTCAGCATTTGTAAATGTCAATGAAACATATCATGCACCTCAAATGTTTGTTGATGTTGCCCCAAGTTCATAAGTTGAATTTTACCAACCCAACACAAGTCAATAAAGTCAAGTTGCAAGAAAAGTCATAGGTCAATCAAGGTTTGACTTGACTTTGTCCATAGTCTCATTTTATCAAGTCAAACGTCCTTCCAAACCAATTCTTTAAAATAAAGTTAGGAATCAAAGTCTCAAGTCAATCAGGAAGAATCCTATTATCTCATACATATATGAGTTAATATCTCTACCAGGTCAAATCACAAGACCTAAACAAGTCAGTCACAACCTCTAGAAGCCAAGGCAGGAATGTTAAGTCTCAAGACGTGTCCTCGTCGTAAATGATCCTATCCATAAAGACTAGTTTTAAATCTTTACAGGTTTCCAAGTTAATTTAAAGTTTATGAAGTCAGGTCCAAATAAGTCATGTAACAATATCCATCTCCTGTCGAAACTCAGGTCACAAGTCCATCATAGCATGTTTCAGGGCAAGTCAGGAGACAGTCGGGTTACGTTGTGAATCAGGTCTCAAGTCAATCAAGTATTAAGTGTTAGTCGAAACCAACTCTCAGGTCTATTATGGCAAGTTTTAAGATGTGTCATAAGTCATTCCTGTTAGGACAGTTCAGTTCTCATCTCTATTATCTCTTGCCTGACAAGTTAAATGTCAGTCCAGTCATTGTATCCCATCACTTAGGTAAAACTTTAAATTCCTGAGGGCGTCCTTGTCAAGCCAAAAGTGGAAATAAACAAATTAAAAGCCACTTCCAAGTTTTCAGAACTTCTAAGGCAGGTTGTTTTAACAACTCTATGCAAAGATGAATACAATCATATCTAAGTGTCCAGCTATATGACCATGAAAGAGCTGCTTCTTGACAGTTTTTCTCGACCACATAAATGGTTAACTATTTATGTATAACTTTTCTAAAACAGGGTTTACAAGTTCTTTATAACATAACAACAATTTGAGGACATAGTGACAAAGCCAAGCAACAAGATTTGATTTTTATCATCAGATCAACTTTTTTTATTTTTTATTTTGACATGTTCCCTTTCTGTGGTGACTCATTGCAATGCTCTGCATGTGGTCATTTATGTGCCTGTTTGTGGGCATTTCGTAACATGTTTTCTATTCCTTTCCGTGCCTTCCTACTTATTAACTTCCTCTTTCTTATGCTATGTACGCTCTCTCACCTCCAGCTCCAGCTGTGGGACACAGCAGGACAGGAGCGTTTCCGTAAGTCCATGGTGCAGCACTACTATCGCAACGTCCATGCTGTGCTCTTCATATATGATGTCATCCGCCCTGCCAGCTTTAACGGCCTGATTGCCTGGGTCGAGGAGTGCAGGCAAAACTCCCTCGGACAGGACATCCCCAGGTAAATACATCCAGCACTATGTTTGTGTGAGTCTATTCCAGTTCCGCCAACATGCAGCTCATTCTCTCTCTTTTGTCGTTGTGACTTCTTCGCAGGTTCCTGGTGGGTAATAAGAGTGACCTCCGTGACCCCCGAAGGACCGAGGGCCAGGTGAGCCAGGATTTGGCAATGAGTTTTGCCAAGGCTAACGGCATGTTGTTTTTTGAGACTTCTGCCAAAAACCCACCAAGCAGATGTGGGCCGGTTCGACAAGGTGAAGGGGAGTTGCCTTATCAGCAGGATAAGCTGGAGGACATCGTTGTTGCTCTTGGTGCAAAGTTAAAGAGGCAGAAGAAAGTTTCAGGAGCAAATTCCACAGCTTTCAACAGGTCCTTCAACGTGAGCAGGAAGAGAGCAGAGAAGGAGCAGTGGACATGCTGCTGAAACTGTTTGACTTTCAGATGGCAGAATGTGACTTTTTACTGTGAATGTGTGCGTGTGTGTGGGGGGGGAGGTCTTTGCGTAAGTATGGATGTGTGTGCGAGAATGACATTATTGACTTGTTGACTTTTGACCAAAGATTAGAAATGCAGTTTTACTTACTCCACAAAGAACTTTCATATATAGACCTTCATTTTAAAAAAATATGAGCTGTCCTACTGGAAATATTGTGTCCATGTTTGATTTCATTGTTTACATATCTTACAAATAAATAGACTGTGAAAGTGTATTTTGTGGAAGTTCTGGTCCAAATTTACCTCTGTTTTTTTTTTTTCACTTTTTGGTTCACAGAACTAGCTGTGGCTGTAATCCCGTCCTGTGCCTAACTTGTTGGAGAACAGTTAGCCATAACAAAAAAACTGTGCTGCACAATCAGTATGTGATCATTTGAGCCTTTGAAATACTGTGGTGCAATGGCTGACTGACAAGTAAACAGAAAACAATCCTGAAAAAAGAAAATAAATGTGGATGTTATGTATCAAAGACACTGGCAATTAGAAGAACAACAGTAGGACATAATATTGCAAAAAAAATAATATTGCAACAAGGCCAGGGTGTATAAATAAATAAATGAATGAATGGCTTTCATGCAAAGTGTCAGTGTCTGCTGTTAGCCAGGCGGTGATCATGCAATTGGTAGTCTGTGTGAAAAAACAAAACAACAACCATACATGAAAACCTATAAAATACCTGGAAGCTGAGGTTAGAACAACAACATTTAAGTATCGTTTCTATTGACAACCAAGTTAAATAAGATGCCAAATTCAGACTGCTAGAACCTGAGTTCTTATGAATCAGCTTAATGCCGTCATGGACAAAATACATGGCCATTTATTTAGTTCAAAGACCGGACTCTCCCTGCCTTTATATCACATACATAGACTACAGAGGCTGTAATGGAGGTGACCTAAATTTATAATACTCTGGGCTGTTATGTAAGAAATGCTGCACATTGATTTGTAATGGTTTTCTTGAAAAACCTGCACTCTGTAATCTCTAACCTCGTAATCAAATGCTGCAGGTTTAGCTCTGCCTGCCACATTTTTGGAGTCAGTTTGCCAACTCACTGTCAAACTGGGGAGAATAGGTTTCCCTCACCTGCATTCCACTGCCCCGTAATAATGTGTGGGTCTGCTTATTGTGAACCTTTTGTTTTTCTTCAATAAGCACATTAGTGTTGTTGTTGTGAGTACATGGCTTTGGAGCGTGTGTGTGTGTTTGCCAACTCACTGTCGAACTGTTGGGGTTGAGGGTTTTTTAGGAAGGTAAAGGGTAATTGTATTAAAAGTCACTTGATGGCTATATAAGATTTAAACATCTGTAGGCTATATCTTTCCTCATCATATATTGTTCTGCTCATGAGTAATCACAATAACCTAAAAACAGTGTGATGTTAAACTGGAACTGGATATCTTAATACAATCTAATCCTGGCTGTTAAGGGCTTTCCACCAGAGGATTGTGTGCAAATGGATCAAACATCACAGAAGTCATGCATCAGTCTTGTGCATGAGCACTGTGGGCGTCGGGAAGTGTATCACATGTGTCGTGATTATGTGTCCAATCGCTGATTCAGAGGACATCACATGATGGGAGCAAACCTCTCCTGCACTGGTCTAAACTCCTGGGGGGGGGGGGTTAACTTGTGCAAATGCCAGTGTCACATTAGTGCAACATTCAGAGGGCAATTGGTAGAAGTCTTTCCCAAGAATCAGGAGAAGCAATAACTGGGGGAGGAGAGGAAGCAGTTTTTTTTACGTTTTCTTTTCTTTTTTTATAACTTCAACATGAACTTATGTTGTGTTCAGGATATTTGGGGAAAGGAGAAATAATCAAGAGACTATAGAAACATAATTCCTTTGTTTGCTCACTGTGGAAAGAAACACACTACAAATGTATTTTTACACCAATCACTATTTCCATTCAGTTACAGATAGGACTTTTTCTATTGCTGAGAATTATACTTGAGGGAGGTCCTAAATAAAGGAACATGCAATTATTTTTTACACAAGATCAATTGACCAGAGAACTTATTCAAAACAAATGTGTGCCACCACTGGTTTCTCGGTTACACACTTGGGGATTAAACGATTGAGGAAATATCCTTTAGAAGGCAAAAGGGTACTATTAAAAAAGGTTCACTCAATCTCAATTTAAAACAAAAATATCTGCATACACATGCATTCAATCCTAGAACCAAAAAGGTCTGTGCTGTACATAAAACCCTTTATATTCTAATTATCATTATTTCTTATTAAACTGTGGTGTGAACGCAGTATGCTGACAAGCTGGCAGCTTTACTAATGCTGCAACCGAAAATTGGAATTATAAAGAACTGCATTAAAGAAATGGAATATAACATGAAAAAAGCTGTTTGAAAGTTTTATATCAGGCATCGCTAGTACAAGTCAATAAATTAAATGTGACATGAGCTGCATGATTGTAAATCACCTCAACAGAATCAAGTTGTGGTCTTTTAAATAGTAACTCTGCGTGATCGGAGTGACTGTTTAATCTTACACCATGGCTGAAATGTCTTTACAATGTCAAGACAATTAACTGCTATAGTGGTGCTCAGTATCCTACAGTGATGCTCAATACAAGCTGATCTTGTTGCACTCCTGCAGCTGTATTCACGAAGCCTCATGTAAGTACTAAAAGTTGCTCCTTGTGACAAAATTCTAAGAACGTGCTTAGCCTCAGGACATTTTCTAAGAATTTCCCCTCAAAGTTCAGACTAGACCCTTGTAAAGATGAAAGTTATTCAACGTGTCTTAGCCCTTAAAAGAGCTCCTAAGGTGTAACACTGTTAGGTGAAGTCAGGAAGTTTCTCAATCTGAAGAGAAAATGGAAACATTTGTGTTAAACACTACATGGAGAATAGACTCCTAATTGGACAATCCATCAATGGCTTTTTTCAGTACAAATTCAGACATGTATGTTGAGTTTCTACACCCGGTTACCTCTTCAGGTGCATAAAATCACTGATTAAGAAGAGGCTGCTGCATAAGTGGTCATGTGATTCCAAATATCTTGTAGGCTATATGCTTTTAAAAAATGTCTTACAAATTATCACACAGATGCTAATTGTTAAGGTTTCTATGAAAATGTTCTTAAATCACTCCTAGGCAAAGACTTCTTGCCAGGAATGTTTAAGCTAAGTTAAAGGCAGGGTAGGTAACTTACTCCATTCCATAGAGTTCATTGTTATACAACATCTGACTACATTCTATGATTGACATTTTCCAATTTTTGGGGATTAATCAATCACAGCTTTTGAAAAAAAGTGTGTCATAGTTGTGTTCTCTGTAAGGAAGTATACATTTGATTTATACTTTGTACATTTTTTTAAATATTAATTTAACATTCTATGTAGCCTACTGTCAGTTTGGACTCAGGCCTTTAGGTGGGCACAATTTGCCTTATGCTATGCTTTTGTATGAATTGATGTTGACTTTTTTGTATTTTGTATTTTCATGTTATTTTAATGCTATTTTTATGTGATTTTTACAATCACAGTTTTTAGTTTGTATTGTTTTTATATGTAGTATTATATTGTGTTCATTCTGCTTTTTTAAAATCACATTTATGCTATTTAAAATATAGACGAAATGGGGTGTAAACGGTATAACAATTCCACTTCTGGAAACAATTAAGCATTATATTTAAAAAAAACTAAAAAAAACTTACTTTAAAATTAATCAAGAGTGAATACACCCAAACAAATGCAGTAACAGCATCGGGACATAAGCCGTTGCTTGCACATGCATGTTAAAATCACTAGAGGGCGACAGAGAATCTGCATTGTTTATGTATTCTAAATTAACTGTGATCATCAATACAACGTTATTAAAGTCACGCATGACGTTTAAATATAAAAGCACAAATACATTACTCACTGTTTCTCTATTTGGCTCTTGCATTTTGCAGGCGCACACTCGCTCTGGGGCAGTGTTGTGTTATGCAACCACAGTTCACTGTCTCTTTTCATGCAAACAGATTGGACTGTAATCCTCCTGAAAAGCAGCCTGAGGGATGTCTGATCCTGCACTCACAGGGAAGGCAGCATGATTACAAATTATTTTAGGGGTTATTTCTACACATTACAATGTCAGATGGATAATCACCTACCACATGCCACATACTGTAGAACTACTTCAGAAATGCTGCCTATGTACACGAACACCTCAAACAGTACAGAACATTCAGTTTTATGTCACTAAACTATAAGAGAAACTCGCAGTAAAACTATCAGAGACCATGCACTTACACTATTCCAGCCTCTAGGGGGTAGGACAGAGCAGTACTCGCCTTTGGAAAGGGGTGGGAGTATACACTTTGCAATCAGTATTGGACAGCTGCTCAGCGCTCCTCCTTAATCATCTTTAAAACTTGCTGGAAAACGCGAACAGGCACTCATTTACCTGCTGCCAATAACTGAGAAAACATGTTCTGCAGACGGGCATTGCAGAGGGTCGGGCCGCTGGCACGTCGGGCTTTCGAGCCAACATCCAGAACCGGTGAGTCCAGTTGTTATTGTAACTTTAACAGTTTTGCACGGTTTGTTTTTTTTAAATTAAAGTGGTAATTAAAGTAGAGTTGAGAATTGTTCTTCTCTGTCTCGCATTACATTTGCTCACTTCAAATTAATGGTTTAATTTCAGTGTCTTTTAATGACTAGCGGACTATTAAACGGCTTAAAGTGTAACCTGTCCAAATCAGTTAATCAAAATGAAGTTTCTGCAAGGCAGGTTTAATTCAAAAGTATAACCTATCGTTTAGTTGAAAATATGTTAAATGTCCGAAGAACGATGCATTTGAGTGCTTTCCATTGTGCAGACAATCAGTGAGGAGGAGGCGTGTCCTGCTTTGGGAACACGCAGTTCTTGCAGAGAGGTTATGAAAGAGCGCATCACACACACTACACAAACTCGTATCATTCTTTGTTTTTGTTTTTTTTAACTAAACTGCATGAATTGCATTTGGTTTTAAATGTTCACGTTCAAGTTTAAAATATTTTGCAAGTAAATGCACATTTCAGAGCGGTTCTTTGCGGTGGATACACGTTGTCCCAGGACCGGTTAATTCGAGGTTCACCACATGGCGAGTAACCTCGGTCTGCAGGAGTTTTAAACTTTCTGAAGTATTGTTTAAATGTGTGGCTTTGCCTACAACGAATAACTTTAACTTGTGGTAACGTCACCGCCTCCCCCCGCGGGGTTTGCAGGTTAGAGGGGGTTTGAGGCTCACCTGTGTTTTTAGGATGACTTTTCTTTTCTAGATCATTTGCTGTCTAAACTTGCGGAATTCAGTCCAGGGGTGAAATGCTGCTTTAATTTCCTGTTTGGAAAGGGGGGGAAAAAAGAAACTCCTAGTAATGCTCTGAATAAAAGTAGAGACGGTCTTTCTGAAAGACAATGGTTCTTTAAGTAGACTTAGAAAATGTGGCAGTATTTGTCAGGGCCTCGCTAGTTCTTTCCTGGTTGTCCTGCAGGTCTGCATACATTCTGACCCCCTGCTCCTCCTATCTCAGTGAGCACATGGCTCTGACAGGCAGCACCAAAAGACCACCTTCACCCAACATATATTTCCACACTTGTCTCTGCGATCATAGCAGCCATTTTACATGCTGTTGCCTGACATGCGTGCCCATTTTTTTACAGGCTTGTACCTCACTGCAGGGATTAACTGATTACTCGTATAAATAACCTGTACTTGGACTTGTCCTACGAAGCGCTGCTGTGTCATGGGTATTAGAGAAGGGAGGATTTACTACTGCATGCACTCAGCATCCGCAACATAGCAAGAGCAGTTTTGGTTTCTTCAATGTGACTTCACTAATCACCTGCATCTTTGTGGTACATAAGTTAATGTGGCCTGAGCCAACAGCCAGGTTAGAAAGGTCTAATTTCTATATACAGATCAGATGGTGACAGCATCTATTAAACCTTATACTTGCAATGTAACCCATTTTAAAATCTTAGTTTGCCCAGTACAAAAGTCAGTCTGAAAATGATATTGTGATTTTACAGGGTTAACATGCCTGGCTGTCAAGTCGCTGCTTAAGTTTCTCTGCTTGTCTGAAGCAATAATTTAAAACGATGTGTCATTTTTCTATGGCTCAAATCAGAACAATTAAGGATGCTGCTAGTTTAGTTTGCGTTCGGTAAGAAAGTTCGCTAGATTGCCATTATGCTAAACTATCAGCTTGAGTCTGCATAAAAATGTATCTGACCTTACATATTTGATAATAGTTTCCAAAATTCTTTCCCTAAATGAAAGTCAAGTCAATAGGAATTTGACCTTACTGAACAAAGGTATCTTAACATGAAGAAACGTTTACTAAAAAGTAAGGCTAAGTAGGTTAGTGGTTAGCAAGTCTTGACTGGTTATCCTCCCCAGAAAGTAGAATCTAAACAAAATGTCCGCCAAGGGTCATGTTTAAGCCGCCTGTTTTGTGACCTCTGTAAATGTCTCCACACAGCTTCGAGAAGTGACAGGAAGCTGCAGGTTCAGATGAATAGGTCATCAGTCCCTTTGCATGTTGACGCGTAATGCAAAAAGTTTTCAGGGACTTATAACGCTGCTAGATGTTTGGACTGTGAGGTTTGTGCTGTCTAATAAAATGTACCTAAAATAATTGCTCTTTGAAATTTGGGCAGGGCAGTGAGGGAGATCAGGATTTTGGCACCAATGAAAAAGCAGCATATATATATATATATATATATATATATATATATATATATAAGCATGCGCTCTGGTGGTCAGCGCTGCAACATTTATTGATAGAAACTGATCCCAATGTCCTGCTGAACTGAACAGGTGACACTCTGTCGTGTCTTCATATAGATACAAGCACCCAGAGTAAAAGTCACAGGGGAGTTATGATCATAAACATACATGTAACATGGTAAGGACAAAAGGGGGTGTGTGCTGTACATTGTGTTCTCTTGCTGCTTCAGATGTCCCACTCGGCTTGCTGGGTAAACTACGTGCATTTGCGCGCACTGATTGTGTAAATCATGCTAAAGATATCATATGTACTGTAAACCTGTGCATGCGCACACTCCTTGTGTGTGTGTGTGTGAGGTCTTGGTGGAAAGAGATTAGGCTGAGGCAGTGTTTGCAGGGTGGTTTTATTTATGGCCTCCTCTGCATGCACCACTGGCAATCCTTTAAACACCAGCAAGTCTGTTTGTGCAGAGTTTTTAACCTGCCAAACTCATTTGACGGACCCTCGATGATTACTGACGAACGTGTTGAAGGACTAGTTCCTGGAAATTCAAGCCTAGTTGCGTGTTGTTTTGGAGCTCAAGTCCGTCGAGCAGGAAGTGCTTCACTGTTTGTTTGTGTGTTCTGGGGGTTTAATTTAAGGACAGTTTGGTATTTTGTTTGGCTGCTGCTAAATCTTTCCATCTCCTCTGCTACAAATGACCAGAGCTGTCTTGTGTAACTGGATTAAGGGATGATGACACATTAACGCTATCAGAATGCACAATCCGCCAAGTGGTTCCTGAAACAACCTTTTAATTCTTAAATGTGCTGCCCTTTTGCCCTGCCTTTCACTTATTTATTTTTTAAGCTTGCCCTGCATTGAAGGGATGGGGCGACTAGTATCCTTCAGAATGTGTTAACGTAAAATTATGTAGAAACATGGCTGACCAAGTCAATTTTGTGATGAAAAAGTGTCAAACATAGTTAAGGCACATTGCATAAAATTGTTTCACTCATTTATAGTTTCCAATGTATTAGGCATGATTGTGAACACAGCATCATTATGTCACAAGTGCCTGCACCTAAAAGCAGCCTTGATTTAATTAACTCCAAACAATATGACCTTTCCATGCTTCAAATGTAATGTTTGCTTTTTTTGTGTCTCTGTACAGTTCCAGTGCGACACATGGCCTTTGGGATTCCCGGTGGCTCCACTAACATGGCGTACGTTGTTCTGTGTGGAGGAGGCCTCACTGCTGCAGTCGTCTATGTGAGTACTTGTATGAGAGTTCACGACTCCAGGTTAATGTCAAAACAACGGTGCAAGGCCTGACCTCCACGTCCGAACCACAAAGAACAGCAGTGGATGCTTGTGATTTCACATTTGCGGTGTCTTGGCACGCTAGTGTAAACTTGGAACCAGTTAATGTGACTCGTGCCTGTCTGTCAGACATCAGCAGAACTCGGACACTGAGGAGAAACAGGAGGTTCTTTGTGTGTTCTACACGCAGCTATTGTCCAGCCAGACTTATTCATGTGTACTGTGAGGCTCTTGGCAGCTTTATAGTTTGATCTTAGCACAAGGTTGGATTTTGTAATTCTTATCAATTCATACGGTTACGTTTGTGTGCTGCCGTACAATAAGTGCATATCTGCTTTCTTTCCTCAGGCCTACAAGACAGTCAACGGTGATAGTGAGCGCTATGAGGAAAGACTGGCCAGCATGGGCTCTGCAGCAAAGGGTCAGTCACAAACTTCACTTGGCTGTGCTAAACAAAGAAACCTACCTCTTTCTTTGAATGTGTGATATGCTCTGTGATTGTGGTAGTCTCTTCACTTTATTCACTGTCTTGCTTTAGTATGTTGGGAATCTTAAACCTGTTAATAAGAACAGATGTGTGTGTGCCCCCCCCCCCCCCAAATCTGAGAAATGGTCAGAAATGTGACCAAATGTTTTAATTACAAAGAAAAGATCTCAAAAGTTAAAGTCAATGTCATCCCTAAAGCCTTATGTTATGGCTTAAAATCAAGATGGCAAAGATGTAAATTGTCGTGTTTTCTTTGTTTTAAGCCAAACTGCATGACATTAATGTTAATTCTTCAAATAGTCAGTACAAGAATCAAAATGGTCTGGTAAACTGAAAGTGGAACCTTTTTTCTTGCTTCTGTGAGTTGTGGCTTCACCACCCAAACATCCAACATGGTAGACTGATCTCTCTCAATGGCTTTATCTCGCCTGTCAGTTTTGATTTCTGTTTGCAAATTATTTGTCTATTCAGCCAGTTTGAGCCTGGAGCGATCATGGCCCTGCGCCCAGAGTATCTAACTAGTTAGTAAAAGGGATAAGCAGGGGCTGCCATCACTTGGGTTGTATACATGCAGTCTGGATGTTTTAAGCTCAACCCATGAAGTACTGGAGAGACGCCGCCACAAATTATGATCGGCTTTGTGGAAGTGATTGCAGTCAAAGATCGTGCACAAAAACTTAACTACAATTTAGTTTCCTTTTGATTGCACTTATAAAGCCCTCTTGCACGGTTTAATTTGTTGGGATCATAAAAATTATAGTTGATCACACAACGAAGAATTGTGAAAATGTAATTTTGTCAAACAGACTATATGCAAATGTAAGATGTTCTCCATTTCAAAAAAGTTCCACAATTGGGTATCTAAAGTTAGGTGTAAAAAAAATTAACTGTCGATCAAAGTTCCTTCTAGAATACATAATTAGCCATCTGTGTCGATGCAAAGCTGTTGTGGTAATGTGCTAATGTCAACAAACTAACATGCTCGCCGCAATGAGACTACCAATACTGATGAAAAGAATAATAAAATGTTGACCATGTTCACTCTTATCTTAAAATTGTTTATTGGCTCTAAAGGCTTTCCTGGTGGAGTTTAGACCTGATGGTGGATGACAAATTAATCACAGTAACGCCAAGATTTTCATGACCTTGAAAAGGTTTAGAGAAGCTCATATGGCATCTTGATTTTTACAGCGTAATGGTGCATTGAAAGCTGAGATAATCTGTAAAGCTAAATTTTAGTTTTGATTTCTGGCTTGAGCCAATAAACATGGACATCAATAGTGATTATCAATTTGTGTAAATTCAGATGTTTTATTTTAGGCGTCTGATCAAAAATCAGTTGAAGACTAATTAACTTGTCGGTGTCCCTGATGTATAATCTCTAAGGATTAAAACAATTCCTTGGTGAGTGAGACCCACAGCTTCTGTGAGGTCAACGGTTATTTATGTCCTGAAGCTGACATGTAAGGATTATCCTTTGCTTTGCTAATATTATGCTGCTTTACCATTTGGCCTTTTCTAAAGTGTCACCTGTTGGTCACCCAGACCCGCGCTACTGTATATATTCTTATTTTTTTTAAAAAGTGGTCCTTTTTTCAAATTAAAGCCACAAGTTATCCAAATGGTGTTCTTCATGCTTGAAACATTGATTTGAAGATTGCATTCTTTAATTTTAGTTTTCAACTTTCTATCTGCAGCTCCAGAGGAAGCTGCTCCTGCAGCAGAAGTAGCAGCACCAGAAGTGACGGCTCCAGCAGCTGAACCTGCCTCAGTGGAGGAGGCACCACCAGCCGCTGAAGTTGTTGCGGAGTCGCCACCTGCCCCTGCAGAACCCGTAGCAGAGACTGCTGCTGAACTGGTTGTTGAAGCAGTGGTGGAAGAAGCACCTGCAGTGGCTGCTGAGGAGGTGGCTGAGGCTGCAGCTGAGCCAGCAGTCACAGAAGAAGTTACTGCAGTTGCTGAAGAAGTAGCTGCAGTCGCTGTAGAAGCTGCTGCTGCTGCACCTGAAGTAGTGGAAGCTGCCCCTGAAGTTGCCCCAGAGGAGATGCCAGCAGAGGTCCCTGCGGCTGAGAGTACTGGTACGGCACCAGTAGATGAAGCCCCTGCTGAGGCAGAGACTGGCTCTCCAGCCGCTGAGGCTGAGGCTGCCCCTGCTGCAGAGGTGGCTGCATAAAGCTGTCATAGCTAGCTAGTTTTCCCAGACAGGAGAGCTGGGGGTTAGCTGTGCTTTGTCCAGTCTCCCTAAGCCCCAGAGAAAGGACTCATGAACCCTCCTTTTTTTTTATAGTGGAAAACGCTCTTGGCTTCCAGTTCTAGTTGGTTAATGAGTACAGGGGGTTCATCAGTCTAATTTTCTGGGGCCTTCCCTCCCGGACCCAAACTTTCAGTCCCAAACCAGAACATTTGGCATTAGGCTGCCTGTGTAGATTCAGTTCAGAACACTCAAGTTTCTTTAGGGATTTTACAGCCAGAGCAAATCTAAATAATGGTTTGGCTGTTGTACAGTTAATAGAAGTGAGAGTGTTGAACTAGGTGATAAAGGGATAGAACCAAGTTGATGAGTAATATTCTCTTTAAAATAAAGTGCCCTTAAAACAGGCCAGCAATACATTTCCTCCCTTATGTAAAAATGTCACTGGGAGGAGTGAATGCAGCCAATTTGATTGTTGACAATGTTCAGTCTCGTCTGTTAACATTCTGCTCAAAATTTATTCACGTTTAGTTTATACCACATGAATCTTTCCATTTTAGGTTAGGTTTGTTATGCAAAAATTGGAGAGATGAAACATCATGTAATTGTGCTTCATTCAGTTTTAATTGTCTGTGTAAAGTTTGACCAAAATCTTTTCCTGGCTGCAGATCTTGTCTAGTTTCCTTGACTCTAATAACATCATATTTTGCACATCTCCTCTCGGAGCCAGTCTACTTTTTTCTTTTATTCCTCACACCCTCAGATGCATATATTTCAGTGATTTTTCACTTCTCCACTTACACAGCAGTCTGCACCCCAGCTTACTTCAAGGTGTTTTTTTTTGTGTTAAACTCACTTCTGATTGCTCTTTCCTCTATACATGTAAGACTTTCAGAGAACTGTCTTCGGTTTCTGTTGTCAATATAATTAATACAGTTCAAATTTCAAAGAATAAATATCACTGGATCGATATTAAGATGACTTCTGTTTTTCTCTTTTACACTGCAACATTGTGAGCTGACTTTAGCTAAAGTTAATGTGATCCACGGAAAGAATAGAAACGGTATTGTAGAAACGACTCCCACCTGTAGAAATGTTTCCCCTCCTGAGTCCTTGCGCCACGTTCATGCTTTACAAGTCTGTCACAAGGCCTTAAATCAAAATTCTACAAGCACAATTGTTTTTGTCTGCTTAAAAATGTATCCTTCAAGATGGTGGTACATTTTGTTATAAACTTATGATTCTGTAAAGTAATCAATTTAATATTGATCACTTTTTCAAATGGATTTGATTTAAAAAGTGAAGTATTAGATCTTATTAAACCCATGAATGTCAACATCTGTGAAACGAATCTGACACAAGTTAGAAATTCCTCTGAACTTCAGCAAGTTTTTTTTGTTTTTTCCAGTTACAACACAAACGTTGTCAGCCGCCATGAGCTTAATGTAAGAAGTATTTGTGTCCATAAGTCAATGCTTTTGGAAGGACATCAAAACATGCCCAGCCCACTGCACAGCCAAGTCACTGGTTTATGATCAGTTTATTCAGCTTTGAAGGTAAAGGTTGTGGAAGCTCACTCCAAGAAGCCTTGCAAAGGGGCTTCAAGGGAGAGCGTATTAATGTAAAGACATTGGTGCTCTCGTTTAACAGTACATCAGGTTAGTCTGCTTTTGAGGGGATGACTGTTCATATTTTCTGTATTGGTACTAAAGGGACAGTTTAAGACGGTAAACTGTTCAGCAATTTAATGTGGTGCTCCTCTCTGTTCAATGTATGGTCTTCACAACCAATGATTCTAATTAACTTTAAGGGGGGAGGCCCTTCATATAGGTGCTTGTTTGATAGTTTGCATATAGTGTAGTCTGCAATGCGTCAGCAAATATTGTCATGTTGTATTAGAGGGGAGAAAGCCCCTCAGGCACCGCTCTTAAGAAACCGTCAAATGGTAGTGGCTGGTCCTGCTGAACAAGTCGAAGAAAATAAACTTGTTTTAATTCTGCAAGAACTCAAGCAGATGCATGAGGCTTAACTGTCTGTCCTTTGGAAGACTTAGGCGAATGTAGTTGTTAAACCACAGATTAGACATGGCCTTTGATTTGTAGTCTTAATTGTTAAAAGAGCAGTTGATCAGACAGATCAAGACTAATCCAAGATTACAATGCTTGTTTTAGGATGTTGTTGTTGCTCACCTGGATCAGGTGGCAGACAGGTTAATAAGACATTGTTACTGGTAATCCGAGGATGTTCAACAACAGCGTGCCATGTGGATGAATCCTTTAAAGATGTGTGGAGATTTTGTTTGTTTTTTTTATCTCTAAAAAACAGGACTCTGTACTTTCACTGATTGACGTCAAACCAATTTCAGCAGCTGAAGCATGACCTTGGCAGGTAGACTCCTGTAGAGCCTTTACTGAACCTGTGGTGAATGTAGAACATCCAATGATAGACAACCTCTCCAGGTAAGTGTATAAATAAAACAATGTATTCACCAACCAGTGAGTTCCTTTTATGTGCCATGTTCTCCGTAAGACTGTAAAACACAGATTGTAAGAGAAAATTAAATCCAACAAATAACTAAATGACCATTTTATAATAATTACGTCCATTAATAGTGATGTTTAAATCATAATTGTTTGTTTGGGTCATGAAAGGTGGTCACATTTTTTTTTAGTAATATAAATGAAAAGGGATCAGGGTCCATGTTGATGCTGTCTCCTTTGACTCATTGGAACAAAACCCCAGACTTCCATTGACTTCAAGCAGATGAGCTGCAAATCCTCACATCTAATGACCTGGAACAAAGAAAGGCTATTGTGTTTGATTACATAATAGAGGTTTATATTTATGTATCATTGATATTTTAATAACATTTTCTGTTAAAATCAACTTAAACAAAAGGCAAGGCATCTGATTTGTAGGAGGACATTAGTGTCCATCACCTTTACAGTATGATGCATGGAAAAATGTACAGTAACACTTCTAAGGTTCAGATAATACGACCTTCATATAACCAAATGTTACTTCAACTGTGTGACAAGATCTTACCCTCTCTATTCTAGAGTTTATGCCAGAGCAGCTCACAGCGGTGCAGACCTTGGCCTGCTCGACAGCTGAGATTGCAGCAGCTTCTGTTGTTGATACCAGTCTGGGGGAAGCGTTTCAGATAATAGAGGAAGATGATAAAGATCTTGACCCCGCATTGGCGACGACACAACCGGAGGCCCAAGATGCTACCACAAAGGTGGAGGCTGAAGAGGCCACTGAGGAGGCAGCTGCTGTTGTGAACGAGGAGGAGCCGGAGCCTGCAGCTGATGCAGAAACTCCAGCTGCTGAAGAACAGATCAAGGAGGAGACAGCCACACCTGTCGCAGATGCAGCGGAGGGGAAGGAGGCAGATGCATGTCTCCTTGAGGAACTTACAATCCCAGCACCAACATTGGAAGAGCAGGATAATGTTGAGGCTGAAGATCAGGCTCTGGTCCCTGAAGCTGCTCCAGAGGAAACAGTCTCCTTTACAGACACCTCACCGGAAGATTCTGCCCCTGCAGAGGAAGCTCCAACAGCTGAGGAGGCAGCAATTCATGCTGAAACAGCTCCAGTGGATGAAACAGCAACTGTTACCAGTTTATTGGAGGAGACACCAGCTGAAGCTCCATCTGAGGAGGCCGTTGAAGTTGTGGAGACGAGTCATGAGAGTGAAGTTGTACCAGTTGTGAAGATGATTCAGCTTGCAGCAGCCTCCTCTGGCTCCTACCTGGAGGCCATTTCAGCTTCTGAACCAGAAAGTGCAGCAGAGGCTTCTGTACATGAAGCCGAGCACTGCCACTCCTGCCACTCTGCTCCATCTTTATCTGAAGAGGTGGCGCCACCTGTAGTGTATGGAGGGCTGCCAGCAATTGAGGGTTGTGATGATATGCTGGATGAGACAAATGTGACAGAGTCGCTGGTGGAAGGACAAAGTAAGAATAAACTGTATGAAAAATAAAATAATCCATACCAACTGAAGCTTAATCTACTTTTCTAAATCTATCTACAGTTGGTGTTTTGTTGTTTTTAAATAGCAGTAAAATAAATGAAGGTTTATGCCTCAGTTTATTTCAAATATGGATCTCATTAGAGCTCACTACGAGAGGGTGTGCCAGAGGGGGGATTTTTATTCTGACTTTTTATGAAAAATCAACAACCTTTTTGTTTATGCTCTTTTTTTTATATTTTCTTATACTGGCAGCGATAGATGACATGTTTGGTCTTGGACTTTATTCTACACTTTATTCACAGCACACAGACCTAATTGTAATTGCAATGTGTAGACCTTGTCATAAATGATGTAAATATACATTTATAACGTTAATTTATCTCTAGCATTCTAACTAGTGTTGTGCTTGATTTTTTGCAGCCACAGAGACTATGGTGGTGGTGACAGCCCAGTCATGATATGACAGTGTGCCTTCCACGACACTCAACCAGTCGACCAAACCAGGATGACCAATGAAAACATGGGGACAACTGGCAACATATTTCTCTTTCTAAAGTGTAATTTTCTAAGTATAACTTCCATTTCCTGATAAACGTAATCCCATCATGTATTTTGTCCACTAGGTGCCGCTATAGCAAAGCTTTTCATGACCAGAATGAACCATCAGTTTCTGACGCTGCAGGCAGTGGAGAAGTGTTTGTTATTGTAATGTTGTGATGGACTTCTTTTCATGGCAGTAATGTTGAAATATTTTTGAGAGTTGTAGAACTTGTATATGTTTTCTTTAAACTTGTAATTTGAAATGTAATTTCCGAACCCATCAACTGACATAATGGCACAAAGTATTGCATTTAAATGCATTTATTTAATAGGTACAATGCAATTTAACATAGTTTCAATACAGTAACATTTATGTTAACCAAGTTTGTCATAGTACACAATCATGTGCAGGCATAACTATCTGTAGGCTTGTAAGTGTTTTAAAATGATTCTATTATTATGTGGCAAATTTCAAAGTGATGCATTTAGAAGAAATATTACAATATCAGGAGATAAACTCTCAAAATCGTTGTACCAGGTATAACAACATATAGTTCTATGTTTATAACAAATATACATGGATTTACACGTTTTGTACTTTATACATTTGTTCTTTGTCTGAGAGGGAATTTTAGCGTCATTCTTTGAAGAACTCCAGAGCTACTTTTGTTTTCATGGCACTAAAACAGCAACAAAAATAAACTTCCCCATCTGTCGTCTAGGACGTCGGTTTTAAAGATAATCTTCTGGAAGGAGATTCTGTGACACGTGGACGATTTTATTTTGATATTTTTCCCTTTATGTAGGCCATTATTATATATTAACAAACTATATTATCGATATATATTTGACAGGTAATATGTTTCAGTTGTATGTAGCGTATAACTATGTCTGTTTCATCATGTGTGCGTTTAAATAAAGTTAACAAATAACCAAGTTTGTCCGTGCATGCAGTTGTTTGGAATATAATCATAAATCGATGAGGCAGCTCTTGAATGTCATTTCATTGACCACTTGGTGGAGACAATTTACTGTCATGTTTGTCTCATCTAACGGATATTAAATTGCTGTTTTTGGAAGAGGAAAATTTTAATTACATGTTATGTTATGTTTTCTTCTCGTTAAAAATTGTGGAGCTGAAAATGATTTAGGGGGGGAAAAAAACTCAAATGAACGAGATTATTTTAGCGGCCCGATTGTTTGTTGTACGGCATGACGTCACGAGTGTACGAGCGTAGAGTAAACTGACAACAGTGTCTGCTCCATTAGCAGAGGAGCAGCCTGCCCTGAAATAACACTGTCTGTCATTTATTATCCAACATAAAGCACCGATGGCACCGAGGGCTTTATACTATTTTATAAAATAGAAACTAGTAAGGACTACAAACAGCCATCGTTGACCTCGTGTATTCTCGTGTTTTCTCGTTAGCATCAGGACTGCCGAACAGATGAGCGCGAGCTGTCCGTGGAGGAGAGGTGACTGTGTGACACTCAGACAGACACACACACACACACACACACACACACACACACACACACACACACACACACACACACACACACACACACACACACAAACTGTCATTAACACGCCAGCAAACATCAAGAAGTAGCTACTATCTGGACACGAAGTTTGGGTCACGCCAGGAGCGAAGAGGAGGATTTGAGGGTACGTGAGCTGACTTTACATGAGCCACATGGTTTGTTGTGTTTCTTTTTTTTTGACAGCTTGTGTTCTCGCCTCAGTGCTAACTTTGCTAGCTGGTATATTCAGCTCCTATCTTTGCTCTTGTCTTCTCGTGTGCGTCGTGTTTGATACACCATGCATGAAATGCATCCTACAGTGTACAGTGTTTCTGTCGGTTTGGTTTACTTATCTAATAATATGTAAATGTGTGTCATTGACACCAGAGCTGGCTGATGATTCATTGATAAGGTTAGCTTCACCGTAGAGCAGCTGTATCAGCGCAGCAGTGGAATATTTTATTATTGTTTGACAGATGTGTGATGGATCCGAGGGTCTTTAATCTCAATGAATTTGAATCCTGACAATCTCTATAGTTTAATTATTCAGCGTTATCATTATCACCACCTAACTAGGTGTGAGACAACACTCAAATTAAAAGGCTCTTTATTGGAAAACACGTGAGTCCTTTTAAGTATAACTATGGATATGATATGGAAAGGTAAGATAAAATTATTGTAGATTTTTCTCTTAGTCTCTCTTGATGTAAATGTGGAATAAAAAACAGCCTCTTCATCTGGAAAGTTTAATTTTCAAAATGTAGGCCTGAGGAATAAATTACAATATAATGTTTATGGTGTACTTACTGATTATAACATGTTATAAGAATGACTGATTCCCATCAGAATTGGACTTCTCTTGTAGCTGTGTTTCTGTGGTATGGTTAACTTAAATGTTAAATAGGTCCTTCACATTACAATGACTTTTCTTTCAGTCAGCAAATCCTGTCGTGAAGTCATTGACGGCAGCCTTGAAAATAAGACTTCAGCTTGTGTTGGATGGATGAGTCATGACTTTTTTAGACTTTTAGACTTTTTATTTTATTGTCCCCGAGGGGAAATTCTTTTCCACAGTGTACAGTTTTAAGGGCAGCGCGCCGACAGAGGGTGAACACAGGCACAGGGAGATACATGTGAGACAACAGGACATACATGTGGGGCAACAGGACAGACAGTGACAGGACATACAGTGACAGGACATACAGTGCATATGGTTATGGGGTACCGGGGATTGGGACTAAGGTGGGTTTTTATTGAGGGCTGAGATGACTGCAGGCACCAGGCTTCTGCCGTATCGCGCCCTCCTGCACAGCAGGGACCTGTACCTGCGTCCGGAGGGCATGATGGTGAGGTGGCAGTTGAGAGGGTGGGTGATGTCCAGTGCTATTGTGTGTGCGATGCGTGTGATGGCCTTTGAATTGAGTCATTTAATCATTCACTAGTCTACACTTATCAGTTCTTCAACATCAGCGCCTACTGCTAGCTATTCTAAAAGACTACAAGCAGACTACCATCAACTCCAGTCATTATAAGTAGCAGAATCCTTTTATCAAGTCACTGGCCGGTTTGCATTAGAGAATGCTGAGATCTGCACTTCATATGAAGAAGTGGTGTTTAGTTAACTAAGGCCAGGCGCATGTGTCTGCCATCTTAAGTTAGTAAGTGCATCAAGTAGTGCTTTGTGCTGTTAAATGATTGACCAGTCCGCCTTTGCTTGGCCGGCACATCCTGCAGTCTGAGCTAACACTTGGACTGCTTTCTGAAGGTCCCACTGTTTCCGTAACGGGGCTACATGAAGAGTGCTGTTGCCAAAAGTGGCTTCATCCACTGAGTGAAGGCACTGGTGCAGGGGAGATTGTTGATGGAGGGGATATCGCGAATCATGGGCTCGCACGTGACCGTGGGGATTCTGGTTTGTGTGTGTTGGGCCTTGTCGGAGGCTCATTTACAAACAACAAAACATTATAGTTGCTCATCTGTGAGTTTGGAGTTTGAAAAAACATACACGTTTCGTATCTTAAAACTAGAGTTTAGCAATGATCATAATCCCACACACATCGTCGTTTTTTTTCAACCTTATGTGCTCCTAATGCGAGTAGTTCACAGACAGGAAGACACAGCGACAGGGTCCAGCCTGATGCCTGTAACCACGGACTGAACGGAAGATTTTCAGTGAGATTGTAACAACGCTTGGGACTGTAAAACAGTTTCAAGTCTACATTGTCATAGCAACCGAGATACATAGTTTAACCCTGCCTGTTTCTGCCTTTATTAACTGCTTTATTTAACGAGAACTAAATCCTAAAGTCATATGTGTTCATTTGTTCTTCCATCATGATTGTGTGTGTGTGTGTGTGTGTGTGTGTGTGTGTGTGTGTGTGTGTGTGTGTGTGTGTGTGTGTGTGTGTGTGTGTGTGTGTGTGTGTGTGTGTGTGTGTGTGTGTGTGTGTGTGTGTGTGTGTGTGTGTGTGTGTGTTTGTTGTTAGAGGGCAGGACACAAGACAGGGCGTTGTATCTGTACCAACAGCCCCAGTAACTTGGAACAAAAGCCCTGTTGTTGGGAGATCATGTGACTGTGTGTGTGTGTGTGTGTGTGTGTGCGTGTGCGTGTGTGTGCGCGTGTGTGTGTGTTCCACCCTTGTCATGTGATCTGAGCTCCGGGCAGGGTCTGAGAAGTGCTGAGTCGCTAGGAGAGGTTTCTTCCACCCAGGGAACAGGCAGACAGCGAGCATGCGGGCAGACAGAGGAGATGGAGGGCCAGGCAGGGCAGGATGGATGTCAGGCAGAGAAGAGTTGTGGAAGGGAGTCACACACGGACAGAGAGAGACCAGAAGATGCAGAAACCCTGTTGCATTTTTTTTTCTGTACCATGAGAAGAAAGCGCCACTCTCACTCTCTCATGTATCTGCTCGTTCCTCGGATGGATTTTTAAAAGCAGCGAAGTCATGATGCAGTCCTGCTTTTTGAATGGAATCAACTTCTCTGCTGCGAGGCAAGTTAGCACTTTTTTTTTTTCTTTTTCCTTTTTCCATGTTGATGTGTTCATTTGAATATGGTGGAGGGAAACTTGGCATGTCATGATGACTTAGCAAGAGCACCACGACTACTCGTATGCTCCCATGCTAGTATTCAAAAGCAAAAATGTGAACTGACCTTGTGTGTGGTCACAGTGAGACGTGTGGTTAAAGAACGACAGTCGTAGAATATCAACGTGACATAGCTATGTGTCAAAAAGCAGCAATTTAAACATTTCAAAAACAACAGCTTGTTTATTTATCTATTAGTCGGTTTCTGAATTGAAGTAGTTTGTTGAAAGGTTAATAATGCAGCCTCTTCACTCTTTATTGCTCCGGCTCAGGAGCGACAAAGCAAGCCACGTGTTCCCAGTCGTCCGGCAGGTCCTGTTTAACTTGTTTGAATCAATGCAAACTACAATGTGGGCTTCAGAGACTCCTAACAGGTCTTGTATGAGCAGCTCTGCTTCTGTAATACTCACTTTGTCTTCCCTGAGGGCTGCTCGCTGTCTGTAAGTGAAAAATAAATAAAGGATGAAAAAAAAAAAGGGAACAGTTTGAAAGACAGAAAGAAACCTCCACACCTCAGCAATGAGTGGTTAATGTCCATGCTGATCCTCTGTGACATGCGTGCATTTGTCATCATGGTGCCAGATCATTCTGTTGACCAAGTGAAAACAGACGCATAGAGTACAGGACTCTGCACTTTGACTCTCCCTTTCACCCGCTCTCTTTTGATTTCATTCTTTTCTGATGAGCACATTTGGACGGGCTGAACAGATGACTTAATCCCAGTGTGTCTCAAGCTTCAACTCCACGGACTTGCATAATAACTGCTGCCAGCTCAACAGCCAAATAACAAGCGCATAGTTCAAACTCGCGTGCACACCTTTGTTTGGTTTCTGTTCCAGAGAGTAAAGGGAAAGACGTTTCAGGCAACCATCAGGGCGGAAAGGAATAGAGGAGAGAAGGGAATGGATTTCCATGAGATGCTGAGCGCTGTAGTGTAAAAGTGGCTGCGTCCTTCTTCCTAATAACCCCGTGACTCAGGGCCAGCATAAATCATTTCAAGCTCTTTCTGTGTGTGTCATGTGGGTATTGAACAATAACCCTGAATGCACACGCCACACATCTGAACTCCCCACGAATGAGCCTGACCGGAGCTCAGAGCAGAACTCATTTAAGAAGAACTGACACGAAGACGGCAGCGGGGAACTTCAAAGATGGACAAACATGGTCGTTCTCTACGCGGATTGTGCACAGGGTGTACAACTTTATTTAAAGATCGTGAACATTGCGACGCTTTATTCACACCAACTCTGAGCGCGTCGAGTCCTATTCACTCGGAGGTGTTCTGTGTTTTGCCTCGTGGCGGTGACATCATTTCTAGATCGCCCTCATGACATGACAGGCCCATATTGGCCCAATAATATCTATCCGGCTCTAATCGTAGCCCCATCGCACAGCTCTGTAGATGAGTGTCTGTAGTATGCTTTTGAATAATTGAACAGAGGATTCAGTCTGAGCGGCTCATCCATATTACAGCAGCTCGAGTTACTGAGCGTGTCCTTATCCACTCCCTGTGAGAGGATGTATGGTCGGCAGCTGTGGACAATGCCTTATTATCACCCTGGGTTTAAATGTTTTCATGCTTTTTCAATGCACATCAGTTGTTTGTGTGTAAGTTGTTTCTTTATTTGCAGAGAAGAATTCAAACACGACACAGCCAAACAGGAGAGGTTGGCTGTGCGTCCCGCTTTGTGAAAATGAAAAAGCCTTTAATATATAGGCCACGCTCCGTTCTCCATCAGGGCAGGAGGAATTCTGCAGATGGCCTCCGAGCAGAGGTTCGGCTCCCTGTGCTGCTGCACGAGAACAGAGGCTGATCGAACGGGTTCGTTCACACACATCTTCACTGCAGTTTGAAATGGGAAAATGTTCAGTTTGGTGTTGTGTTTGAACCCACGACTGCTAGATAGACTTGGTGTCTAGCATCTGCGGTCTGACCGCTCTATGCCGTCGTGACAATGTCAAAGGAGACTGGAGGATGTGAGCCTACATTGAACTGGTATAAGACAATATCTCTTTGCCTTTTTTCCCCCCAAAAAAGTATGCATACACATTTTCCTCATATTGATACAATCATCAGGTTCTCACCTGCACCGAGCCTTAATAAATACATAAGGGGGTAAACGCTATGTGTCCCAGGGCGATAAACATTCTGCTCACCAGATGCTGTGGACAAGATGACACATATAAGCAGTGTTCATGTTGGCAGTGAAAACGTGTTATGGCTTAGAAAATAAAAGCTTTCTATGAAGAGCACTCTTCAGCCTGTGTGTTAGAAAAATGTAGACGGGGCACAGAGACACAAGTTTGACCCCCAACCTTTGATCCACGAACATCAAGACGTTTGTTAGTTTTTTCCCCCGACCTGCTCAAATGAATGTAATGTAAAGTTGAAGTACTGCTGGATGCTAGATTAGATTATTTATTACTTATATGAATCAGAAGCAGAACATCTTTTATTAATCCCAGGGGGAAGCTCGGTTCATAAACACAGAGCAGAATGAGTGGCTTACTGCATGCATGGAGATACGTGTTTGTGCTAGGATTTTCAAAGGTCAAAAATAGACATTTTTATTCTGTTTTCATGTGACGTCTACCTCGTTTCACACCTTCATTACATCTCACTTTGCATTTCACTTTTTTTTTTTTAGAACAATTTGAAAAGCCTTCTGGAGAAGTCAACGTTTTAAAAAACTGAGAGAAATTCCGAGTCGGCCTGTATGTGTGTATATCTATCTGTCTGTAAAGACTCACCGCTGGACTCTGTGCACGTGTTTTTTGGGGCTGACTTGGCTTCCTGTTGGTGCATTACTTCCTGCAATTGCACACAAGCTCTTCCTGCAGACCAAAGCCCAAAAGAAAGAGATGGAAAAGATAAAAGCGAGCGGCTTGTTCATGAGCTCTTGGCCTTCAGTGAAAAAGAATTGTCCTGGTTGCAGAAGGATAAGATATGAAGACGTGCACATCTTGCAGTCTAACTTTTTTATCTCGTGTGGACTTGGCTAGACTCAAAAAAAAAGAACAAGTTTGACATATCGGATTTTCTTTCTTGCCAGTGGAGATTGATGCCATTCTCAGTTCAGTGTTGTAAATATGGAGCGGTAGACAACTGTTAGCTTAGCTTATTGTGATGCCTGCAAACAGAGTTAAAGGCTGCATAAACAATCCCTTAGGAAAACAGTTCATGTCCCAGAATTACTCAAACTCATAAAAGCAAATAAGCACACTTCTAAAAGTGTCATTATTTCTAAGTATTTCCACACTGGAGGATTGAAGCCCAGGATCAGTTCGTGCTGGTTAATTCATCTAGTTTAAATTTCAGAACAGGCTTTGCTGAATCATAAAAGTAAAAGTTTTGTTGCGTTCTCTCTCTTCAGGGGCATTTTTTCACCCAACCAGAGGAGACCTCCAGACCGAGGTGCTGCTGAAAGTCCTGGCTGATCCCTCAGGAGTATGAGTCATGACCTCAGTGGTGCTGGTCGACACTGGTGGGACAGTGGTGGAGTATGTCACGGCTGAAGAGGACCCCCAGCAGGTAGGTCGGACAGCGACGCACACTCAAAAACAACAAAGAGGAGCGCTGCAACTTTTGACTCCTTTGATTCACCGTCCCTCGACCTCCTCCCTCTGCAGGAGGGAGACTGTGAGGCAGAAATGGAGCTTGAGGGCGAGGTAGAAGGCGAGTGTGAAGCTGAGGCTGCCGATGAAGAAGTACAGGACGTAGAGGAGGCTGACGATTACCCTGCAGTCATAGTAGAGGAGGTACCTGGAGCCCTCCTGGCCGAGGAGCAAGGTTACTCCGGTCAGGTGGTGGTATATGAAGACGAGGCCTACCTGATGCAGGAAGTGGGCGATGAGCAGGAGGTGGAGACAGAAAGAGCGGAAAGTAAGACCCATTTTTGCTTTAATGTTACCTGATGCTCAGTTTCATTCAAAAAATTCAAAATGACTATCACGTCATCGCTGTCGCAAAAATAACACAAACACCTCATCACCCAGGACAACTGGGTTATTCTCAAACCTGAAGAATTATTCTCTCGTTATTCTCAAACCCCTTAAATGAAGCTAAGAAATGTGTTCCACGTTTTCCAGATATGTTTCTAATCCAAGTTTTCCTGTTCATTACCATTATCCCTGAACACGCTGCTGCTACCAACCAGCAATATGAAACCATTGTGATTGAAGAAGACAACAGCTGTATTATGTTTCCTAATGTTGAGATGTCTTTGGATTGCTAGCAATTTTTTTATGGCCTAGCTCAGGTGAAATCATGTGTGAAACTGCCGATGAATGATCCTTTCTTCTCTGGCACTACTTCTTAAAGCGTAGTTGCCAGTATTAGCCACACACAGTGTCCAGTTGGATAATAAGAAGAAGAACTGTTGATGCTCATGTTTACTTCTATGGGCTGGGCTTTAGCTTTTTAATTGTGGACACTTTATGACTCTTATATAGGGCTAAACACCCGGCTGATAGTTTGACCTCATGATGAAGACCCTGCTGCACGCTTACATGATTTCAGCTAGTTCCAGAGGATAATCAGCTAAAAGAAGCAGGTGACTGCATCAGAGAAATGTTTCTGAACTGCTACTCTGGCTGAGATTTTGAACTTCTTCATTTGTCTCTCCCTGGCTGACACTTTTATGTTTTCTTGTGAATTACAAAAGTTAAAGGAGGTGTTCACATGTTTTTTTTTTATTTAAGGTGAAAAAACTATTTAAATATTTCAAGCTTTTGTTGTTGTTGTTTGAATTTTCATGATTCTGCGGCTGCACTGGTGACTTAGTGTAGTTTAGCAGGATGTTAGAGGTTCAGGCGTCTGCTATACTCTGCCCCCTTGTGGATATCTGTTGGACATGAACCATTTTGGGAACTGCAAACTCTATAGGCTGAAAGATGGAAGCAAAGCTTTAAATTTTTAAAGTTATACTACTCATACCATAAAAAAATGAATGTAATGGACAAGTATCTGCAAGCAGGTTCAAGAATTTGTCAAATAAACTCAGAGATATATTTTTTAACACCACATGTTTTTACCAAGAACATGTAGATAAGAAATTGAATAAAGATGTCCAGTTATATGAGAGTTGATTGTCTTATGACTTTTATTACACTTATAAATGTTTCCTTAGACCTAAAAAAAAGTATTTCAAAAGAAAATAGTAAATGTTTACTTGCACTATTTTAGTCAACCCCAGCAATTTGACTAATTTAGGACACTGGCAGTAAAGTTTTGCAGGAAAGATTGTATGCAATGTACTTAAAATGAATGATCTGCAATGCATTCATTGATATGACTGAGAGCTTCAAAAAGGAGTAAAATCCCCAGATGAATCAATTATAAAAACCAAATAGTACATGCTTTAAAGTTACAACGGAGAACTTGTTTTTGTGAAGACGAAATTGGTTTCCAGATTTTTGTCAATTTTTTTTCCCTCTCCAGCTTTATTTGACGTAGTTACTACGCAAGTGAGGGAGACGAAGAAAGGATTTCCTGTGTCGGTGGCGGAGGGATACCTCACTGCCGCCGAAACGTGTTCTGTTGAATGCAGGGAGATTTCCCATTTGCGGCGGAGTGATCTAAGCTAGTAGCTTCCTATACAATTCAGTGAGAAGTCAATGTGAATCTACAGCAAGGGAAAACATGGCGACTTCGCAGCATGAGGGGCACGCAAATCAGCTCGATCTTCTTATTAGAGCCGGTAAGATAGCTTTATGTATTTAAAGGATCCTGAAGCTCAGTTGGGGCTGTGTTTTTAAAGCGCTGCGTCTCAGTCCGCTAACCACAGTGAAGTAATGGAGGGCAATCAGGAAGTGATCACCTTGGTAGCAACCTGCATGGCGTTGCTGCGCGCTTTGTAAAACCCTGTCTTACAGCTGAAAAGTTTCCCAGGGTCTTTCTTGTCTGCACAGATGAATGGGGATTTGCACAAAGAGTGTTTTGCATGTTACAGTGTACTTTTGTCAACACGGTGGTGTGTAGAGGAACGGTGTTGAAGATCGGCGCTGCACAACCAGGAAGTGCAGAGATGTTGTCTTTCCTGCGTCTTTGCCACGCTGTCTGAGTCGGAAGGACATGCGGGTTTATTTTTCACTGGAATAACTCTGGTACATAATGACAGATTGAGCGTCTTTTATTGTTCCTGTGGATTGATATATTCGTGGTAGTGCCTTTTGTTTGCTCCGTTTGTGGAAATATGTGCAAAGCAATCTTCACGGATCAACCCTAAAAAAAAACATTTATCCATAATAATGTTAATTTTAATAGTGTTGAAGTGTTGTTAAACATGTTGAGTTGAAGGTGTGTGTGTTTGGTGGTTTGTCGTGTTGCAGTCTGTGATTGCAGCGTGGGATGGCCTGCTTCAATGTGCTCCTTTTAAGTACGGATTCAGACTTTAACCACACTCAATGTGTGTGATTTCACTGTCATGTTCTTAATTACTGATAAGAAACGACCTATTGCATATACATAACGTAGTATACTTATAAGTTTATTGCACATTTATAAGTATTTTGCTTGATCTCGATGGCGGAAGCATTGTGTGTAAGAGGGCGTCGTGTGTCGTTGATTGACTTGCCCATTTGTCCAATGACGTGCTCATCCAATCAGGTTTAAGCAGGGACGGGCACTTAAACGGCGAATGAGCCAATCAGAGACGAGGCTGCTGTTGAGTGACAAGAGGATTTGTGAGCTTCTTCGAAGAGAACTGGAGGGAAAGGATGCAGACTGTAAACACGGAAGTCATCAGAGGCAGCCCTACTTTTTGTCGGACTTGCTGCCATTCTTGGCGCCGTTATTTTACAGTATTGATTGATCACACTTTCCAAACCTATTAATTTATTTTTTTTATATCCCTGACTGCCAAAATGTAAAAAACATTTGTCACATAATTGTCCAATTTTAAAATGGAAGCTAAAGGATTAAATTAAAATCTTAATATTCTGTACAGGCTGCAGTTGAATATATTTTCTGTATATGATCCAATCTGTAGGACAAGCCTGGCTGTGGCTCAAGCACCTTTTGGTGATTCTCTTACAGCACGTCTGCCTGCTTTCAAGGGCAGCTTAGTTGGCTGTAGGGTCTCTCTTGTTTGTTTGTGAGGGGAACTGAATGAGTTGAACAATCTAAAGATAGCTCATGTCTCTCCCCTATGCAGTGCCTTTTGCCTCAGTGAGATAGCCAAACATGGATAGGGCAGGGTGTTACAGACTCTCATGTTTCCACTAGATGATCGACACCAACAGCTGGTGCCCTCGGTTCTTTCTCAGGGTCCCAAATGGGAATACCTACCATTTGTGTTAACCATGCCGAGTGCACGTTTTGATTTAAACGCCATTGTCTTTCCATATAACGTCATGCTGTATTAAAAGTTTTACATTGGGATCTTTGTTTTGGAAGATGTCTGGTTGTCGTTTATGTTTCCAGATGCTTGAGTTCGAGTGTCACTGAAGCACTGAACAAAACCATACTAAATGTAGCTCTTTAAAATTCAGATAAACTAAACTTTAATACTTGAGATTAAAATGTGGGTGTGCTAATTAAGAGGAATTATGACATTTCTGACAACAGATGCCAAAGCATGCATTAGCACTTTAGCTTACCACTAGGGGGCACCATTCACTTGCATGTTGTCCCCTCTGCTACTTCTAGGTTCTGTTGAGTGATATTACAAACTCTTGGTAGTTTCTATATTTTTGATTTGGGGAAAAATGAAATGATGCAGTTTCATGAGTATAAGTATTAATTTCTCTTCCATATAGTGGTAGTTATAATCCTGGGGGGAAAATGATTTGTTTTTAAAAAGATGTAAGGTCCTATTATCGTCTCTCAACTATTTGCTGCTCGTTGTTCTGTGTGTGTTTCAGTGGAGGCTTCTGTCCATGGCACCAGCGTGCACTGCTCCGACAAAACCTTTGAGGCTGCAGAGGCTCTGCTACGAATGGATTCACCCTCCAGCCACAGGGAAGACAGAAGCCCAGGTAATGTACATGCAGTTTATTGAACCGATCAATTGTAACCTGTGATAAATCATGTAGATTCTCCATTGACTCTAAACTTGGTGTAAATGAAAAGTCTGGAACTTTAAACCATTTTGTACTTGCATAAAGTCCTCTCTAAATAACATTTCATTAGAACTTTCTAAAGCAGCTTTAAAGCACAAGTCTAACTTTTCATTTTTGATCCCGTCATCCAGAAGCTTTCATTCCACCATGTATCGTGACACCAGATTTTCTACACGCTGCCATGCGTCCGGACATGATTACAGAGACGGAGGTAGAGATATCGACAGAGGAATGCTGCGAGGAGGAAGACGAGGAGATGGTCACCCTCCTGGAGGAGCCAGACCACGGCCACGAGCCCGTCAGGAAGAAGAGAGGTGATGAAGAAAAAAGCTTCAGTTTGCGTTTGTTGAAACGAGCGTCTCATCTCCAGTAAGATGGCAGAGATGTGGAAATGTATACAAACGCAATTCGAACTTATTCCATGCAGTCGCAGATTGTGGAAGACTAGGAGCCGAGCCACTAACTGAAAATAGGAAAAACCTCATTTCAAGACATTTTTGATTGAAAACGTCTGGTAACTCTGTGATTTAACTTTCCTCACTCCAAACCCAAAACCCCAAAACTGGACTTGGGCTCTTAATTACAGTTATTGTGATGGCCTACAAACACCGTCTAGTGGGGACTAAAATTCTCCTCTCAAGTCAGGGAACCCCTTTTTCTCTCCTCAGTGATAAACATAATAATTAAGTCTTTTTTTTTTTCCTCAATTTTACAGCTGGAAGGAAACCAAAGACGCATCCGTCATCTGTTTCCAATGGGTCACCTGACCTCGGCATCAAAAAGAAACCAAGAGAAGGGAAAGGTACGTTACTGGTGAAATGTTGCGTGCTGTGATAAACGTATGTGTACTGCTTGGATGGCGAGTGCTTTGTGTTAAATGTCTAAAAAAGAAAAGTTCTTTATTTCCAGCAGGGAGCACCACTTACCTTTGGGAGTTCCTGCTGGACCTACTCCAGGACAAGAACACCTGTCCCAGGTACATCAAGTGGACCCAGAGAGAGAAGGGCATCTTTAAACTGGTCGACTCGAAAGCTGTGTCCAAGCTGTGGGGCAAACACAAGAACAAGCCTGACATGAACTATGAGACTATGGGCAGGGCTCTCAGGTGAGAAGTGTGTTTGTTGCATATTTCAGATCTCATCTGTGGGTTTTTTTTTTTTTTGGAAGCAGCATTAACCCCCTTGAACCCTCTTCCCTCAGATATTACTACCAGCGCGGCATCCTGGCAAAGGTAGAGGGCCAGCGTCTGGTTTACCAGTTCAAAGAGATGCCCAAAAACATCATCATCATCGATGACGATAAAGTAGACATACCCACCGCTGACGATCTGATGGCTTCAGAGACGGCGGCGTCCTTTGAGCGTGTGATGCCCTCACCAGAAATGCTGATGTCCTCCAAGAGGCCCAACATCCTGCGAGGCGGGAACAGGGCCAACGTGGTCCAAACATCTGTCGCCGCAGTCGGCAAGACGGCAGCAGGGGGCGGTGGTGCGGGAGCGACAGCAGCGGGGGTGCAAAGGATCGTGGCTGTTTCAGCAGCATCTGACGGGGGTCAGACTCAGCAGTCTCAAACGGCTATCATCACCAACCCCGCTGGGCCCAGGTGAGATGACAACATTTAGTTTGGTTGTGAAAGGACGATTCCAAGCAGCTGAGCTGGTGCATGTAAAAGCTTTTCCTTTCTTTTTTTTTCTTCAGTACTATTTAATTAGACTCTCTGTTGAACTCTTGTCTACAGGACTGTGCGGGTTGCTATGCAGGTGCCCGTAGTCATGACAACATCACTGGGTCAGAAGATTTCCACTGTTGCTGTTCAGCAATCTGCAGGAACAACAGGACATACCGCTGGACATACCGCCCTCCTCACCAACACTTCTGCTCTGGGTGCTGCCGGAAACCCAAACTCCCAACAGAAGGTGAGTTCATGTGACAGCTGTCCAGTGACGAGCGTTTTTTAAGGAGACATAATAATAATCTGACAAAGAGTATCGACTTGACCCGCTCTTGTGTCTCTTCAGAATATTTGTGATGAACTGCTAGCTCTCGATGAAAAAGGATGTATAGCAATGAATACATGTTGACCATATCTTATGTGCTTTGGGTGAGACTAGTTGAACCCTGAACTTTAATGCCTGTAAGTCATTTCTAATGTTCCTTAACATTTTCATTTCATGTGTGAAACCATTTGAAGGTTGTGATCCAGACCATCCCCACCATGGTTCCAGCCACAGCAGAGAATGGAGACAAGATCACTGTCCAGTTGGCGAAGATCATCACCATTCCCGCCCACCAGTTGGCTCAGTGTCAGCTCCAGACAAACGCAAACAAAGCCAGTTCCCCTGGAAGCATCAGCCTCCTCGGCGGCCCTCTCACAGTCCGGACCCTGGCGCCTTTCAATGTCGCCCCCGGAGCACAAGTGATGAGACTTACTGTGCCAACTCAGACGCATCCACAGACTCTGGTGGTGTCACAGGCGGGCAGTGGGGCCGGCGGGGTGGTGAACGTATCAGCAGCCAATCAGGCGGCGACAACGCAGCCTCGGGTCATAGGCGGAGTTATCAACGGATCAGAGCTGGTTCTAGGATCACCTAGGGGAGTCGTAGTGGAAAGATTGAAGGCTGGGGGAGTCCAGGTCCAAGCTATGCAGGTGCCGGTAAAGGTTGAAGTCCAAGAGGACCAGTCAAACCAAAAAACTGTCCAGAATGTCAAGTCAGAGGTCATGGACGCTGAGGTGGTTATCAAACTGGAAACACCTGATGTGTCAAAGAGAGACGAGACAGAGTGTTGAACACACACAATCTTTATCCACCTGCTCCTTGTCTGCCACAGAGGCTTAGTTTGTGCATGTCCAAGGTCTCTTCTTTTTTTTTTTCTTTTCTTTTCATTCTTTAATTACCAGCAGCAGTCTGTGAGACTTTAAAGACTCCCGAAGGCCTGTTTTTAGTCCTCAACTTGTCCTCACATCTTCCCTGATGCTGCCTAAAACGGAACTGAACCGGTCTCCTTCAGGACCACACAGAAACCTCTGAGGGGTTTCAAGCGATGCTGTGCAACAAACGAATACACACAGACGAAAGAAAGGGATTTTTTTTGGGAAAGGGACCAACCTCGATCACTACATATGCCTTCTGAATGGTTCGCTGACAATGACTCAAATTTGGGGGGACGTATCTTGAAAATACAAAAAAAGGCTGAAACACTACAAAAGGAGGTGAACAATTACAACAAAAAATGTGAACATCGATGAAAGACAGTAGGGTGTGTGCCAATGCTTTTGTACACACCATTTGTTAATGACTTTGCCTCCACTGATGTTAAAACCAGCAACTTTTTTTTTTTTTTTACGTATCACTGTGTAGCTCGAGTGTGTGAGGTGCTACACGAGTCCTGTAAGAGTGAAAGGAAGACGGAGAGAGTGAAGCTGTGAGAGGCTCTTGGTAAGGAATGATATGGGACAGAAAATGGTTATGTATGTACATATATACATATATAAATATATATATATTATCTACTATACAGTTTATGGAGCTAAAGTTAACAGTGCAGCCTTAGATTGAATTTTGACTTTCTTTTCTTTGTATTGTCTGAACAGTTAAAAATTTTGTTTGGTGTTTTGATACTCCGTACCAAGCACAGTATTATTAACTTAGGGGAACTAATATTTCTACTATTTTTAGTTCCTGTTCCAGCTCGGTTGGGCTGTTAAACGCCTGGAAACACTGCAACACATTGTTCTCCAGTGGAAAATGTCTTCTTGAATTGCAATTTGTTTTCACAAATGTATCTCAGCCTTTTCTAAATTCTTTTAATTTTGAATGGATTATTTCTCTTTTTTTACAACCCTGCACAGTCCGGCTGCGTGGAGATGCAGAGACATGTGACCGATGCATGAAGTGATAAAAGGAATGTTTGTCGACTCAGAGACTCGGATTGAAAAGAAGCAACGTTTAAAGAGAGGAACAGAAAGTCGCAGGTTTATGCAAAATATCCAACCACTGTGGAGTCCAGGTCACTTTACTGAAAACGGTCAATTTGCCAACTTTACACTTTGTCACTTACATTAGGTCCTTTTATTCATTTTTATCAATATAAAAAAGAGGGAAGATGTTGTAAAGCTGTGTTCAGACTGAACTGTTTGTATATTCAACATTTGAAGTATATTCTATTTTGCTGTACTCTTGTTTCAAAGTGTATTAGATTTTACTGAAATATAAAAAAAAACCATTTGAAACCTGGATGTTTTGTTGTTTTTTATCATTCTCTTAGAAGAGTTTACATGGAAAGTTTGAGGTCCCTGTTCTAATCAGCTCAGAGTTGGTTTTTAAGCAGCAATCTTTTTTTATTATTCTGATGAGTAGGCGGCTGAGTGCAGAAAATGTCTGTGGTCACTTGTGTGACAATTTGTATCCCAGTACTTTATAAAGCGTCCTGGTTCACTGATGAAGAAGGAAAAGTTAAAGTTGTGATAGCCAGTCGTTCTCACGAGTACAAAGCAGGAAACACGTTCTTTAAATGATGCTTATACAAGTTTTCTTTGAAGTAAACACTTGATACTGGAGCCCAAATGAACAACATACTATATAATTGTATATACAACTTGGTAGTATGCTATCCTTGTCTGTGCGTTTATTAAAGACAACCTGCTCTATGAAATTACAATGAATTAACATTAAATTACAATAAAGAATGTAGGCTCCATCTTATCCTGTTTTAAATCTACACTAATATAGCCTAATTTACTTAGAATAAGAATAATCTACATAAAGATTGTCATAGACTGCTCTGCAAAAATAAAATGCCTACCTGCATGCTGAGAAACTGTTACCATGGTAACACAGTTCCCTAGTTTCCTAGTGAGAAATTCAAAGCTAGCGAAGATGTGAAAATGAATAAAGTGGATTTCTTAGTGGAGCACGGTTTTAAATCCCTGAATTTTCGGCAGTAGATCGAGTTAAAGCGCAATAGGATGGGTTTAAAACAATCTAAAATATATGACTGAGATGTGAGTTTCAAAGTTGAGATACGATCCATTGAGCAGCATAATAACCGACAGGTGGAGGAGAAACAGGTACGTGCTCAATCGGATCATAACTTTTCCACCCAGTAGAGGACGATAGAAACTTTCACCCGCAGTCACCCACCTGGGACACAACTCAACGTTTTGGCCAGCTGATTCAACCTATGGATTCAGCAGATACAGATAAATTCATCCGGAGGAAGAACTGTCGAACTGCTTCTCTCTTAAAGTGAGCCTGCAGCTTTGATAAGTAAACACATTTGATTATACCTACTTCCATGTGTAAATAATTGAATTGTTCTTTTCTATAGACTGATTGATGGGGTTACATGTTTCAGTGTGAGCTTATTGATGAGTGATTGTCATTGAATGTTGTAGGCTATCTATAAAAAGATGTCTGTTTCCACGTTTCATTTGTTTGGTTTGCACTCTTTTTTTTGTTGGCTTTGCTGGTCCTGTTAGTTCAATTGTTCTACTGAACAGGTCGTACCGTTTTGTTAAGAAAAGCACAAGCAAATTCTCAGTTGTATTCTGAGGATAGGAAATTGCAAGTTTAATTTATTTAGCCTTTATTTATTATTTTATGATGTTCAGCGCAGTTTTCTCAGCTTGATTACAGAGGTGCGCGCGTGAGTGCGCGCGCGCGCGTAAGATTTGAAAAGGCACTCTTAATAGTATTTGAGGTTTAAGAGGAGGGTGTAATTGGTTTGAAAAAGCCCCTAAGTGTGTAAAACCAGACTTCAGTCCCATATTTCCAGTTAAATAGAGCTATTACCATGGAAATCTTCATAATTCACGTGAATTAATTGAGTCTGAGTCTTTAGATAACATTTGCTATGAAATAGCGATATACACAAATCTATTGATTTAGTAACATTTGTCGCTGATAATTTCCGTCAAAGGGAATTTATGTGGGATTTAAGTCAAATCAGAGAAGTTCAGACAGATGTTGTATAATTTATAATCAGTTGTTTTGTTGCCCTGTATCTGGAAGGCTACTGGATTTTACCGTCCTTGTAGTATCAGTCAGCTTAATTTAGTAAATACTGGTTCCATCTGCCAATATTGTAAATATCTGTTTGCCTGGAAATAACACAGTAAGAATGGACATTCTTACTGTGTTCAGAACAAATTAAAAATAATAATAATTTGGAAATATAATCAGCCCAGGAATTTGTTTCTGACATGAAAACAAAACCTGAAAAGCACATAAATATTAAGGTGTCTTATTGGAGCTCAATTGGTATAACCGGGAGGTCGAGGGTTTGACCCCCATCTCTGATGTGTCCCTGGGCAAGATAATAAACCCCGAAATTGCTCCATCTTTGGTGTATGATTGGGAATCAATCAGATTACTTACTTCTGAAAATCATTTTAGAGGGCGGCCTCTGCCATCAGTGTGTGAACGAGGAGTTGTGAAATGCACTTTGAGTAGTCAGGAGACCCCAAACTTGAATCCATTTATAATTTTAAAAGAAGGACATAGTTTCTCCATGGACCTACTGCACTATTAACATTTCAAACATGTCAAAGTGGACGCAAATAATTCCTGAACCAATCAAAAACTTAAACTGAATAGATTCTTTATTTCCAGCCAGGCAAAGGGGAATCAGTAAATCTTAATAATAATATTCTGTAAAAAGCAGCAGTTTAAAAACATAAACATCACACATACAGTAACAACACTTTATTGTCAGTCATTCTGAAGTATAGTCCAGTCTTCTTCCTTCTCTGCACACTTTGTTGAGTGAAGCCAACCATGATCCAGTCTGTACCATCTCTATAGCACGCCTTCCCACCTGATTTCATCATTTCCTCTTCACTCCTCTTTGAAGCTCAAGTCACAAACTAGAGAAAGATGGTCTGAGGGATAGCTAAAGGACGGGAGCCTGTTTGGCCCAATCTGCTCCTCAGTGGGCATGTCCAACACTGCGTCCACTCTCAGAGAGTCCTGACTGTACCAGATGTAATCCAGAGTGCTACAGCATTCCCCTGTAGGCCTGATCTTCCACGTCGTGTACTCTGGCTCAGTCAATCCATCCTGGCTGAGTTTCTTATAGGCTGAATCCAAACCAAGAGGTGACCCAGCAAAATGTCGGTACACTTCCTCAGTTGGGATTGCGTTGAAATCGCCACATATAAGCAGAGGAATGTAAGTGTTGGGGGCACCGATAAGCCCAGTGGGATTTATCTGGACCAGATTCTGGAGATTTCGTAAGAGGTCGGAGCCCTGGGCGCTGCGGAGCCACTCCCAGCCAGAACGAGCCTTTAGGTGGGTTACGGCCACGCAAACACATCTCCCTGTGCTCCGACAACGTAGCCTTGTCACTACGGCAACCTGGAGCAAAAAAGATGAGCGTGTGAGAGTTGTCTGTGACAAAACTTTTGAAGTGTTGGCTTTACATTTATTCTACCCACCTGATTTGTTGGAATCCTCATCGCAGAAAGCCGTATGTTCAAGCTGTCCAGGAATTCGAATCGCGACTGATCGTAGAAGAGCGCGCAACCGTCAGGCCCGTTGTTGCCCTCCACACCCAGACATGGTGACCAGGGTTTGGGGCAAAAGTTGCTGCTGTAACCCAGGCCTGCCAGGATGGGCTGGAAGGTGTCAAAGTAGTGGTCAACTTCCTGAAGACACAGGATATGAGGTCGGTAAGTGAGGATCTCCTCTAATATGAGGTACTTCCTTCGGGACCAGCTGAGGGCCTCCATGGGACATTGAACAAAACTGTCGAGTCCCTCGCCGAGAGCTGAGGAAGGCAGAGAAAGAAGATCTGACTTTAGAAGTGAGAGGCCTCAAGTAGCTAAACAATGATCATAAGAGCACGTGTTCCTGCTACATCTGGTCATGCTTACCCAAAGAATTACCATTATAAGGTAAATACAACTTTCTTGTTTACATTTACGTTAACTTGAAATAAGTAAAGTTTTAGTATTAGGGTTATGCTTGTGGAGTGAAAGGCTGTCATGTGTTTAAGAAAGTTTTAAAATGCAGTTTAAATAGTTTCTGTCATGATTTAGTTTTGATTTCCTGTCTTGTTTCTGTGTGTTAATGTTTCCTAGTGCAGTGTTTGTGTTTACTTGTTTAGTCTTTAGTTTTTCTTGTTTTATTTTGTAATGTCTTCTCCATGTTTTACTTTGTAGTTATCAGTGTTGTCTGATTTCCTGCCTCTGTGTGTTTCCCTCCTGTTTTGATTACCCTGATTAGTCTCACCTGTGTCATTAGTCTCACCTGTGTCTGATTACCCGCGTTTATTGAGTCTCAGTGTTTCTTCCCTTCTGTTTCGGTTCATTGTCTTTTGTAGTCCGTTGGTAAAGTATGTCGTTTGTCTCCCTGCTCCTGTGGATTACCTTGTTTTTTCTCCTTGTGGCTTTTTTGTGTGTGGAAATTTTGGATTTATAATTGCGTAAGTTTGTTCTTTTGTTTCAATAAATCTTTTGTTTTTTTTCCTGCAAGTGGGTCCTCCTGTGTTTTTTCCCCACCTGAAACCTGACAGATTCAGGAGCCATCGAGCTAGATGTCCAATAACAGTGTCTGATGATCCCCTTTTAAAACTGGTACAGCTAGCATGATAGCACATTGTTGCTTACATCACAACAATCAGGGACAGAGCATCATTAGCTCTCATTTGAGTATTTTTTCTAGATGCATGGAAAATGCCAGCTCCACTGTATAGACTGGTTTAAACTGAGACTTTGCTTTCCATCAACTCCAGGGGGAAATACCTGGTATGTTTGCAGTTTTGACAAGCAGTGTTAGTAGGTGTCATTAAAGAAGCAGCCTCTGTTACTAGAAACTGGATTGATGAAAGTTGCAAAGTAAAACGAATGAATAAAGCTACAGGCTTTAAAAACCACATCAAGGAGCTGATTCTGAGGTCTTTATTACCGGGCCTACCCTTTCACAATAAAATAAGTTTAAACACACTTTAATGTATGAATGTCATGTAACATTAGATAGTTGTTTACCTTGGGCTAGTATGTTCCACTGCATCACTCTAATGGTGCTACTGGTGGAGCCGTCTCCATCACTGAGGTGGGTGAACTTTCTATGGAAGCGTGGTGGTCTGTCTCTGAGGGCCTCCTCACATTGTTGAAGCAGCTCTGCTGGATCAGGGGGGCATAAAGGGGAGCCCTTCTGCTCCTGCAAGGTGGACATGACACTTGTCAACATTGATGGGACCCCATGAGGATGGTTAATACAGCGTCTCTCTTTTTTCCGGTATCAGAAAGAACACAACTGGAGTCACCTGGCAGAAAACTGGATCCAGGTTTCCCTCCACCGGCTGGCAAGAGCTCAAATGGGCCGGAGGGAGCGTGAGAGGTGACCTGCTGAGTGTTGGAGTCAGGACGCTGTACAGCCTGGTGGCCCCTCCACCCATTGGACACACTGATTGGAAGAAAACGACAAAGATGATGAGGTGGGTGTGAAAGCGATACTCGTATCACCCTGTAAAGGTACTCAGGAGACTGTTCACTGAAAGTTTTATCTTAATCTTGAAGATGTACATCGTGAACCAGCTTTACTGCGGGCTAATGTCTGCTCAGCTGGGGTGTCTGCTACAGAGAGAACTCAACAATGAAGCATTGTCTGCTCGGGAAAAACAGCGTAAACATTATTTCTAAATAGATGAAAAACTATCTTTTCTTCATTGTATAATGTTAATAGGTTTTTCATTGGTCAGTATTTACTGTGTCTGGGATTGGCTGATAATCCCGATGTTTTAGGGTTGAGGCTCGAGTAAAATCGATCATCAATTAAGATGACTGAAATCATGCCAAGACTCTCGAGTGTATTTAACTGATGACTGCAGCCAGCAGTGCCAGAAAAGGATATAGACAACAGATAACAGTAATCATACTGAACAAAAGCTGCAGAAAGGTGAGACATAGAAATTGAGAGGAGCTAAAGGGAGCAGCAGTCAGGACACAATTGTCTGATTCATCACCATGACTGTCCACTTTTACATTACAGCCAGCCATTCGATGAAGACTCGCACAAACTGGTTGTATCAGTTCAGCTTGTATACATTCCGATTCAGTTTGATAACCAGACAGTCCTTTCATAAAGCAGCAGTAGCCGACCTTCTCAAAGTGCATGTTTACAGATGCCACACCAGGTCAGTCATAGTAAACAGAGTCGCGTGCACACGTGCGCCATCTGTCCTAGTTTGTGCCTCCATGAGTATCCAACATGCTGCCTGTTTGTTTTGGAGAACTTTGATCTGCAGTAGGTCAAACCAAAGTGGGTCATTTTCCCTGCTCACTTAGCCAAGCCACACCAAGCTTGTTAAACAAGTTGACATAAACAACAGTTTTACAAATACTTGATATTCAGATTTTTTTATCTTAATCATTCAAATGTTTAGAAATGTTGTTGGTTTTTTAACTGTTCCAATTCTTAAGCAGGGTTATTATAAAAAAAATGTATTTAGTCATTGACTGTTTGAATTTTCTAAAACAGAAAGATTTCAGCCTATTCCAGGTACAAGTCATATTTAGTTGAGTTTTTAGATGGACAAGTTCTCCACGTTACGAGTTTGAAGAATTTGTTGAAGAAAAAAACACACTGAGCAAAAAGAGAAGGCTGAGCTCTTTCCATCTTTAGTTTTTGACTTACCTGTAATTAACCCTTTAATTACTGGGTAGATACAAATCAATAATACAAGTACGGACACGTGAATTCAGATTAATAGCAAAACAAAATGTTGTCAATAATAACTATACATTCTGTTTGCAACACTAAGATGACAAGCTGCTTCAAGCTGTTTGCACAAACCTGAGCTCGGCCCTTTTCTCTGTCAACACAATGTCGACCAGAAGAATGACGGGACTATAAAAGGAGAGCTCAGTTTGTGTTGGACCACTGATGTGTTTAAGATGTGTCCGCTCGATGAATACCAGGACGAGAGCAGCTTGTTAATCCTCTCGGCCACGCGTATAAAAAAAAGAGTTTGGTAGATTTAGATCTAAACATAAACACAGTTTTATGTGAGTTCAGAATCTGATATATGGTAACTGGACATGAGCTTGTACAGAGCTCAAAGCACTTTTTCCACCTCAGGTCTGCACAGTCACTGTCTGACAGCAGAAGCTGCTGTGTAAAGAGTCCATCAGTATAAAGTCATTAATACGTCGCTGCGTGGAGCTGAGTGTCTTGCCCAAGGACACATAGGATATGCGGTTGCAGTGCTGGGTATCGAACCCCCGACTTTCCAGTTAAAAGCCGACCTACCTATACAAAACTCACTTTCACTGTGACTCCTCCCCCCTCTGGTCTTTAAGTACATAAAACCACACTATTTATATACAGTCAAAACATAAACTCCTCTTGGGTAAAAAAACAAAAACAAACTACTCTTACCAACAGTGTCCATCACTTTCCACAGATTTGTCCTCTTTGCACTTGACTTTACCGTCTTTAACGCCTCCTCTCTATGCCAGTCACTCTAACAGGTACAGTATGTTGCTGTCAGTTGGTTTAGGTTTCCTGTTTCCACTGAATAAGGAGACTGTGAGAAATGTTTGTCTCTGTCTGAATGAAGAATTCTGACTCCCCACTCCTCCCTGCTGCCTATTAAACCTCAGAGAGAGAGAGAGAGAGAGAGAGAGAGAGAGAGAGAGAGAGATGGGGAGGGGGAGATTAGGAAGTATGGACGTCATCAGGCCATATGGAGTACTACAGGTCATGTTCTGGTGAGCGAGAGGGGCAGAGACTGCTGCTCTCTCACAGTCGTGCTCACTCATACTGAGAATGTAACCTATAGAGCACGATTGGATTACACTGTAATGAAAATACCAACTATTCAGCTTGTTAATTAAAAAAACCCTAACAACATAAATGAATAACTGCACATGTGCGTTAGTGTGACCCAGTGTGCATGCATGTTTGGCAATTATAACTTCCTTAAATTGCGTGTTGTAACACAATTTACCGTTACTATCGTTGCATCAGTGAACAGTGTTGTTTTCCATGTAGTATGTTTATCTTTTTACAGACTAATATCAACTACAGTGAGCACAAGAGCTGGAAATACAACTGAGTTATTGAATAGTTAGTGAATTAAAGTAATAAATAGCAGGTCTCAATCTGCGGCTTCAGACCGACTTAAGAGGGTCTTAGTATCAATGTGAGGATGGATTTATTTTTGCTAAACATAATGACTCAGTTCAGAGATTTAAGAATAAAACAGAACTTTATAAAGACTGAAATTAAGGTCAAATTGTGAGCGTGCCGTTGATACTTTCACTTTACATAATCAGACCAACATTCCAACTTGTTTTAATTTAAAAAGTCTCAGCTGACCTTTGTGCTGAGGGCTCATGTGGAAATGTGAGATTACTCAACTGATAGTCAGAACAGAAGCCTATTTACACTGTGACTGTGAGCATGCTAGCACGCTCATGCTCACTCTGCTGCAATACAGCCTCACACAGCTGAGAGCATGTTAGACTTGAAAAGATTTAGAGACAGCAGAGACAAGGAAATGTTTTTAAAGATTTGAGTTTTTCCTTATCAAAATGTCTAAATCATTTGCTTCTCAGAGAAAACTAATGGAATTCAAAACAATATTGTTCCTCATCACTTTGACAGGTTTTGCGACATGCATAGAGGAGTTTCTTTGAACAATGTGGTTTTGTGTGGCAGCTATAAGAGAAGCACAGATGGACAGTATAATAACCAGTATGGTCTAAACTTGCTCTGTTTGTAAAGTACCTTGTGATAACATTTGTTTTAGATTGATAGATTAGAGTCTTTATGAGACAAACATATCAGCATCACACATCCTTCAGTCAGCATGTCAACTTGGAATGTAAAAAGAAACAAAAACAACTGTGTAGTTCTCAATCAGCATTCTGCAGATCTCTGTGAGACATCCATCTGTGAACATAGATAACACCAACTCTGTGAATATGAACAAGTCCAAATCCGGCTCTTGGTGTGTGCAGAATAATTCTTTTTTTTTTTTTTACGAGTGGCGACCCAGCCATTTAATTCTCCTTGATCTGCATCCTGTAATCCCGTAGATTAGAGTCGAGACACAAATATGTTCATGCTCCACTGTGTTGCTCTGACGTCAGCACAGTGCTGCGTCTGTGTTAAAAAGCTTGCCTGACTGAGATGACTCACTTGCGTAGACCGGGGATGGAGCATTGTCTCTTCACATTACAACAGGTCGCGTGACACATCATGACGACAGGCACAGCGTGATACGGACATTTATGGTTTCCACATGACGAAGCTTTTTTTTTTTTACAGTAGCAGAAGAGAATAAACTATTTGTCACTAGCACTCCAGCAAATAATTGCAAAGAAGGTGAACAAGCGGTCATTGATAATATATCTGTGTGTGTGTTTGTATGCCTGTGTGCGCGTGTGTTCATCAAGCATTAAAGGCAGTGTGGATCATTTCCTGTGAACAGCCAGAACAATTGAATGAAGTGGGGTGACGAGGTCCATGAAATGAGAAAAGAGAGAGGTTCTGCGTGTAAATGTGGATGTGTCGATGCATGTAATGAGGCAGCAGCCTTCCACGTACAAATGTCAGGATGCCGATAAAGGATACAGCGACATGTTTTTGTGAGTGAGAGGGCGTGTCACTGTATCTTTCATTGGCATGCTGACATTTCTACGTTGAAGGGCAGCTGTCTCTATACATGCACGGATGGGTTTGTGTTCATGACTCTCTTCATGATCTTAAAGTTCCACTACTGCTCAAAGAGAGCCAGTACAGAATATTACATAGACTTGTTAAAACAAAATGAATCCTCAGATCTCCGCCCTCTGTGAAGTGTGAAAAAGAAGGGACGTACTATCACTGTCTAAGCCAATGTCCCTTAATATCCAGGTTTTGGAAAAATGTTGCCCAGGAGCTTGGCTTAATTTTTTACAGAAGAGTAAAACTGAGACCAGCATTGTTTCTCCTGAACGTACCTACGCATCAGTTCTCTCTATCAACAGGGCGGCTTGTTTTAATGGATGAACTTAGCGAGGCGATGTGTTCCGTTTCATCAGTCACACAGTGGTATAGAGAAACACTGAAGGTTTTTTTTTTTTTCCTGTGGAAGACCTCAGTGCTAAATTAAAGGGCAATAAACTATTTTATAATATTTGGCAACCCTTCATGGGTAAATATTTGAAAAATATATATCAAATAAATAAATAAATAAGAAGTTCCAAAACACTACCAATACAGAATCTATGCAAACAGCAGAGGGTATTATGGCCTATTTTTGGTGGAGACATTAAGCTTAATTTGACAAACTGTAAGCTTTCTTGTTGAAATAAGATTCTAATTACAGCCACGCTAGCAGCCTCCTGGAGCTATATACATGCTGATACACGGCAGGTAGAACGTTTAAAAGGACAGTTAAAGTTTTTGGAAGTGGGGAGGGGCTTCTCAAAAGTAAGTGCACTTTACCTACATACAGTAGATAGTAGTCAGCATGGCCCGTTTGGAAAATAAGGTACTACCAACATGGAACTGTTGCATTTAAAAGAAAGTCTATCATGTCCAGAAACATTTCACTATTGTATTTTTATTTAAATTTTGACCACTTTATCTTAACATTTTTAGTTTGTTGACCCTGCATTCTTATGCATAAAGCACGCGGTATCAGACGTTCTGTTCAGTAGTTATTCAAAAAGGCAACAAATAAAATCATTATACTATGTTTTTACGAATCGTATTTCCAGCTGACATACAGCACATATACATGGCACAGCGTGTGTTGTATGAGTATAAGTGGTACCTGACACCCAGATGAACTAGTTAAATGTATTAAAAAATACAACTGTACACTTCAACTGAAATGTTTTTTGATTGAAATGTAGGACTTTTTAGTGGTGGCTTGGGACTCCTTTAACTTTGGTATACTGTACAGCTCAGAGTCCAATGTTGGATAGTTTCAACAAACGGGGAGCACGCTGGCTGTTCTCTACTGTATATAATAGTACATTTACTATTGTTAAGTACCTCTTCAAGCACCACTTGAAGAAACCAAAAGTATCCCTTTATCGTTTAGTATGCTAGCATTTGTGGATTAGCAATAAACACAAATAAAGGTAAAGGGGAGCCTGTTGGAATTATTAATATTTTTTAAATATCTGTTAATAAACTCCAGTTTTCAGTTTAAAACTTTAAAGGGTTCAACAATACAGCTGTGTTTCAACATTTACCAACTTCACCTATAGTGCTGCTAAGATACCTCCTGATAAATAGGACACTCTTACACATGTGAGCACGCATGTGTAGCCTACATACTGTACCTGTAGGTTGTTGTGTAGCTACATCTCTCTGACCTTTGGACAGGCGAGCTGAGTTTAACATAAAGACAAGGTGAAGGCTGCTCATTTAAGTTTACAGGAGCCACAACAACAGCTAACCACAGATATTAAGCCTAGTTCTGTCAGTTTTAACTGTTGTTGTGTGATCTTAGCATTCGGAGTGTTGAGTCAAAGTTAGCACATTTTAGCTGTTGTCCTGAGGTTCCATCTCATCCATGTCTCTGAAAGTTTCTTGTTGAAAGCAAACATGCCGTGACAGTTTACTAACGCCACAGCTAGCTGTAGCTGTCATTCGCATAACTCGCTGCGTTTCTGATAATGGTCGATGGCGTAAAAGTGTTAAGAGGTTTTCTAAATTGTTTAATTGCTTTCAATCAATAATATAGGCAACTTATTAGCAGGCTAAAAAAATAATTTGTCCTGACAAGAATTTTACAGAATTGGACATCCCACCTTGATTGACTCCGCTGACTCCTGAAAACACGGCAAGCCTCACCTTCAGTCTTTCTGGTCATGAACAATCAGTAAGAACAGCTCTTTCTGTCTGAACCATGTTCACACACGCCTTTTCCTCAGCAAGATAAAACGTAACTGAGCCTTTAAGTTTAAAGGTCAGAGTATGGCAAATGGACTGTAAACATTAATGGACTGTGTGACATCACCTATCTGTTACTGCAGGGGGCTTTGAAGTCCCACAGATGGCTGTGCTCAGGCGGGTTTTAAGCCTCCTACACGCCTTATTATGAACAACTCTTGTCCTTCATAAAATCAAAATGATGAGTTATTAGAAAACGCATCCACCTCCACACAGTGTTTGTCGATCGAGGCATGACCAGTCAGACTAATTTAATTTTCTGAACCAGGTTTGTGCTGTAAAAACAGGAAGGGAACTTCACTGGAACTGGAAGTTCACTGGAGCATCTCTGGAACTTTACTGGGGCTTCCACTGTTCAGTCTCACATTCAGCCCCTGCAGTTGTTGATTTGAGCTTGATTGAATTTATTTCTCATGTCTGCACTGAGTCTTAACTTTTTTTTAAATATGCGACACAATTGCTAGTAAATAATCAGACTACCTGTTTATGTTTTCATATGACTTATTACTGCACTCATTTAATCCAAAGTATAACTTCATAAAAAAAACTACCAATGGATTGTATAACGCTACTTAACAGCATTTCATAGAGCCTTCCTGTCAACACGCTATATACCGGTAATTGTTTTACTGCTAAATGGGATAATTAATGACTGCTTATTAAGGTTAAACTAGTGTCGTATCCTGGAGTTCTCTAAAGGGAACCCTGTTAGAACTCTGCAGCAGTGCTGGAGGTAAGTAAGGCTAGCATTCAGAAACCTAAAATTACTGAACCAAACCAAAGCTTGGTGGAAATGTAGGATGGTATTAATCATGACAGAGAAGTAAAAACCTGTCCACTGCTTCCACGCTTCTTCTCAGTGCCAACTCCACATGACCCAAACAAAGCTCTTTATCTCAAGTTATTGTGCAAAATACTTAACAGCAAAACATCCATAGGTGTTTTTTGACTTAACAGCAACTCATGTCCTTTAACGGAAGATAAAAAGCTGCGTAAACAGCAAAGTGTGCACAGAAACCGCTGTGTTTGTAGAACAAATCTTCCCATCTCCATGTTTTCTCGCTGACACACAACTTCAACATTAGACGAACACAGACAAAGGAGAATATCCTAAAAATAATCTCAATCACTTTCAAGCCAAGTCTATATCCAAACATGTGGGATCAAACTGTCACTGCTGGCTCACATGGCACAAAGAGTTCCTTGTGTTTGTTTATCTGAAGACTTACCTTGTCTACTGGAATACGCTGATTTCTGTTCCACTCCTCTTGTGCGGCTGCGTCTTTGTTTTCAGCTCTCTTCTCGGGCCTTTCTTACGGTTCTTATAGGGTGTGACACACATGGAGAGAATGTTGTGTTCTGTGCATGTGTCGGCGTGTTGTTGTCCACAGGATAGGAAGTGGCTGCGTGACCCTCTCAGCACACAGCAAGGTCACAGTGGAGAAGCCTGATCCCTTCTGCCCCCTGCTGGTAGGAGCGGAGTCACACTTCAAGCAGGGAGTCTAAAGAGAAGGAAAAGTTGATGTCAGTATTTATTCTGGGTTCATTTAAAATAACAGTGTAAACATTTTTACATATCTTCTTTAATCATTGTTAAAATAATTTGTCTTTACAACAACAGAAATTAAAGAAACTTGGGAATAACTAAAGTCTGAAAAACCTCTTCCCATAGTAAAGATTTTCACTTTCTGTTCAAAAGTTTAAGAAAGATAAATTATGAATTTCATGTTTTAGAACCGTTATGATTTTTTTTAATAGTCATGCACACTACAGTTTGTAAATTAACAGTTTTTCTAAGTACTGAATCTGATGTCATTTTGTAACTTCAAGAAAAAGCAGAAAAAGTCATTGAATCGTGTTCATGTAAATAATTGTTTCACAAACTAACTACTTTTACATTCACCTCTAACAACCAGTTTAATGCCACTGAGACACAGAGCTCGGTGGTCTCAGGAAATAAAACACAAATACAAACATCTGTTGAAAATGAAGCCCCTGTTAAATATGGACTTTAGTTGTTGAGTTGAACCACTCAATAAACTTATGTTATTGCTCGAGCTGTTATAGCTGTTATTTTTAAAGATTAAAAAAAAGAATCTTAAGTGTCACCGTATATGTATTCATGTGACAAATTCAAATGACACATTACCACGACTGGTGAGCAGCTTTCACTCACTCGTCTTTTATTAAGTAGGGCTTAGGATGCTCAGCGGTTGGACGTTTTTGTTGGGAAGAGTAAGAAATGCTAGATGAATTTGAAATGGCAACACTTCGAGCTTTTATTGTACCTCGTCAGAGGACGAGCACAAAATGTGAGCCATTCACTCCACCGAGCCGACATGCACAGTGTCACGACTCTGACGCCGAAGCTGCTTATGTTTCCTATTTATTTACATCTGTGCCTTTCCAGCTTTAAATTTGATGTCAACCTATGTCAGTAAAAAACGGTTAATGTAATATAGTGACGCTCCAGTTCAAAGCAAAGTAGGATTTATATTCCACTTAACTAGTCCTGTCCATTTCTAATCATAAAGCAACATAGATTCCCTAAAATGGACCATGATCTAATAAGTGACGCTGCCTTCACAGCAGATATTTATAGACAAAGCTCTACTGTTCCAACAACAAAGGCAGTGCAGGAATAACTGAACTCGTGTGGTCAGTGACCAGTTAGTGTTACTGTGACCAGTTTCTTTACCAAAGATGGGTACTGAAACTAAAACAGTGTCTTTGATACAGAGTATCAAAGGAGTGAATATGTCCCACTTTGAATGTTTCACTCTGAAAGGAAAGTGGTATTTCATATTTTTATATAAACCCAACAGACACGAGCTCGTATAACTTGTCATACTTTATTCAAGACAGTATCACAACACTATCACGACACGGCAGGCCAGAAGAATTTTGAGCCAACCAGAAAAAGGGACGCGTCTCAAATCGGCTGCTCTACAGTCGCCTTATCTCCCAGTCGTTTGCTAAAGTTTAACATCTGTTGGTGTAGGACTGTGTTCACAGTCCCTAACATTTGTCTTCTGCTCTTAAGATGGTCCAACATGGCAGCCAGTGACATCAGAATACCTCCATCATTGCCCTGACAGTCCTGAGTTGCCAGTAAATCCTCTTTCCATGCGTCCTGTAAACTCTCAAACAGGGACGACATCTCCTGCTTGTACTTCTCGACTTCCTGCCAGTACCTGTCTCTGTCCCCCCTGGCTGTGTCAACATCCTCTGTCATCTGTCTGATACAGAGATGCAGCCTGCTGTTCTCCATGCTGACCTGCTCCACTTTCACCGTATTATCATAGATGCTCATCTCCACTGCTCTCAACTCCGAGGCCTGTTTGTCGAGCACATCTATGTGACTCGCACGCAGCTCCGCCAGCTCAGCCTTCATTTCCTCTTTCGGCTGAAGAAGGGATCTGGTTTTCTCCTTCATCCCCTCGATCGACAGCTCGAGGTATTTGTTCTTTCTGCGAAGCTCGAAGGTCAACGATTTCAGCTTCTGGTGCCTTGACTTCTCTTCACTCCAGCTTCCCTCCACCTCCTCCAGCTCCCCCTCGTTCTCCTCCATCTCCCTCTGCTTCTCCTCGTTGCTGCTCATGTGGATCTCCGTTCCTGCGATGCACTGCTCTATTTCCTGTCGGAGTTTGGCCTCTTTCTGTTGGTACTCCACCTCGCAGTCCTCCGTATACTTAATCATCAAGTTCTCGTCAACGCTCTGGGGATGTCGCTGATGAAGTATAGCCTTCTCTTCTTGAAGCTCCTCATATCTGTTCCTGGTGCTACTAATATCATTTTCCATTTTCTGCACGTGCTCTTCCTGCTTCCTTTTCACCTCCACCATTAGCTTCTTTAGCCTCCCCTTCTCCTCCTCAAGATGCCCAATGTTCTTCTTCTCTGTATCCAGATTCCCACAAATCTCTTCCTGATTCCTCTCAAACACGCGCTTGTTGATCGTGCAATCATCGGAGAGATCTCTGATCTGCTTGTCCATCTCGTTGATCTCTTTGCTGTGTTTGACGATGGAGGAGATGCGCTCCTCCAGCTGCAGCCTGGACTGCTCCAGCTGCTGTGAGGCTAAAAGATACTCAGTCTTGACTTCACTCTCTTCATCCTGCTGCCACTCGAATATCTCCAAGACTTTTGCAAGTGAGTCTTGACAGCGTACTCTTTGTGTGTGACCCTCGACTATTTTACCTTCAGCTATGGTGATTTCCTCTTTAAGCTGTAGGATTGTAACCCTGAATTCATCCTTCATCTCGCTTAATTTTTTCGTCAAGGTTTCTCTTTCCTGTTTTAATCCTTGATGTGTTTGGGTCTCCTCCTCCAGCTGTTTCCTGTACTGACACTGAGAGTCAGTCAGTCTTCTTATATTGCCCTCCAGCTTGGCTAATTCAATTGTGAGCTCACCGAAATGTGCATTGCTTTCGAGGCTCTTATAATTAACTCTGTCTAAATCGTTTCTGCACCTACTGACTGTTTGCTTCTGCTGCGTAATCTTCTCTTCCGTCTCGATCTCTTCTTTTGCCAGGCTCTCTTTCTTTATAGAAAAAGCCTCTCTCTCCAGCGTCATATTTTGTAGCACTGTTATTGTATCCTGTTCCACTGCAGCTATGGTGGACTTGAGCTCCTCTATATGCTCCAGAGTCTGATCCAGCTTAGTCTGCAAGCAATACTTAAAGGTGATTTGATCGTTGAGAGCCGCTATGATGTCTTCATGTTCAGCTTTCACCTGCTCTCGCTCTGGGTGCAGGGCTTCGTTTTGGCTCAGGAGGGCTTCCTGCCTCTTCACGGTCCTGCCTTGTTGCTGGATCACTTTGTGGAGGTCTTGGTGCAGCTGCTTTATCTCATCTGCATTAGATGCGCGAGCTGCTGCCACGTCAGCCATGATCTCCTGACTTATCCTTTCATTTGTGTTGTTAATTTGGTGTCTAAGTTTACTGTTTTCTATCGTTTCCACCTCCAAGTGCTCATGGGTAGCACTCCGGTCTCCCTCCAGTTCCGTGACAGCTGCAGTTATCTCAGACAGATGGAGGCTGGCTTCATTTGAAAACGGAACTCGGTCTTCTTTCAGCTGCTTGTCCAGCTCCTTTATATGCTCCAGAGCGACCATGACGGCCGGGGAGTCGGGGACCAAGCATGAAGCCATGTCGAGTCGGTGTTAGCGGTCGAAGATGTGTCAGCAGTTCAAAGTTTTCTACCACCGATAAATGGTGAGCGAGGTTGCCATGGGAACATCTGTCCAACCACGAAGAAGACAGCGTGCTACGGAAAGTCGGCAAGGCCAAGATAGTAGCTGTGGCTAAACATTCACTAATTACTGGATGATACACATAGGCTACTTTATCGCATTAAGGTAACCTAATGGAATGAAATAAAGTTTAGTAAATGTGTAAATACAAGCCGGGTGACCTGAGAAGCATGAAATTACTAGTGGTTAGAAAATGTGAGCTGGTTACAACTAGTGTATCGTAATTACAGCATTGTAGCAAACTTAGCTCACCAAAAGCGCTTTTGCATAATTCCAAACTTAAAAATATAGCCACTACCGAGCAAACGTTCGTCGACGCATAGTTGAATTTCACTCACCTCGTTTTTGAAGCTGTTGTCCAAAATACGCACAAGCAGACTGTCACGCTAGCCCTGGGTTGCCAGTTTTGAAGGCTTCACGTAAATCGTTGTAAAGGGAAGGGCGTGAGGCTTTGCTGTCGCAATGTCGCATAGAGTATGCTGTAAAAAAAAACAAAGTTCAGAAGTTTACATTCATCTCTAAAGTTGTACAATCACGTATTTCAAGCCATTGAAAACTAACAATAGCCTTTAATAAATATAATTGCACCTGGGGGAATATACCTTATGTTATGCTTATGCTTTCTGATTTATTGATCTGACTGTTTGGTCTCGATATGGGGACATTCGGCGTATCTTTAAGATATTGTTAGACCTATAGTGAACTTTTAATTGTTCAGAAGTAAAGCTATTTCTGATGCTGAACGAGAGAATGATCATCTTTGGCATCACTCTTCGTGATGCATGATGTGAGGTACAATCTGCCTTACTCAAGAGACAACCAATAAGTGTCACATATAGTAATTCAGAAAAACTGCAGATTTGTTCTAATGCAATACGCCTCCCTCCCTACAAAGGTAATTATAAATGACCAGTACATGCATATTTCGGAGTGAGTGTTTAAAATCTTACATATAGACTTCTATTTTCTGATTTTAATCTCGTCACAGCCACAATTCGGCTAATTTTTTGAGGAAAATGCAATAATTTTCTGAAGCCTTCTTCTGAGATAATTGACTTCAATAAGCAATAAGCTATTTAATTGAACGGAGCTTTTTTTTATTATTATTTTTTTTTTTTACTGTCTTCCCACAACAGGACCTGGCAACCCTGTCCGGTCTAAGTGTTTGCCACTTCAACACTTAACACTTTTTATTTTTACATTTCTTCATTTACATCCTTTTTGAAAGTTACAAACAAGGTTAACTCTAATGTTATCAATGAATAACAATTCTTAATGGCCAATTTAAAAGTCATTGTCAATATAATAAAAACATTTAATATATAATAAACACGTTTACCTTCCTAAGACTAGACGGGACTTTTTTTTAAAACCGGAGTGGGATATCGGTAGACAAAATTACCCTCAAAATGTCCCTCTGAAGTTTCGAGATAACACGGAACCTTTAACATGGAGAGCATCTTTCATTACGGACTATAAACTGCGTTGCTCCAGTGTAGTAATCAACAACAGTGGTGTAGAGCCTCGTAGACATAGATACATCTATGCTCGTAGATACCGACTGATTGATTCAGTTAGCGCACACAATCAGCAAACGACATGGATGATATTTTAAATATAAATTTAAAATCGTTTGTAGAGGCCCGAAGCTTAGATTCGTGGTTAACATTTGAGCAGCCAGCATCAGAGCAGGACAGCGTGGAAACAGCGAGGGAGGGTCAAGAAAGACACCAGGAGCTGAGTGTCAGAGATGTGGACCAACTTCAACAAGAAAGGCAAGAAGCAACCCATGACAGGAACACAACATGGGCTCTTTCAGTGTTAGAAGACTGGTTAAAGGAAAAGAAAATGTCCACAGACTTTGGAAGTTACAAGGCAGAAGATCTCAATCAGGTGCTGGGGTCATTTTATGCATCTGTTCAAAATGCCAATGGAAAGACGTACTCCATTGGTAGTTACAAAGGTTTGAGGGCTGGGATAAGTCGATATTTTTCAGTGTATGATATAATACACTCTCCTACATTCAAATCAAGCAACGAGGTTTTTAAATCTGTTATAGGAAACCTGATCAAAAACGGACATTATGTGGGTCAACACTTTCCCCCCATCTCAGCTGCAGATTTAAAGCTCATCAGGGCTTCAGAGGCGTTGTCTCCTAACACAGCAACTGGACTGGTCCGAAAAGTGTGGTTCGAGATACAGCTGCATCTGTCAAGGCGAAGCAGAGAAGGTAATAGAGACTTAAAAAAAGACTCTTTTATTTTGAAGCATGATGTGAAAGGCAATGAGTACATTTCACTTTCCCACAAAGCTCAGAGCGAAAACCATAAAGGAACCAAAGACCCATGTATGGAAAACAACAAGGGACGTATCTACGCTGAGCCCGGAAATCCAAACTGCCCAGTGGTCTGCTTTAAAAAGTATTTATCCCATTGCCCTCCTAAAGCAAAAGCCTTTTACCTTCACCCTATTAAGTTGCCTCAGTACCTACTGAACAGTCGAGTGATGTGGTACACTCGTGAGCCCATGGGGCACAATTTCCTCGGTAAGCTGTTACCTGAAATCAGCCAGGCGGCCGGGCTTTCAAGGATATACACTAACCACAGCTTGAGGACCACTGCTGTACAACTCCTCTCACAGGCTGGTCTTGAGAGTTGTGAAATAATGAAAGTTACCGGGGACAGATGTGACAGCAGCCAGAGGAGCGACTGCAGTCCACACAGCAGCAACACAGCTGGTGAGTGCATCTCTATGTCTGTATTCACACTACAGCTAAAAGTCACCTGGAAAAGATATTTTTTCTCCTATGTGATTTTAAAAAAATGTATCAGTATTAACAGCACAGATCACATTGAATCGTTTTAAGTCACATGGGGTTCACTTACATATGTGATTTCCGACTGAAAGTTTAATCCAGGACACATTTCAAAAGCAACGTGAACAGCCAAACACAAAAGATCCGACCTGAGCCTTGAATTAGTATTAAGACTTGCAGTGTGAATGCGTCGCAGACTAAGTCTCTGATCTTTTCAGATTAACCTTCACCATAAGTGGAAGTGATACTAAAAATGTTTGAAGACATAACGCTTTCCTTTTTATGCTTAAAGTTGTATCAACTGCAAAGACCCAACGAGAGCCGGAAGAAGACGGAAATATCAACATCAGTATTCCTTTAGATGTTGAGCTCACCCCAAAAAGAAATGGTAAGTTCAGTTTGAATTCTAATTATTGAATGCATTAAAAAAGATAATAAGACATAAGACGATTGGATTGTCAGTTGACTGTGAATGGCAGGGTCCGGTGGGATGTCTTACAGATCGGTTCATTTAGGATTAAACAGGCTATTGTGATGTGTTGCGGGCTCAGTTGCATGAAAAAAGGAAAAAGTTCCTTGTCAACTGTTCATTCTTACATACAATTTAAGAAGCCTCTGAGAATAACAAACCCAGATGATTTTCAAGTATAATTATTTTTTCAACTTTGAAAGCGCTCCAGTGAAAGAACTAATGCTGGACTGTAAACACATGTTCACAGCAAAAGATTCAAAGGGTGTGACAGAGTAATAGACTGCTCGGATGAGTGATGGAGAGAGAGGTCAATCAAAGTACATTTCTCTACTTCTTGATTCATGTTTACAGGCTGATTGTAAGTCTCTGTCAATTTAAAACACTTCACACACAACTGCACCTATTGTTTTCAAGACTTGACAAATGTACTTTAAATCCTAAATGCAATGGTTTTTTTTAGCAGCAGTTAACACAAATTTAATCTCAGCCGTTAAAGTTTTGATAAAATACAGAAATTGGTGAATGTTGTTTATGGCAGTCGTTAAGCGGCGTTGCACCAGTTTAGTAAATCAGCGTTGGTGCAGACTCTTGTTGACACTGAACAGTTGTTTCAGTCAGACATACAACATCAGTAAATGACATGGATGTTTTTTTAAATGTTCATTTAAATTCCTTTGTAGAGCACCGAACTACAGAATCCTGGCTAAAGGCTGACCAACCACCAGCAAAGAAAATAAAAGTAGAGGAGGAGGACGCAATGGAAACGGCGAGGATGGTTAGAACAAGATACAAGGTGTTCCATCCAAAAGATGTAGACCTACTTGAAAAAGAAAGGCAAAAAGCAAACGCACAGAGGAACACAGCATGGGCTTTTTCAGTGTTAGAAGACTGGTTAAAGGAAAAGAAAATGTCTACAGACTTTGGAAACTATGAGGCAGAAGACCTTAACACGGTGCTGGGTTCATTTTATGCATCTGTTCAAAATGCCAATGGAAAGACGTACTCCATTGCCAGTTACATAGCTTTGAGGGCTGGGATAAGTCGATATTTCTCAGCGTTTGATATAATGAACTCTCCGACCTTCAAATCAAGCAACAAGGTTTTTAAATCTGTTACAAAAAACCTTCGCCAAAATGGACATTATGTGGGTCAACACTTTCCCCCCATCTCAGCTGCAGATTTAAAGCTCATCAGGGCTTCAGAGGCGTTGTCTCCTAACACAGCAACTGGACTGGTCCGAAAAGTGTGGTTCGAGATACAGATGCATCTGTCAAGGCGAAGCAGAGAAGGTAATAGAGAATTAAAAAGAGACTCTTTTGTTTTGAATCATGATGAGAAAGGCAATGAGTACATTTCACTTTCCCACAAAGCTCAGAGCGAAAACTATAAAGGAACCAAAGACCCATGTATGGAAAACAACAAGGGACGTATCTACGCTGAGCCCGGAAATCCAAACTGCCCAGTGGTCTGCTTTAAAAAGTATTTATCCCATTGCCCTGCTGAAGCAAAAGCCTTTTACCTTCACCCTATTAAGTTGCCTCAGTACCTACTGAACAGTCGAGTGATGTGGTACACTCGTGAGCCCATGGGGCACAATTTCCTCGGTAAGCTGTTACCTGAAATCAGCCAGGCGGCCGGGCTTTCAAGGATATACACTAACCACAGCTTGAGGACCACTGCTGTACAACTCCTCTCACAGGCTGGTCTTGAGGGTTGTGAAATAATGAAAGTTACCGGGGACAGATGTGACAGCAGCCAGAGGAGCGACTGCAGTCCACACAGCAGCAACACAGCTGGTGAGTGCATCTCTACACCTCTGCTGGCTTCAGAGTGACCTTAAGAGTGGTAGTGATTAAATTCAAAATGTTAGAAGTTCTTACTTTCATGTTATGTTCTTAAAGGTGTGTTAACTGCAAATCCCCAAGAACAGCCGAATGAAGACCGCAATGTTGAGATCAGTATTCCTCCAAATGTCCAGATCACCGCAAAGAAAGAGGGTATGTTTCATGTGAAATATAATTATGGACTGTATAAACAGTATTTAACGCACCTGATTGCTGTCTTCCCAATATACTGTAAATGGGAAGGTTCAGTACAATGTGACACTGATAATGTAACATAACAGTCCATCCAGGATTTCACAAGCTTTTTCTGTGATTGTTGTGGTTCACAAATGCATCAAAAAGTTTTGTTTCAGTTGTTTATTCCCTTTTAAAATTTACAAAGGCAGAAACAAATATAATCAAATGAAGACAGCTCATCTCAAATCCTAAGGAGGAGAAAAAAGCTTAACATTTCACTAGTTTATTAGGCTCACAAAGGCTTACGCTTTTAGTCACAAGGACTTCTTCGGATTTGTTGTTAGTATGAATGTACAAGTTTCATTCAGTAAGATAGACAAGAGCAATGACTGCACATTACTGCCGTGTGACTCTTACACTTGAACGTTACGCTGAGTAGCACAACACTATTATTTTGAATTGAATCACTGACAGAGGGATGGAGAACGATCTCATACAAAACCATTAAAAAATGTTTGGTTGTCTTACGTGCAGACACCATTTAAGAAACTTTATGTATGAGATGGCGATCAGTACAAACTGGGGTTACAATAAAGTTTGATATTATTAGTGTGGGGAGTATAGTATGAGGCGTGGCGGTCAGACATCCCAACGAGGAGAAATATTAAAAACATGAGAATAAGATCAAAGACAAGGCGACAAGAGAATGGAAGGCATCCAGACTGGGTAAAAAGGTCAGATGGGAAGCATGAACAGTGCTGTTTAAGACGAGATGAAGTTCTTACCCACAAGAAGGTTTAACATGGTAGTACATACCATGATAGTACATAGTACATACCATGGTGGTACATGTGTAAGTTTCCCATATTACTATGGTATACCATGGTACATACAGAGTACCTCAATAATTACTATATTTTGACTACAGTAACTTCATATGCTACTTACACTGTGAAAATCTAAAACAATACAAACTAATATTGATGCTGTTCATGTGACAGCATCTCCAGTCATGGAGGTGATTCGATGAGGAGTGTTCTATCTTTATTTTCTCTTTAATTTCAACAAATCCGCCAAATGAAGTCAAATTGTCAGTCCAGTAGTGGGCAGTAATGCAACACTTTGGATGAACAACATCCATGAAAAGAATAGAAGAAGAAGACAGCCGGGCTGTAGCCAGTGGATAGCGTTCAGATAAACATTATACATCGATGCACTACGAAAACATGGATCTGATCAGTAAACCCAGAGGAAAATCTATCGTATGGATGTATTTTGGCTTGAAAGCGGACGAAAACGGACAACCTTTGAACTCTCGCGAGGCCGTTTGTCGTTTATGCAGAAAAATAGTGCTTTCAAAAGGAGGGAATACCACGAATTTGAGAAGTCATCTGAGACGTCGACATCGTGCAGATTTCTTCGAGACCACTTCTTCCACAACCAATGGAGCTTTGTTTGAGTCGCAAGGTGATTTTCCACGACATTCAGACCTTTCTCTTGGTTATTCAATACAAAGTGTGCTTGTGCCCTATTTCACTTACAGTCCCTGCACCAACCATTCAACCCCCCCGTCCCTCCCTCCCCACCCATGGGTGCAAATTCACCAATGCAACTTTTATGTAACGGGGCACGATGTCTACAGGTGCATAGCTATTGGAAATGACAGACTGAAATATGTTGCTAATCTTATTGCATAGGCGTTGTGCACACTGCATGTCCACAATGATTCTAATTTGATCAGGCACACTGGAAGTCCACATTATTGATTACAACACTGTTGGAGTAGCAACATGTTTCTGAGTAATGCATGTTTATATCGATATCCATAACTGGTGCGTATCGTAAAATAAATGGGTCCTAACTTGTGTTCAATTTAAAGTCACGCTTGCGCACGATAAAACGCTGAGCTGAGCTGATTTTTTTTTTTTTTTTTACAATAACAAACTGGGACCCTTTTAAAGATGTCTGTGCGCATGCTCAGAACAAAAAACGCCAGCGGTTGAAGTCTGTTTTACGGCAGTTCCCTACTGATGTTGTTGCCATGGTATCTCCTTGACAGTCACTCAAGCAGTCCATTGTAAAGAGCTATTAGACTCATTTGGGAATATTATGTGATAATATGAAATGTTTCTGGTGATTTTTTTCTACCCTCCAATTCATATGTCATGCTAAAGGACAGATATGATATTGGTGCGTTTAGTGGCCAGTTACAGCCGCCATCTTTTGCGTTTCAGTACCGTCTCTGAACCGACTGTCCCTGTGTGCGATGTGAGCTGATCATGTCCGTGGTATAACAGCCGTAAAGCACCGTGAGCTGACTGCTCCTACAGAATCACTCCGCTTTGTTTCCGCGACCAAATCCTGCGCTTCGTTTGACAGTGGCACAAAGCTATTACCTGGATAGCCAGTGGAGCTAATGGCTAACAATATGAATGCAGACCTGAGAGAATCTCGTGAGAATTTGTTTGATGTGGAAACTAAAAGGCAGATCATTCTGAAAGAAGAGGAAGAGTCTGAAGAAGAGGATGGTGAGGTGCACTCCAGTGACATTTCTAGACATGCAACTGTATCAGACTTGGAACTGGACGAACTTGAAATCAGCAGATCTGAGATAAATAAGCTGACAAAGAAGCAGACTTTATGGGCTGTAAATATCTTCTTTGGTTGGATGGAGTCCCAAGGGCTCCAGGTGAACCTGGATACAGTGGAGAAGACTGAGCTGAATGGATTGCTGAGACAGTTTTATGGATCTGTGCGAACCAGCAAAGGAGAGATGTATGGGATCGCTAGTTATGTTGCACTGAGAGCTGGACTTAACCGTTACTTCAAAGAGCCTCCTATCAGCCGCCCTTTGTGCATAATGAGAGACCCTGAATTCACCCCAGCCAACAAGGTCTTCTTGGGAATGCTCAAAAGAATTAGGAAGTCCGGTCGTGACAGAGCACAACACCATCCATCATTGTCTCCTGATGATATCCGCATCCTAAGACAATCACATGTGATGGCCTGCTGCACTCCGAGGGGTCTTCTCAACAAAGTCTGGTTTGATATTCAGATATATTTTGGCCGGAGAGGGAAGCAGGCCAATAGGAATCTAAAGCCAGATTCATTTATAATCAGACAAGATGAGAAGGGGCTTAAATACTGCACTTTATCTTTTAGTGATGAGACAAAATTTCACAACAAAATGAATCAATGCTATATGTACGAGAAGCCAGGCAATGAATACTGTCCTGTTACTTCTCTTATTAAGTACCTCTGCAAGCTCCCATCCAATGCAACTGCCCTTTACTTGCAGCCGAAGAAAGAAATCACAAACGCAATATGGTACAACAACACCCCCCTGGGAGTCAATCATCTGGGCTCAATGCTTTCTCGCATGTGTAAAGAAGCGTGTACATCGGCCATTTATACGAATCATTGTATCAGAACCACGCCCTTTAACCTGCTGTGTAATGCAGGACTGGAGGGGAGAAAAGTTATTCCTGTCCTCATGCACAGGTAGGATACGTTGATTCACTTTTGCCGCTTTTTTAATTCACATATATCCTTCTACATGTGCTGAAATGAAGAAAATATATATTTTTTTTTTCACCAGGGTTGTAAGCGCCCTTCAAAGTCGGCCAACGGCATCACATGGGAGTAAGAAGTGGAGAAAAATATTACCAAAGAGCGATTCAGCTGTCCCACCAGGTCTGGCACCAGACAATTGGACATCCTTAACAGAAGTCAACTGAAGCACACACAGTCCACCACTGCTCCAGTGGATTCATTATACTAGTAGTAACAGTCATATCGTCAGATAAAGTGAGAAAGTCTGCCGACACGCCATGTAGTCTGACCTACTCTGATGACAAGAAACTATAGAAACACATTTTCTTTGTTGGGGAACAAAAGGAAATTGAAAACACAGCTTGTCTTTGATGTAAAATGCAAATATGTTTTGTGTTTAAGCAACAATCAAACTAAGATGCAGTAAAATCATGTAAACCTCTCGTCTGTATTGCCTGTGTTGCCTCATTCCATTTAATTTGTATTTTGTTGCTCATAGCAATGAACATACTCCATTAAAGTTAATTCCTTGTTTAGATAGTCCATACTATCTCTACTTCACTTGACAGATTCTCAATTCTGTCCTCTCTGTGTTTGTATCCAAACCATGAAGAATTCCTGGATGATTTTCCGTTTCTCCAGCCTGCTTCAAACCAGAGCCACGTCCCAGATGGCGTGCTTCCGCCTGGAGAGCCCTGGCTCCATAGCGGCCCCTCTCGAGCGGTGCTTTCCCTGCCTTCCTGCCTCAACCTTTTCAGCGGCGTCGGGTCTGAGATGTCTGGACCAAGCTCCTCTGGGGAAGAGCAAAGTGAAGAGATGAAGGTGTACGCCAGGTGTCACCTTCAGCAGGGAGTCATGTTTGGACCGTATGTAGGAGAAATGTGCAGAGGACAAATGCCGTCCAACCTCAAATACGCCTGGGCTGTAAGTAGACTCATGCTGTGCTTCATTTACATTTTAAACTGAATGAAAATCCATGATGTATTTTATGACTTGACTTGGAAGTCCATATCCTATTGATTATGGCAATAGCTGAAATACACATTTCTCCAATTTCCAGATCAGGGATGATGCTGCTTTCGTGTATGTGGATGCTTCTGATGAAAACAAATCTAACTGGATGAGGTGGGCAGTTCTTAATGATTTTGTAATGTTTCTCTCTCAAATCAGTGTATTTGACTCCTTTTAGAATAGAATGTCTTTATTGTCATTATACAATCATACAACAAAATTATAAGGCTTCAGCTTAAAGGTCCCACATCAGGTTAACCCTAACCCTATCACTGAATCACATCAAAGTGTGTACGAGACAGTAGTTGAAAAAACTCACAACCAGTTTTGCAATTTTCCCTCCCTGCCGCAATTTAATTGCCAAAAAACATCTTAAAATATTGCAACATGCATTTTGAAAAGCTGACTCGAAATCAGGCATTCGAGGCCGCATCAATCCCCGATAAAGTCAGCAAAATCCTGGAGGGACTGTTCCATGCTCTGTAGTGTGCTTTTCAGGTGTCTTTTGCACGATTAGGCACATCTACTGTATGTGCAAAGATTCAAAGTCCGCAGAAACGTGTCTGCTCGTATGTCCTCATGTTAGCTGGAGCAGTAGCTGCGTGTAACGCTCCCTAGCCCCCCTGAATGAAATTTGCCAGTGTGATATCACTGATCCAAGCCCACTGGCTCGTTGTAGCAAGCTCGTGCTGCACACCTATGTGACAACCGTACTGAGCAATTGACCGACTACTACGGAGCAGAATGGACGACCAATCAGATCAGACTCGGCACATGTGGGAACCCTGATCGTGGGGGGGATTCAGAGCGTTGCAAACACAGGTAGATGAGACACACTGCATGGAGCGACAGTTCATGAAAACAGACACTTTTTTCGAACATTAGCGATTGTGAACATACTTTAGTAGACACATAAATTAGACTCTCATTCAGGTAGATGGGCGAGTATTTACTTGTGGTAGTATAAACAAGTATCTTGCCAGATAACAGAATATTAAATAGATATACATGTAGATATTGCACACGCCAGACCCTACAGTAGAGGAAAATATACTATTTTATGAAAATCTTTTTCTTCCCCCCTTCATAATCAAATCCAACAACGTGGATTACTGCTTACAGTAGAATATCATATTATTTATGTTTTGTTCCAGGTATGTAACGTATACCAGTAATGAAGAAGAGCACAACCTAGTCATCTTCCAGTTTTACCGCCATATCTATTACAAGGTGTCCCAGCCCATCACAGAGGGTGCAGAGCTTAAGGTGTGGATTGGCAAGGATTATTCCACCTTGTTGGGCCTCGGGATGGGTGAGTTCACACACTTGAAGCTTGGACGTCGCATTTGGTTGTGCAGTAGATCTCACTTAAGTTTAATTTGGTAATCATATTATGCATCTATTTTGGTGTGGGGATACAGGTGACAACGTAAAATGTCAATTTGGAGACAAGGAGGCGGTTCTACGCCTTCTGCAGGACATCCAGTTGGTCACCCTTCCAGAGCCCAGTAGCTCCTCTGTTTGGTCAGATCACAGCCAATCACAGAGCCCCATGCCTGTCATCAGTGACGTTACAACGGTGTCAAACCCAGATGCAGTTTGTGATTCAGGCATAGCATCTGGATCGGTCTTTCCTTCCTCCTCCCTGATGTCCTTCCCATCTCCCAGCTCTCAACCATTCGAAAAGTACGAGTTTGTCCCAGGAACTGAGAAACTGCTGAGCAACCCAAATGTAACCCAGCAAAGCCCGTGGTACTTTTTTGGGTTGGAGCCTGACCAGGCCGGTCGACCTGTTGACCGGAACACAGCGGTGTGTAAGCTTTGTGCGGACCGTGTGGGCTGTGGAGGAAGAGCATCAGATCTCCAAAACCATCTGATCAACAAGCACCACATCAGACCTCGAGACATTAATAAGGATCGGAGCCTTCCTCCAGCAGGTAACAAAAGATGAACCGTCTAATCAGTTCTGTCCAAGACCTAAGAGGTGAAAGTGGTTGTAAACAAAGTGAGAGCAGTGGTTCTCAACTGGTATAGCCTCAGGACCCATCAACAACTCTTTAATGCAAAATCACGACCCAAATGTGTCAACTTTTTCAACCAATCATATTTACATTATGAAAATGAGTTGTTTTACTTGGGGCCACTATAATGAATCAACTTACTGGATAACTTTTACTGTTGTAGAGAGCTCGAGACAGCCCATCTGAAAGCATGGCAAAAATAGAAGATCAAAATCTTAAGTTCGACCACCCTGAAACTCTAGTTGTTGGTCTGAATCACCACTGGTCTCTGTGTTGCAGAAAATTCCTTTTTAAAAAAAAAAAAACTTTAGCCCATAAACTGCTTTAGTTCAAATTCTTCTACAGCTTGAACTGGCTTTGTCAAATGTGTTCTCAATCTGTTTACGGTTTTTATTTGTTTTTTGTTCTCACTGCAGGTCAACAACGGCCACAGCCAGTGATGACCAACAGCAGCCCGGTCAGTACCCTGCCTCTGGTTTTATCTGTCCATGTGACTAATGCCATCACCAACTTTGTCATCATGGATCTCCAGCCCCCATCTCTGGTAGAAGGGGAAGGTTTCAAACAGCTTATCCACACCCTCCTGCCCTTCTACAAGGAGATGCCTTTAACCTGTCAACTGGAGAACCTCCTGAAAGAACACCACAGCAGAGGCAAGACGAGTCTATCTCAGCTGCTGAGGGGGGATGTAATGAAGGAAGAAAGTGAGGAAACTGATTACACTGCCCCCATCGACTTTGAGCCCAGGAGACGTGGCCGACCTCCCAGCCAAAGAAAGGAAAGTCCACATTTTGTCACGCTAAGTGTGACTGATTGGTTCCACAACTGGCAAGGCCACACTGAGCGATACATCACACTCTGGGCACATTTCATAGACAGCGATTTCAGTTGCCAGAACCTTGCTCTGGCAACTCAAAGGCTGACTGAGAGTGAGGCGAACGATTCCGGCCTTCAAGCCGTGGAGGCTCAGGTGAAAGCGATGGCCGACGAGTGGGGAATCTCAAAGCCTAACCTGCTCTTGCTGGGAGGGGAAAGGAAAGACATGAGAACGGGTCCAAAAGGGAGTGGGAAAGGTGGAGAGGCGGCGGGAAGCGTTCCTCACCCTAACTCGACAACATTCCTTGAGAGGGACGACTCTGTGTCGCCTGAGGAACAAAGTGGCTCGACGCACGGCGCATCGAGCGAAGGATTACCGTCTGTGCCATGTTTCTTCAGCGCCGTCCAATGCTGCATTGAGGAGGTGATGTCACACGGTGTCATTTCCAAGACCCTCAGACAATTCCAAGATATGCTATCGAATACATTACTGCCGCAAGAACAGAACAAAGGCATGTATCAGCACCATGTCGGCAGTGTCATGCAGACGCTAACAAAAGAAGAACTGGCTGAGCTGAAGTCATGGGCACACACTTGTCTCACATGGAATAAACTCTATCCTGTCCTGAGCATACTCGTCAAACATAAAAGCCTTTTCTGTGAAACCATAAAAGAGATTAAAGAGGAGTATAAAGAAGACACTGCTTCAGAATCCAGTTCATCTGGGAGCTGTCACGCAAACTCCACCTCCAACGCGTCATCGGTCACCTTTAAAACCTTAAAATCCGAATGGAAGCTTCTGGAGGAGTTGTGTTCGGTTCTTAAACCGCTGGATGTCGCGTGTCGAACTCTTGCCAGGGAGGCGTTCCCTCGTCTGTCCCTCGTCAAGCCCATTCTCACCGGGCTGCTCTCCCGCCACCTTGTGCCACGGCCGGGAGATTCTTCAACCATCCTCAAAGAAGTGAAGAGGATCATGAGGCGTAACTTGTCAAGCTGTTACGACAACCCGGCCGTTAACAGGGTTCTGTGTGTGGCATGTTCCCTTGACCCCCAGTTCCATGGGCTCGGGTTCATGGCCGAGAAGGTGAGTCATAAAGTTGATGAGGAAGGGATTGGTCTATTCTCAAACTCGCCCAGAATTGCCATAGTTTGAATGTATTCTTATTATGCTGTAATTAATTACCAAAATATTGTTCATTCCAAAGCTGTGTATGAGGTTGTCCCTGATTGTTTAAAAGTCGGGGTGGCATGTCAGCTCACACTGTACGACCCGATCGTTGTAGGATATAGGAAAGTTGATTCAAACGTGCAATGTTTCAGAAAAAAAGGTGGCTGTGTAGGTTTGTGCGTTTTGCAATTAATTGGTTCTGAGCAACCTGGCGTCAGGAGCGACCCTGCGATTGTCGGTTGAGCCAAGCAGATGGTGACATTTTTTATACGTAGAGTGCAAAGACACACGTTTCAACTGTACCTCTACAGTTAATTTAAAAAAAAAAACATGGCGGGGAAAAATTCAAAGGGATAATTACTGTAGTTCTATTATGTCAAGTAGGTTTAGGAAAGTTCTAATCTCAGAACTTCAAACATAAATAACTTGCTTTCACACATTTCAAAGAAGTCAGACGAATCTTAACTACCTGCAGATAAACAGTTTCCGGAACATATTTTTGCATTCAGGTAAAACCTTTTCAAAACCAGATGTTGTGTGTTGCTCATTTCTTGCAGGCCAAGATTGTAAGTATTACATTGTTGTTTTTCATCTACTGAGGCTCTTTATTACAAAACTCAATCAAGCTTTATTTCAGAGAAGGCTGTGAGCCGCGAGGAGAAATAAACGGACGAATAAACAATCGACCTGTGTCTTTAAACACGGTGAATTTGTGTTTGCTGCTGTCACACGGGAAGTGACGATTCTTTCGACCAATCAGCGAACTGCAGTTTTTAGCTCGAGCGATATTCTTGGCACCTCAACGGAAGGGTCCCAAAAAATAGGACGGTACAGATCGGTTATTTGGGACTCTTTCCCGGGATTAGTCTATGGAAACACCGCAAAATGAGTGCTAGAAACCGAAACGAACTGAACCGAACTGCTCAGTGAAAATGGAGCTTTAGAGATTCCTGTCCCACTCCTGTGCTGATGTGCTTTAAAGTCATTGGCTTGGATGACTCACTCAGACAAACTTCTGAGTAGAGCTGAAACGATTCCTCGAATAATTCGATTACAAAAATTCATCGAGGAATTTTCGCTGCCTCGAGACTTCGTTAAGTTTTTTTTTTTGCGTCATCAAAACTTTGGTATGAGTATAAAACACGTTTAATGTAGCTGCAGCTACCTGCTCCTCTCTCTTACACACAGACACTTCAGCGCTAACACGCACACGCGAGCGCGGCGTGCCCCTTTTAACTTTTAGTCAGCACACAGTTGATCCGTGATCCACACGACCCAGTCGGGAACACGTGATCCGGTCAAACGGTCGGCTTTTCTCCGTTCACTCTCTCCGTGTTTGCAGCTAACATAACGATAGCAACGTCCTCTCACAGTCTCTGTCATAGACGCGTCTATGGTCTCTGTAGTCTGTGAGCGCGCTGAATGCACGCGCTGCAGGAGCAGACAGAGATACACTTTTAACAATATACAGGCTGATTATATGAAATGTCTAATGTCTTCAAGACAGAACTTGTTTGTGGAATAATAATTTAGCAAATATATATTTAAAGTTTCTCAATTTCCTTATCTGACATAATGATTGATTCTGTGATTGATTCAACAGAACATAATGATTTCTCAATTAAATGTACTGTAACAGATGTGTAGGCTACACTAAACACTATTTGCTATTTCAGCCATTAAAACGTGTTTGGCCTGTATTTTTCATCTACCTGCCGCCTTGACCAGTGAATCAGAAAGTTTATTTGGGACCCTGTCAGTAATATGGTGAGCATCATCAGCAGCTGTAGAGCAGAGGTGGTTGGCTGTAACAAGCAGGCGTTTCCATGGTAACTGCAAAGAAGCAGGTTTGTAGGGTTCGACCCGAGACGAGTTAAACCTTAATTAAGCAAAAGTGTGATTTATTAGATTACTCGATTAATCGATGGGATATTCGATAGAATACTCATTTACTAAAATATTCGATAGCTGCAGCTCTACTTCTGAGCCTAGCCTTCGTCTGTTGTTCCAAAATACTTTATCTGACTTATTTCTTCACAAAGTTACAACAATGTATGCAGATGAGGACACATTTGAATTCAACTTTTATTTCTTTTAAAGGAGCAGAAAACCACTTTTGATTGGCTGAAGACCGAGGCTGTCCGGATCTTGAAGGAGGACAGAAGGAGAAACCGAGGCAAGGCGCGGAGACACAGCAAGAGAAGCCCTTCGCCAAGGTCGCCAGAGTCCGACAGCGACTCCCGCCGGAGGAGCAAGCGCCTCAAAGAAACCCGCCCAATCAACTTCAGAGAGATCGAGGATGAAGATGAAGAAAGCGACGAAGAAAAGCCAGACGAGTGTGAGCAGGAAGATCCAGGTAGTCAGGGTGGCGGGATCTCTGGCATGGAGTTCCTCCTGGGAGACCTGTTCTCCTCCGCCCCTAAGAGCAAGCAGAACTCTGTGGAGGAGTCTGTAGACATCGAGATGTCTGTCTTCAGAGCTGACAAGGGAGCGTCGCTGGGTGTCGAACCCCTGCAGTGGTGGAGGACGAAGGCTGTGCAGTTTCCTCTGTTGGCTACAGTTGCGCGGGCCTACCTGGCTGCTCCAGCAGTGGCGGGCAGCGCCGCGCAGGACTTTATGCAGTGCGGAACACGATCCACCTACAGCAAGAGAGCCAACATCCCACCTGAAAGTTTGGACTCAATCCTGTTCCTGCACCACAACCAAAGGCTCACAACTGAGAGAGGGGAACTAGCAATTAAGAACGAGTACTAGACCACCCTGGTTTAAAAGGTCCCATGAACACATACACATGTATTCCTTTTTTAGAAGCTCTGGATTTAACCCTCTTTCAAGCTATAACAGTTCCTGGGCATGCTGCTCAGGACCTTAACAGCAACAAACCAATGGTGACCCAATGAAGCATTCTTAATTTATCGTCCTTCCAAAAGAATAAGGTCAATTGTGACCCCCCCCCCCCCCCCCCCCCCCCCCCCCTTTAAAAACACATGTCCTTGTAAATGCACCTGCTTCAGGAGACCGTCTTTATTTCATTTGGTAGCATTTGGTTTTGATATCCTGCGACATTTCAAAACAATCTTCTTCCAAATGCCACTCACCTGTCGTTGCACAATTTGAGTTACAGTTGTAAAAATCTCAAAGCAGTTGTCATTTTTTCGTTTGCTCACTTTTTTTTTTATCAACCGTACATGTTCCATAGTCAGTGTTTGGGTCCAACCTGGGGTCCAGACTCACCTCGTAAGAGGCAACAAAGGATCTCGGGGGGTGTGAGGCTTCGTCTAATATGAGGTCCACGAAATTCGATTTGCACATATTACATAAAATCATGATAACGTACACTGGATAGTAGATAAAGCTCTTTTAGTGGGGCTGTGTGTGTAGGCTTATGCTACTGGGATGTTGTAAGAAAATAGAAGTTTATACCAAAAAGAGAAATTTATTGATAAAGACAAGTAAAACATGTTAAATTTTTTTAACTTTTCACTTTTAACAAAAGGAAAGCAAGGTGAATAGATCGGGTTGGTTGTTGAATAGAAACTACCATTTAAAATGGTACAATAAAAAAAGAACTACTAAAAAATAGGCTTCTGTATGCTCGATGTTTTCAAGACATAAATACCCAGTTAATGTTTATGCTACTTCTGCCTTCATGTTTCAGAGGCAATCTACTTTATGATTGATTCACCATATATAATGTGATTGATCATGTATCCACCGTAATTATCAAGTGGAATTGAAGGTTGGGATTCATATTTGATTGAAGGAAACTTGAACCATTTAATGTTTCATTTTACCTCATTTTAAAAAAACATTCAAGTTTAAAATGTTGTAAATGTTATCCAATATAAAGACAAAAACTGAAACTGTAAACATCAGTTTCATAGGATATACAGCTTGGACTGTTCTATTTCTCAGTTGCAGCACTTGTGACGTTGTAGCCTTGTGCCTTAACTCTTCCAGATACAAAACACTTGTAGATGTCAAAAAAAAAACCAGTGAGGAGATTTTTAAAACATAGAGGAAGTACTGTGAGCATGGAGTGAGACTGCTGCCATGTGCCTTTCCTTATGTTAAACCACGTTAGCTCTGATTGGCCCGACCCCTTCTTGGCTTTGACTGATATTTTCAAATTTTACGTTGGTGTCTTTGTTTGGAGGTCTTACCATAATGCAGAAACAACTTTCACATCCTGTTTTTGAATAAAATATTTAAACATTTGACGTGTGGTACTGATTAAATCTGACAGATGGTGTAAGGACATAACACACGGTAAAGTGTTTACTGCCTAATTGGTTCTTTACCGTAATATATGGGGTTATTTAACAGCTTTAAAAAATGTCAGACGTTTAAGTAAATGAGACGCATCCTTTTTAAAACACTTTATTAACACACATTTTAAGCAGTACACTCATTCTTTTTTGTACAAAATATTTTAAAAACAAATGTTTTCACAAATATTAAAAAGACAAGAAATTGTCTAAGAGCAAATGCATAAAAAAATTATGAAAAATGTAACTATTTCTTAAAACTTAGAGGTCAAATATTGTGTAAAATACATGTTATGTTTTTCTAACACTAAAATATGGCCCTGGCCTGATGACGAAAGCCCCCTGTTATGAGAAAAGTCCATCCACCACTTTTCACGTGTCTTCAAACAGGCTGTTTGGAGATTTTCTCTAAATGACACCACAAAAGGCAGTAACCCCGCCCCCAGGTGGGTGACACTACCGCAGCTAGGTGTTTGTTCTGCCCTCTAAATCTACCTTCTCACAAAAAACAAATGGGCAGGGTGCAAGAAAGCCCAAGCCAGTCGAGCCCTTCCAGAGGGGGGTTATCTGACACAGATGACTGCATTTAAAGTGGGCATCAGGATCAGAATGGATTTTTTTTTATCAAGAAACCTAAAAGATGTGTTTTGGGGGCCTCTTCAGATTTATTTAAAATGTTGAAAAGGAGGATAATGTGTGACCTTTAAACTCTCAACAGTCAAGTTTGATTTATATAAAAAGCTTTTTTTCAACCCAGAAAAGCATTTAAAACCTGAAAGTCATGTTTTACAAACACTTGTTTGACCATTTATTGTTTCCTACAATTTAGCTTCTGCCATTATGGTGCCTTTGTAACCCTTTGTCTGAGTTAGGTCCTCTTTGTTGCGGGCGACTCTCCTGCAGTGGAAGAAGATGTATGCAGGATGGAGAAACACCAGCAGAGTGAGAAGGATCAGCGTAATGTCCACCTGTAACAGATCACAACAAGGTATTTGTGTAGTCACTTAATAGATCTCCTTCCTGACTGATTTACTGTTTAATGTGAACAGACAGTAGAAACTAACCGTTACAGTGGCACCAATTTAACCAGTCACTGTGTCTTGAACTGTATTCATATTTTTTTCTCCATCAGGAAAGGATATTCACTTTCTGGCCCTTTTTTTATAAAACTACTTAAAAATTCTTCAAACTTACAAAAAAGGGGTCGCCACCAAGAGCTCCTTTGACAAGGGCAAAACAGGGGTACTGCAGCAGGGAGAAAATAGCAGACATGGACATCACCATGCCATACAGCTTTCCAAAGTGAGCTGCTGGAAAACTGAAGGAGATGAGAAGAGAATTAGTTAAAGGTGCCTTAAGACTTGATGTCCATCAATCTTGTTAAAGAGGAAATGCTACAAAAGCAAGGCAGATATTTTACATTTTATTCAGTGTATCCTTTAATTATAATGTGTTAATGGACAAAGTAACTAGGATGTCCAGTTAGTAAAGGATGTCTTGCCTTAACCTTTTGTTTATGAGGGTTTTGAAATCAGTAATATCCCTCTGGTTAACTGGCTGCTAGCTGTCTTGTTGGGAACCCAAGCTCTTGAGAAAACTCAGCTTTTGTGTCTATTTAACACATAATAAACCAAATGTATATCATGCTCCATAGAAAATTATTCCACTTAAAACTACCATAACAACATAACTTAACTACAAATTGCTTGGGAAATTATTTACTGTACAATAAATAAGTGCAGTGCAGTGAAGGTAGTTCTCTGATAGGCTTGCACAGTCTGACTTCTTATTGCAAGCGGTGGAGTCTCCCCCTGCTGGCTATTTTAAAACCAACAGGCTAATTCATTTTCTAATCTCCATTCTATGAGGCAGACTACCTGATACATTTTATGATATTTTACACTGCAGAGTCCGTGTCCTTGATGTTCTCAGACTTGCTCTAAACATGATTGGTGACAATATCAGGGCGATTTTTCAGACATTAGGGAGAAAGCTCACTCTAAAGGTAAAGAATGGTGAAGTTCAATTTCATCAAAACAGAGTGAGCAGTACATCTTCTGACAATGACCATTTTTTAAGACATGATAATGGCTCCTTAAAGTTACAGCTACAGATGCATGCTGCAGGGAATGTCAACTATAAAATTAATATTTATTGAATGTTTTTGTCAGTCTTGCGTGTGTAACTACTCACGCAATGCTAATGAAGGCTGCAGTTCCCCCATAGAGGAAGGAGCGATTGAGTACTTGCAGAACAAAGGTTAGGTACTGCAGGGGGAGGGAAGGAATAGAGGCACACACTGAGAACAGCAGGCACTGCAGGCAGGTAAGGAACAGAGACAGAATGGAGGAGCGCAGGTCCGCCTCCTGCTCCGTTTCTCCTACAGCATGGGAAAATAGTTTTAATGGATTGTTGCAAGTCGCTTTGTCACACACACACACAAAGTTCAAACACTAGTCACTGATTTACCAGGAGCCAGAGGCTTCCCCTTGTGTCTGTCCAGGATGAGTCCGTTCCAGGGGGCACACAGCACCCCACACAGCTGGGTCATGGCAAAAGCATTAGTGTACTGACTCACTGAGAGAGATATCATGATAGCAACAGTGAGAAACAAAGAGAGAAAAAAAGGATTTGAGGTTGGATTGTGATGATTGGAAGAGAAGAATAGAAATGTCAGTGAGATAACAAAAAAAATGTACTGCACACGCCAGTCAGTTAGTATGTAGGACAAAAAGTCAATAACTTTTTTTAATGAGTTACCCAGGTCAGGGTCATTGTTTGCCAGCCGGATGAGCCTGGGGTTGAGTGTGCCAATGAAGAGGTAATGTCTCAGCTGCATTACAGACAACCACATCAGGTGCAACATGAAGAACCGGGACAGCAAGCAGCTCCGAAAACTTGCCACTGAAACAGGCAGAAAATTGTATGACTATATTTGAAAGTGTGGTTACCTGCATCAGCTAGCTAGCTATTAGTCCAATAGTTTACATGTGTGTCTATGGAAGCCTACATTAGACTGGATAGCCTCTGTGTGGAGTCTTAGAATAAGTATATTGTGTATATAAATGAGCAAACTGCTATAATCTGGTACGAAGCATCTTTTCTCTACGAGATTAATGTTATTGTTGTACATGGTCCCTGACAACTACATTTATAAACTAAACGAACTACAATCAATCATATTACAGTTGCAGTTCGTCATCATACCCTCGTGAATAAAAAGGGTGTAAAGGAAGAGAACAACAAAGGACAATAAAAACAGACAGAACTAAACGAAGCAAAACTGCATTTGCTTTTATAAAGTACCAAACAATACAGTGAACAACAGTTAGTCTTCTGTCTCCTTGATTTAGGCCACTATATATAAATGCATGGTGCAGGTACATACTGTACATGCAAAATTAAACATGTTTGTATAAACAGGATAATACTTTAGTATTGTTCTTGATTAATAAAACAAAACGTAACGTTCCCCCCCCCCCCCCCCATTTAGCTCATTTACTTATTAAGGCTGTTGATATTCAGGGGGCAGGAGAGAGAAGGGCTTCTTTTCCACTTTGACAATGTTGTACTAAAATACACAACTTAATAAACATGTTCCACATATTTCTCTTGAAAAAGGACATCTGCTCAGGGCCCTTATTATGATCTGAAAGAATCATTTTTCGACCTGAGCCAGCTGTTTCACCCCCTGGAAGTTATTCCAGTAATCAGAAGGCTAAATTGAAGATTAAGCACATCTTCCCATTATACTAAAGCAAATGCATCTTTTCCCGTCCGTGTGTCTAAGAACCTTAGACTGGATACTAACTGCACACTGCTTATTTACATAGTCCTTTTCTGTTTTGAGAAACAGTTTTTTTTTTTAACCCTTTAACTCAAACAGTGAACAGGGTTTATAGACTAGGAAAACTGCTTCACATGAACCTGCAGACCTTTAACAATTCTTTTCTGTATCTGAATCCCTTTGTACACACAATGTATTGTATGAAACCTATTGTTAACGTGACATATGGCATAAAGAGGGGGCCGGTTGGTCTACATGCCCCATGTACAGAGGCTGTTGTCCCCAAAGCGGGCGGACAAGGTTCAAATCCAACCCCTGCTTCCTTTCCCGAATTTTGTTTCCCACTATCTTTCCAAATCTATCCCTTATCCTCTCTAATGTAGGCACACAAGTCCAAACATCAATCCTTTAAAAGGCTGCTTTATTTTTGAAATCGGTCTGTGTGTATTCATTTTTTTGAGAGAGTTTTATTGAATATACATGTTTCAACTCCTGAGGTGTGAAATCAATGGCAAAAATAGAAAAACTAGTACCTTGTGCATCTGTCCCATCCTCAGTTACTGTGGACATGTAGTCTTTCTCGCTGAACTCCTGTGAACCTGTAATGGCCCCCTCCTGTACTCTCTCAGACTGTTCTTCATTGGAGATGTCGTCCTTTCCGCAATCCAATCTGAAGAGTAGGGAAAGAGAATGTCTGTCTTTTTCTAATGCTTGGAGATGATCTTCAACTAACTCTGAAGCTGCTTAATAGACAAGTAAATGTTCTCACCCGTAGGTGTAGTCTTGTGGCACAGTGTAAGGGATGTGGGTTCTTGGCATCAGCACAAAGGTTCTCACCAGGTGTATGACGCTGCAGAAGGACAGAACAAGGAAGGAGGCACGAAGAGAAACTTCATGTTCGTACATAACCTGGAAAGCAGAGCAAGAACACTTGATTAAACAAGCGCAAATTACATAATACCAATTTGTTAAAGCTGATGATCCTCTTGTTTTTATCTCTAGTAGAAGTACTCATGTAATGTATGTTCAGAAAGAATAAATCATCACAAATGTATTCCCAATTCACGTAAAATTCAAAGTTACAGGTGCAATATGTAGTTTTGGTAGAGAAAATGTGGAAGTTGGCAAAGTGTACAGATTATGTGGTGTATGTTCATAACTCCAAGCTGTCCTCGAAAGAAGCACTCAATTCAATTTAATGAAAACAAAACTTTATTTGGAGAATTCAAATTGTTTGGAGATAAAATGCTAGGTGAGACGTTATGATGGACTGTGAAAAGGTAACTCTCCTGGTCGCTTTTTACCTCCAAACTGTGTTCCAGGGACCTGTTTCTTTTTTGAATAACCCCCTCAGTCCAGAAAATATAGTACAGAATTTTTTCACTTCGCCAACTTTTAAATGTCACAACCAAATCTACCTAGTGCACCCTTAAAGTGGATTTGATGATAAAAGATCAAGATTTTCTTCTTATGCTGTTAAGAAGAAAAAAAAACTGATCTGAAGTCTGCAAGTGTAACTTTGCTGCTTATTGTTTTTGTTCAGCCTCTATGGAGCAAGCTGTCTCACATTTAGATGTGATCAATGATTAAGTGCATTTTACAATCCTGCACTGTGAATGCCCTGAAGAGCCATTATTGTGTTCTGAAAATTACCCTTCCAGTAAATGATTTTAAGATGCTGCCACGATGTAAAATGATAATACAGTGAGTGAGAATGGTGTAGTTGTTCACCTTGATGAGGAGAAATACAGCAGAAGAAGAGTCAAAGGCACCATTGTAGAGCGTAATGATGGTGGAGCGATGGGCAGGGAACAGGTTCCCTATCTTCCAAACACACAAAAGAACAAATAAAATGATTTTGGCTCTCTGGAGAGTTTAACTAATGTTAAACACAACTTATTTTAGATATGGAGACTATGTATGTGCTCAGATATAGTTGCATAGTAAAATACAGGATTTACCTGCATGTTAGTAAGAAGGAAGAGAACTCCTCCAACTGCGATGCAGGACAGCGCCGGAAAAAGCATGTTGGAAAATGCTGTAACAATAATAGATGGAGTTTACAGCCCTTCTGTTTAAAAAAATTAAAATTAAAATCCTTGACAAATACATAACTGAACAAAGTGTAACACTGCAGAAATGTAAAATGTTACATTAAGAATAATAAACCAGTGAAAAAAGAGATGACGTGGAGATGCATTCAGAGCTTCTTATTCCATCTTTTTAGTTATGTTGAGTTTAATGCAGATCTTGTGCGGTTTCCATGGTATATCATAAACATGTATAGCATGTGGATTGTTGACTTGTATTGTTTTTTTATTGGGTAATACTAGAGTGAAGGAAGCAAAATGTATGCAGCATGTTGAGTCCAAGAGAAGTTCCTCTAATGGGTATGGTATGGTATCATACGGTATGGTTTGGGATAGTGTGGTATGGTATAGTTTGGTATGGCATGGTAAAGTACTTGATCGTATGGTATGCTGTGGTGTTGTATGGTATGCTGTGGTATGGTATGCTGTGGTGTTGTATGGTATGCTGTGGTATGGTATGCTGTGGTGTTGTATGGTATGCTGTGGTATGGTATGCTGTGGTATGGTACTGTATGGTATGCTGTGGTGTGGTATGGTTTTGTATGGTATGCTGTTGTGTGGTATGGTTTTGTATGGTATGCTGTTGTGTGGTATGCTGTTGTATGGTATGCTGTGGTGTGGTATGGTTTTGTATGGTATGCTGTGGTATGGTTTGTATGGTATGCTGTTGCGTGGTATGGTTTGTATGGTATGCTGTGGTGTGGTATGGTTTTGTATGGTATGCTGTGGTGTGGTATGGTTTTGTATGGTATGCTGTGGTGTGGTATGGTTTTGTATGGTATGCTGTTGTGTGGTATGCTGTTGTGTGGTATGCTGTGGTGTGGTATTGTTTTGTATGGTATGCTGTGGTGTGGTATTGTTTTGTATGGTATGCTGTGGTGTGGTTTGTATGGTATGCTGTGGTGTGGTATGGTTTTGTATGGTATGCTGTGGTATGGTTTTGTATGGTATGCTGTGGTGTGGTATGGTATGCTGTGGTGTTGTATGGTATGTTGTGTGGTATGGTATTATACGAAATGGGATTTATAGTAGGGTATGGTACAGTTTGGTATGGCATGGTAAAGTACTTGATTGTATGGTATGGTATGCTGTGGTGTGGTGTTGTGTGTTATTGTATGGTATGCTGTTGTATGTTATGGTATGCTGTTGTGTGGTATCGTATCGTACCGTACCGTACGATGTGGGATGGAATAGTATAGTTTGGTATGGCATGGTATTGTATTAATATATAGAGAAACACATTTATTTTCTCTAAAACAAAATATATTTAAATGAATTGCTAGAAACTGGAACTTGAGTACATTTTTGTGTGGATGCACCTACCAGCAGTTGAAAAGGCCACAAGTAGGGTTCCACTTGTGTGCAAAGATCTGAAGAGAGAAATTTGACTGAATGTAAATCCACATCGTTAAACACATAAGCAAATACAAAGGTCTTTTTTTACACTTCACCTATTAAATTATTTAAGGGCAACATTTTTACCATGAAGCCATATTTGGAGCAATGTTTGTATGAGGAAATAGTTCAGCTGAAATAGCGATGATTTATTAGTAATTTTGGACATTTCTTTTTCTTTTTTTTTAATTTGGGATTTGTTTATCCCAAATTTGTTATATCTTTAAAAACATATTGTCTCAGTTTGGGTGTTTTCATCCAAGGATTCTTTATCTTGATACTCTGGATAACAATATCTAAAGATATGCATCCACTTATGTCATAAGAAGTAAATAAGTAAGCCAACGTGTAAATGTACAACGCTTAAACTCAAATCAACAGTCCTTACTGTCTGTGGACAGAGCAGCTCTTGAAAGGGCCATTAACCTCATCAAGCAAAGAGTTGTGAAACAATACTGCAGGCATGTGTTCTCAGTGAAATGTAACTTTTATGGGGAAAAAAGTCTGGGGTCAAAGAGGTTGTGACAAACTGTATCTATGTCTGAACGGTCTGAACTAGGCTTGTCAGGTCTGGTCCTTATTTACTTGAGAAAGATTCAGGGTTTTGAACAACAAAAACATGGTGTTCTTGTAAGGTATAGGGTTATATGAAGTTGGCTTTTGCTTGACTGTAATCACTCAATCGCCATTAGACACTCCCTGCTGTTATCTCTTCAAACACTACTGGTCCCCCTCTACCCTGACTGTAAACTGAACTGAGGAGCAAACTGAATCATACGTTTGAGTTCATGGATCTTGTGTGTGCGTATAATCCATTGAACAGTGATTTTTTTTTTTCACACTGAAAATACAACAAATTTTAATAGAACGTACAAACCTGTTTTGTTCATGAACACAAGAACATTTTGAACCATGGGATGTTTCATCCACTATCAAAGTTAACTTACATTCCCAACAGCCTGGTTACTGTGGTGCCGAATCGATCGAACAGGTAACCAGTGATTAGATTAATGAAGTTGTTGAGGAATGATGCGATGGTGAAGATCAGAGAAAACTGCTCATCCTGTCTACTGCAGTCTGTAATGAGAAGAGACAAAGACACATGGTGGGCTATTGAGCAAACCAGTAGTGGGCAAAGCAACGAGTCTGTTGAAAACAGGATCAGTATTTGAGTTGGATCCACTAATCTAACTTGAATAGGACGATAATGTTGCTCTTTGCTGGGTGGTAACGTAGAAATATATTTGCCAAGGCAAAATTTCTGATGGAGGTTATTGTCAGTAGGTGATTTGTCCATTTTTAACAGGGGCTATGACCAAATAGAAGATAAAGAAGTCAGTTTAAGGATAAATTAAACATCATCACTGAGGCGAGCAGTCAAAACCCAACTAGTCAATCACAACTTAGAATAAAAAAGTACAGTTAAATAGAGCCAGCTGGTTTCAACAAGCAGTCCATTGTTTAGTTGGCAATAGTTACCATAGACTGTCTAAGTAGGTAGTGACCATATGCTCAACAAGCGAGATGACCCTGAGATGGTCATCATTTGGTTTGGAGTTTTTCTGCCTTAGAGTGAGCACAAACATACCCATGCAGCTTTCATGGACAGTAAGATTTCTTTTTGTGCGTGCTTCCAATACCCTTTAAAGCTATCTTACCTGTACTGTTGGTGCCTGGGCCGCTGACACACAGATCACTGAAGTAGCCATCCTTCTTCAACACAAACACCAGAGAGGCAAATCCAAACACCAGACCGGCAAAGCACAGGCACTCCAGCATCCCTGTGACCAGAGTTAGCCTGTAGCGCAGCCTGGTACCAGCTCCGCACCGCGGCATGCTGCGATCTCCTTCTCGCCTGTTGTCTCAGAGAAAGGGATTGTCTTTCTTTCTCTTTTTTTTTTCTCTTCCTCTAGCCTATGTCCTCTTTACGCAGGACAGAAAAGGACTTTGCTGGATTCAAGTTTCTATAATGCAGAAGAACAACAGAACAGTTGTCAGCCCAAACAAGACAATATGGAGCGTATTGCTTTGTGTCTTTGCAACAGATAATCCAGGAAGTATTAGTCAAGTAGTTTGAATAGATAAGCACATTTTCTAACAGATTTATTAACAGCATTTGTAATGTGTTTAAAACAATGAAGGGTGACAAAAGGTGAAGATTGTACAATGTGTGGTGATTATGCTGAGCAAGTCCTCAGTATTTGATATGAATAATGGGGTATTGCCATTAAACGGTATAGAACAAGCAGTTACTTTCCTCTATATATAGTCCTATACTGCTGTGCTTGAGGGTACATTGTCCAGTTTACACTGTGGGGTGCCACACTGCAGCTGCAGAATGTGGCTCATGTATATTGACACTATCAGTGTCCACAAAGCCTTGGAAGAGAAACTGAACTGGCTCTGCTCAGACTGATCATTTCAAAATTGATATCCAGAATAAAAGTGAAAGTCATACACAGAACTATTGAATATCTGCTTAGATTAGAGCGATCTCTCTGGCATAAACATCTGAAGCTGCTCCAACAACACACATGCACTTAACAGCAGCTGGGGCAAAAAATCAATACTGTACAGTTCTCAGGGAAAACGACTTTTAGCCTTAATTTATCAATTTGACAGTGTTGTCTTTTTTGCAGTCGGATTTGAGGTACAACTTAATTTCTTATAAATACACAATATCTCTATCATTTAAACTATACAGTAGGCCAAGGGAGCTTTCATCAAACTGCTAAATTATTCTTTAGATAACAACATAAAAAATAGTAAAGACTTCAGCAGGTTTGAAATAACGGACTGTAACTGCAGTTAGAAGTTACAGTCCATTGCAAATTTGATAAATTATATAGTATATTTACTATATTATATATATTATATTTCCACTTTAAATTACACCTAGCCTACAGAGGGTGGAGGGGTGGGTGGTCTTTATCTCTTGTCTGTTTTGAACATGCGGACAGAGTGGAGGTTATCGCCAGACTTTACTCACTGTAATCCAGATTAGATCCTGTAATCTTTGCACATTGACACATGGCAAAATGTTGACACGAAACCGCCAAAATTACACAATTATAAAGTGGACATATCGTTTCTTGTATTTTGTCATTGAACACAACAGCATTTGGCATTTTTATGTCTAGTAAATATGAGTAGGAAGGATACATGCTATCTATTTTTCTGTTGCAGCAGTTCACGAGTAAAGAAATAATCGCATAATTCCTTTTAAGACTTGATGTGCAAAATACATGTGAAGTGTCTTACCTTGAAAGTTGATCCAAACATCCATTACAGATGTGAACTCCACAGGACTGAGTTGCGCCTTGCACAAAGCGAGCCGCAGTTTGTTTGTTTTCTGTGCAGAGATGCGCCTCTCAGCCCGTCTGTCACAGAGTCAGCTGTAACTGCAACAGGTGCACACGGGGCGGGAAACTTTCTAACTCTTTCTAAACAGTTGTAATAGCCTACTACTTAACAGTTTGATTAAGAATTGTTGGTGAATCCTACAGATTTACAATCACATAGCTCGCGTTTTAATGAAATAAGGATAACTCAATTTATATAATTAAGAAATGCAACATAAACTCATCAATGACACCAAACTGACTTGGTGGTACCTGCAGTATAATATTTAAAGGATTTTGAGAGTCCATTATGGAAAAAATATCTACACATTGATAGATGAAGCAAGGTTTTTCACAACCACTGATTTTTATTTTATTTGAAACTTAACCCATTCGTGTTAGTTTATACAACACTTGATGCATATGGTGTGTTTTTTCTGTCCATCTTGGGTTCACACACTTCACAGCGCTTCTTTTTTGTTGCTGCATGGTGAAATAGCACAATGAAAGGATCAGGAATTTTAAAAGCTGGGGTTCTTTGAACTTGTTATCTTCTCAGGCTTTAGGCTGATGCTCAATCTAATCTCATCCTCTTCTTCAAAGTCACTGTCAAACTTTTTTAACACCATGTTCAATGTGTGGTCATTGAAAATGTGTATTCTGATATATGGTATCCACAAAAAATAAGCCAAGGACAATATATCTGAGTTTGAAAAAAATAATTTATCATAGCATTTTTCTTTTAATGAAATGAAAACGGGTCCCACAGACCACCATACACCATACAAGGGTTAATTGAAAATTAAGTTACTCATCTCTGAATATTTTTTTTAACTCAAATCCTGTCAGTGGTTTGACTGTGTCATGCAAACTGCATGGTTTTTTAGCAGTGCAATCTTAATGCTTGTATGTAAGACATGCTACAGTGGATACTGCACCAAGCTGCACCACTAGAATTTTAAATCCCCCAGGGTAAAAAAATAAATATGACAAAAAGAGCATTTAAAAAAATAAATAAATAAAATAAATGGGTGTTCAACTTGATTAATTCTTTTCAAATGCAAAAGGTAAATACACAGCGGAAATGTAGCCCCCCCAGAAAACATTGTTGCAAAGCTCTTCTCATTTACTGTCATGTTTCATATTGTGTGAAGTTTATAAACATGGTATTAAATCAAAACAGTTTGAGCTGCAGCAAGCATGTGTTTTTTAAAGATATTTTTTGTCTCTTTTTGCCTTAATTAGCCAGGACAGACGAAGAGAGACAGAAAATGATGGGGGGAGGGGGGAATGGAGGACGACACGCAGCAAAGGATCGAGGCCGGACCCGAAACATGGCCGCTGCGCTCAGGGCCATCGCCTTCACACACGGAGCTTGACCCACAACCGCCAGGCCATCAGAGCCCAAGTAAGCATGTTTTTAAGAGAAATGTCGACGAAGTGTTTATAGTAATAATACATTTTATTTGTAGAGAACTTTACATTAGAGAATCTCAAAGTGCTACAGAGTTTAAAAGAATTAAAGAGTTTAAAGTTTACCATCAAACACCAGAAAACAAAGTATTCTGACTGAGGAAGAAAACTTAACAAGCAAGATAAAAACTTTACAGTTTTATTTGCAGAACAGAAGAAGAGCTTCATATTGGAACTTTTGTTGCTTTGAGGGAATCTTTTGCTCCCTCGGGGTCAAAAACCCGAGCAATGCAGCTTTTGTTGAACAGAAGCGTTGACATTTTTAAAAGGGGGCTCGGTGCTACCCTCCTTTCTGTGTCCTCAGAGTGAAACATGCCGCTGATACCGATTTAAAACTGTAACTTCCAGTGTTCACATGTCGTGAGTCTTCATGTGTGAGCTGAGGTGAGCACGACGAGAGAATGTGCGGCCACAGACCTGGCATGTAAACGGCTTGACGCCCATATGCAACATCTCATGGCGCTTCAGGTGGCTCCGTCTGATAAAAGTCATCCCACACTGACCACAGACCTGGGTTCTCTCCCCGGTGTGTGTCAGCCTGTGGCTTTTCATCATACTCAGGAAAGGGAAACCCTTCCCACAGTAGTCACACTTGAAACGCCCAGGTGTCCGATATTGAACAGTCCGTCTCTTCTCAAACTGATGGCTGGATGTTTCTCCGTCTGCAGCATGCTGCCCATTTAAGGATAAATCTGCCATATTATACGTTCCTAGCATGTGCTGGTCTTCTTCTGGTTGTAAACTAGTCAAGCATGTTGGTGTTTGGGTGTCAAGAAGGGTGCAGCCCAATGCTCCAGATTCAGTGTACATTTGACACAGAATCCCTTGCTGGAGGTTGAATCCCAGATTAGCATCCTCACCCTGAGTCTGTAGGTCTGGACTCTCTACTTCTCTTTTAACATGAAATCCCAGATCAGTGAACTGTGCTCCACTTGGTGATAAACTTAACCTGCACTCCATTTCCAAAGACGGGTTGTAGTCTGTGTGTAGATCTTGGCTGGCTTCTGAAGGTTCGGTGCAGGTCGGTGAGCTTTGTCTAGCTGCATGTGCACGACGCTCCCCAACCTGAGAACAGCCAGTACGTTGTAGAGGAGGCGCCACTAGAAAGAACAGCATAAGGATATCAGAGTCATTTTAAAGATCATTACTTAATGTGAAATTGTATTTTTGGCTAAAACATTGTACGCTTACGTCTCAGGTTTGGTTGTCCTTCAGGAACTTCCTCACATTTAACAGTAAGGGGTTTCAACTTGCAGTCTACAGAACTTAAAGTTCTCTGTGGCACAAAAGAAAACAGTAAATCATGATTTCTTTCCTTTATTTACATCCTTGTGTTTCAATACACAGACACATCTGGTAGATGGTAAATTGATTTGAGCTTGTATAGCACTTTTCTAGTCTTCTTCAAAGCACTTTCACACCAAAGGTCAAGAGAACATTCATCGCCACAGAAGAAGCAGTGGAAGCAACATGGAGTTGAGTGTCTTGCCCATTAACACAGGAGCTGGGGATCAAACCCCCGAGCTTTCAGTTAGACACCACGACTCTACCAACTGAGCTACAGCCACCCCAAATAACAATAACCACCCGGTCAGACTGGAAAAGGCAACTTTGGGCAAAATCCTTTGAGCTTCCTTTTTACAAGGCCTGACAAAAGCATTTACTTAAACATTCCTTAAATCATTATTATGGTATTTTAAGCAACAAACAAAGTGACTGTTATTTTTCTTTTCTTTTCTCATAGCATTTTTTTTATCATGATGTCTGTTGAGATGTAAAGAACAATTCAAAAATTAAAACAATATGTGCTTTTGGCTAAACAACATAAACAAAGCATTTGTTACAAAAATCTATGTCAATGTATCAAATACTGCCAACATAATCCATGGTATATTCCTCTTAAAGGTGTAAAAGTAACACTTAATGGAGTATGAACATAAACATCTTGAGTGATGAAAGTGAAGAGCCTCACCTCCTCCTGCTCCTCTGCTGTTTCTTTACTGTTCCTCTGATCTGCCTGCAGCTGTGGTCCACTGTTTCCTGCAATGAAGCAAACAGGCGCTCAGCAACGCATAAGCAACAAGTGAAACTTGTCTTGAGAAAAACAAAACAAGAAAAATTAAAAAAAATCAGACAAAGAGTTATGATGACGCTGTAACAGCATAATCTTACCATAAAGAAAAAAAACATGAAAAGCCTAATGACTCTGTATAATGTCATTAAATGTTGAGTTTGCTGAAGGAGTGGATTAATCTAGGTATGTGGGGGATACCCAGGGAGCAGCAGCAGCTCCTGAAGTCAAGTCATTGGAAGTCCGAAGAATTTGAAACAAGGGTTAGATTCTTTTATTTATTTTATTTTTTGAAGAAAAATATATATATAAGAAATTATATGACAATTCAAACATTAAGGTAAATTAACTAACAGAGGAAAAATAACAATGTATTACATGTATGTTATGAATTGACTGATCCACATTTTTATCATGATAATATTTTCAGTCTTCCATCCAACCTTCTATGCAAGGTCCTTCTATCCATTTCATTTACAAGATCCTCTCATTTTTTTGTGAATTAAGTCACCTTATACCAACTCTTTATTTGCTCATTGCTTACAACATAATCAAAAAGACATAAGACAAAAATAACAAACAGACATTACATTTTATTCTTTAAACATCAAAGAAGAGTTTGGTTTGATTAATAACTTTATTTTAAACTATTTTAGTGAATCCCTGCTCCCTTATTGGTCGCCTCTCCACCCTCAGCATCTCTACTCCCCGCCTCCATCACCCTGATGTTCGGACATGTGTGCTGCTGTTTGATATCTGTGCTTTATGTCACCTTACCGTCCGGTGAGTCCAGCATGAAGCCGTTTACAGATCGATGCTGCTTCAGTTTCTCTCTTAAGGTGCAGTTGTCTTGTTTCTGCAGGCTCAGCTCGGACCCGAGGATGGCGCAGTATTCACACATTAACTGGTTGATCTCTGTCACGGCAGATAAGACCAGTTTCTCCATGATGGAGGACAACTGAGACTGAAACGTACACATCTCCTCCATGACTGCTACACTCAGCCTTTTAACAAGGGACTATTTAAGGGTGTTTTATTTCAGGCTCCAGCTGAGAGAAGAGGTCCACTGGATATAAACAACCTCCTTTCTTCTTCTTCTTCTTCGCCTGTAGTTCATTTTTCTTCTTTGTGTTTTTTTTTGCCGATGCAATCCCAATTTAAAGATGCACATCGCCACCTACTGTACCGGAGTAACACATAAGGCATGCCTGTGTGTGTGTGTGTGTGTGTGTGTGTGTGTGTGTGTGTGTGTGTGTGTGTGTGTGTGTGTGTGTGTGTGTGTGTGTGTGTGTGTGTGTGTGTGTGTGTGTGTGTGTGTGTGTGTGTGTGTGTTCATATAACACAATAATAATATAAAACAAAAGTAAATAAGTTAAAAACTAACTACTGTTGACTTGTGTTACTTGTGCCTGTATTTGTATTTTATTTGTAATGTGTGTCTCTTTTACCTGCCTAGAGACAACAAATGGATAAATAAATACAAATATATGCAATCATATGTATATAGTATGCACAGATAAATATTTACTGTAAATAGATGATATATTTATCTTCTTTAAAATAAATTACTGAATAACCTCAGATTGACATTGTGGAATTTAGACATTTGTTTATGTAGATTATTTTAAACCATCAATCTCTGCAGAAATAAGTCTTTATAACGCTGTCAGAAATAAAGTGCTGAATTTGTACTTTTAGGGGTACAAAAGCTTGTCACTGGGGCAGTATACCCTCAAAGGTACACTCCTTGTACCCCTTATAAAGGGTACATATTAGTTCCCTTACAGTTTGTATCTTATAGGAACATTTACAAACCTCTGGTATAATAATCAACCTTAATTAATCGACCTTAATGTTCTGGGCACAAAATGTACCTTTGGAAATGGTACAAATTTGATCTTTGAGAGGGTACTGCCCCAGTGACAAACCCTTTGTACCTTATAATGGCAAATGTGTACTCAGTACAACATGAGAAACAGTCAAAATAATTTTTATTGCATTATTAAAATGAAAATGTCATTACATTTCAATACAATGAGTTACATTTTATTACATGGACTTTAGCAATGACCAGACTGTACAGAAGCCACAGTGTGTTCTTATTTCATTCCAAAACTTAATGTTCTCTTCAGGGATTTGATGCACAGAGCTGATGTAGTGAGAGGTGTTGTTGACAATATACTTTTGGAGGCACATTTTCGAGTTGTGTTCTTAAGGTTTCCTGAAAATGTAAACTTGAAGACAAAGTATGTAATGAAGGATGAGATGTGTATGTATGTATGTATGTATGTATGTATGTATGTATGTATGTATGTATGTATGTATGTATGTATGTATGTATGTATGTATGTATGTATGTATGTATGTATGTATGTATGTATGTATGTATGTATGTATGTATGTATGTATGTATGTATGTATGTATGTATGTATGTATGTATGTATGTATGTATGTATGTGGGTGGGTGGGTAGGTAGGTAGGTAGGTAGGTAGGTAGGTAGGTAGGTAGGTAGGTAGGTAGGTAGGTGGGTAGGTGGGTGGGCGGGTAGGTGGGTAGGTAGGTAGGTAGGTGGGTAGGTAGGTAGTGCACACACCCCCTCGGGGAGTCGAATACTGAAAATTGTACCTGGAGGGACAGAAATGTACCCCCTCCGTACCCATATTTCCGACAGTATAACTTCTGAAAGTTATTTAAATTTACAAGAAAGAGCACAATACACTTACAACTTTATTTTATTTAATGCCTTTTAACGTTATCATTGCTTTTCTTCCTTTGTAAACATTGGTAAATACTGTATATGCCTTTTGGGGATTTTATTTGCACCTATATGATCACAGCTGTCTGTTATTGTATAAAAAAATACAAGTTCAGCTTCAAAAAGTGTTTGTTACTCCCTAACCTTTGACATGTCCTATGCTAATTGCTGGGCATGTTGACTTGTGAAGTGTCTTGAGATAACGCCTGTTATGAATTGACGCTATATAAATAAAGATTGATTGATTGATTGATTGATTGACTTTGCATTTAAAGGTCACATATCATCCTCATGTTCAACAAGTTAAAATACATTTTCAATGGCTACAAAACACATCTGTGAAGTTTGTTGCAACAAAAGCAATTCTGATCCTATATTTCATCATGCCTATTGACCTCTCAATTTCAGACCTGAACAGAACTGGCTGTTTCTGTATAGCTTTAAATGTAAATGAACTGTGTTTGGCCACACCCCCCTCTGTGAGGCCTTGGATGGCTTGGGCATTCTTGCTCCATGATGAAATGTTTACTGGCAGAAGGCTGACTTGAAGGGCAGAACAAACACCTAGCTGTGGGAGTGTCTCCACGTGGGAGAGGGATGGCTGCTTTGTGATGTCACAACGGGAACATCTCTAAACGGCTGGTTTGAGCGCACATTTTATGAAAAGTGGAGCAGACAGAAGACAAAGAGGGGGGACTTTCTTATAATCACATTATCCTTAATGCAGTTAAGAAGATTGAAATCAATACTACTCTCAGCAGCTTTACCCTGCAATGATGCTGTAATTCAATACATTACAATGCCTAATGTAATAAATATTTATCCAGTCAAGTTGTATATAATATACTATAATATAATATATTTTTCACATATGCATATTTTTCACATAAGCACTGTTATTACCAAATGTAATCTCGAAGAAAAACAATTACAGAATATATCTAAAGAAGAGTTAGTAAAAATCCTGCTCATTGCAAGTGAAATACAAAAAGGTGTGGCAATTCTCCTGAAGTATAATAGTAACAGACTTGAGCTTTCAGAGACTGGCCCTCTCCTTTTCTAAGTAGACCTATAAGTCTGTATCATTCATAGACAGTTCTTTTGCAGTTTTATTCTTTTAGTTGGCTAACAGTTGTTCATTAGCTTCTTTTGTGGTGCATGTTCTTTGTTTTTTCAGCTTCTTGCAGTAACGGCTGACGTGGATCGGATGAATCAGAGCAAGAAGGGACAGCAAGGTGACGGCTACATTCACCTGTGAAAAAAGAATGAAACTTAATTAAAACCGATGCCTTTTTTAAACTTGTCAAGCTGAATCCTCTGCTTAAAGTAAAGCTCGTTTCAGAGGAGTACCATACAACATCTAAACACTTACATATAGTGGATCGCCATGCAGTTGATGTTGGATGAGGTGAAGGATTGGAACTTGAAGAAGCAGCCCCAGAGCTGCTATTGACATTGCAATCCCTGAAATCTTCCCAAAATGAGACATAGGAAATCTAGAGTGATTTACAGGAGATGGAGAGGGAATAAAAAAAGGAGAAGAAGGCACAATTAGGGATGGACCGTTTTTGGTTTTGTTTTTTTTAAATTTACATTAGATGTTTACTCTAAAGTGTGGTGGATAAAGATGGAATTGTTAACATACGCAATGCTGATGAAGGCTTGATGGCCTCCATAAAAGAAGGAGCTGTTGAGGACCTGCAGGATAAATGTACAGTACTGCAGAGGGAGGATAGGACAGGTGAAGCAAACGCAGAAGAGGAAACACTGCAGGGAGGTGAGGAAGAGGGAGAGACAGGATGAATTCAGATCTGCCTCCCGACTGGTTTCTCCTACAAGATAGAGGAAAGAAGACAATGGTTAACAGTGAGTTAACAGGATAATGCAGGTTTACACAAACGTTTTAGCCTTAATTTGGTGTATCTAATTAAATAAGGATTCATGTATGTAATTAGGTAAGGATATCTGTGCTCAGCATTCCAACTTGGAGGTCTTCCAAACACACTGCAGTTATTTAGCCATGAGGTTTACAGGAATGCATGGCCCTGATATTATCATACATAAAGCTCAGAGCATCATTGAAGGGATAACTCACCTGAAGCAAGAGGTCTTTTCTTGTGTCTGTCCATGATGACTCCACTCACTGGGGCAAACAAAACACTGCACAGCTGGGTGAGGGCAAACACGTTGGTGTAGTGACTCACTGGAAATGAGGGATGAAAATGAAGAGGGTACTTAGTTTGGAGGAAACTGAAGGTGTGAAGGAGAAAAAAAAAGTTGCATTGAAGCTTTTTTTTTTTCCCTTCTACAATGTAACCTTGTAGTCTGGTCTAACAAGCTCATGCATACAAGCCAAAAGGATTGAAGCATTGTTCTGTCAACAGTAAAAATAAAACAATGGGGCAGCTTAACCTGAACCCAGACCTGCATTATCTAAATACAGCACAAAATGTAGCAATGTATTTCTCAGTACTGTTGCCATTGTAATATACTATGATCATCATATTATTTGTATTTCTAGAAAAAAAAGGTGGTACATTTTTTTATTATGACAACCTTCAAGTTTCTTTCTGTGGGTATTCATTGAAAAAAGTATTTTTAATGATCCAAGTCTTCAACACTCACCCAACCCAAATCAAACGTGGTATCCCACTTAAATCAGTACAAGCAGTAAACAACACAGGGAAAAATATCCCAAGAAATTCAATCATTTTACCTCACCCAAGGTTTGGTCATCATTTGCCAGCCGGTTGAGCATGGGGTTGACGTTGGATAAGAAGATGAACTGACAGAAGAGGATGGTGATCACCCACACCAGGTGCCACAGGAAGAGCCAGGACAAGACACAGCTCTGGAAACTAGCCACTATTCATATGAAAGATGAAGAGTTGAAAAAAGAGTTTTTGAGATTTTGAAGTAAGCTGCAGTTGCATTTGATTTACACTGTTAAAAAATGTACAACTTGTAAATACTTTAAGCCAAGATAAAAAAAAATTATATTGATAAAATTAAGAGGGTTTTAGGGCCTCGGTTGGTACGAACCTCAGGAGACCCAGGATGCCAGGAACCAAACAAGAGAACAAGATCACTAATGCTTTAGTCAAACTGTTGCTCTTAGGGACAGTGTTTTGCTCGGCCAGGCTATGTGTCTTCCCCCTGTAAGCCTGAAAACTAGGACAGTGGTTCTCAAACTTTTCACAATGAGTACCACCACAGAAAATGTGGCTCTTCAAGTACCACCATGTGAAGGCCATTTTATTCCTGATATACATATTATTCATCATTGACCGCACACCACTTACTGAATTCTGGGGTCATTCTTTGTGCAACACCAAAAGAATCCAAAGTGGATGTAACTGGAGTCGTGTTTTCTCACTGTTTTGCATCGTTTGTTGCTAGTGGTTGCTTAAGTTTCACTGGCACTGCCAAAGTTACTTCTCGCACTTATGCTAGGTTACTTCAGTTTCTGCTGTGTTGATCGACTTGTCCACTACACTTCACTTTCTAATATTTACCATTTGGAGCCATATTTATGGCTTTATAAACAGACTCCAATATATAACAGACTCTCAGTATAGGGAGGCGCCAATGTCAAAATTAGATTTGCACATGTTGACTAAAATCATGATAAAGCACTTAAAGCACAGGTCAGACAATGGTTTATCAAGTAGAGATCTTTCACATGACCCTAAATGACTTTTGCATGAACATGAAATACCAATCCAACCGAGATAATATCACCTTCCTCCTGTTTAGGCTTGTGCTCTGGCTTCGTTTCTTCAGTCTGATGCTCTTTTTGTTTCTTCTCAAGGTCTATCTGCTCCTTCATTTCTTCTGTCTCATTATTTTTCTTCTCTCCACTTCCAGGACATTTTACCCTGTAACAGTAAAGGTTGTGAGTGAGAAATATTAAGCGCCCACAAGAACAAGAAAACATTTAAATGTATCCGTCAATCAAAGAATCAGTCAATCATATAACAAAACTCTTTGGCTGTAAGCCATTCATTTAGATGCCGTTGTTTCTCCTGACCCATATGTGTATGATTCTGGCAGCGGGTAGGGGATGTGTCCTCTGGGCATCAAAAAGAAAGTTCGTAGAAGCAGGATCAAGCTACATGAGGTGAGGATGAGAAAAGACAGAAACAGAGACACTCCTCTTTCATGAAGCAACTGTAGACAAAGAAAAACAGAGAAAATGTCAACTTGAGCTTTTTGAGTCTGAAAGCAGTGAGGTCTCACGGAAATATTTACTTTACTTTACTTATCAAATATCCATTACCTTTATGACAAAAAACACTGCGGCCGAGGAGTCAAAGGCTCCATTGTAGACAGTTATGATAGTGGAGCGATAGAGGTGAAACAGGTTCCCCACCTTAACAGACAATATCTTCATTTTAAGGATGCCCCTGTTTTCTTTTTAATTTTCACTTACACAAACACACATGCACACAATGTTTGTTTTAACCATGGATAAAAACATACCTGTGCATTAGTGATGTGGAGGATTGTACCAGAAATAATGAGACATGACATGGCAGGGTACAGCAATATTACAGTATCTGTGTGAGGACAGAGCAGACAGAGGTCAGAGGAAACGCTTGGTTACATTGTTACCTGGGTTCAATTTCTTTAAGACACACCACTCCCGTGGTTAAGAGTGTACAAGGCCCATCTATGCATGCTCTGGTGATTTACATTGATTGTATTTGAGTGGCGGCTTTGTAAAGGGACAACCTTCTCACTAAGAGAACCAAGGTTAAAAGGCAACCAAATGTTCTCTATCGTATCAAGTTTGCAGACAAGTCCCATTGATCCAACAACCCTCGTGGACAGCGACCTAGCCCTATTTAGGTTTGGGTCAGTGAACAACTGCCGGCGATGGACCACTAGTCCAACAGCATGCCCCCCTGGATGTTGGTTGCATCCCTCCCCCACAAAGGACTTTGTACAACGCCTCAGAACCAGCACCTTGGTCTGGCCCAGAATCTTGCCACATGGGAAGGCTGGAACCTGCATGGAGAGGTTCAGACCCCGCGCCACCAAAGCGATGGCTACAAGGTCCAGGGAGGGCAATATTAAGAGACCTGGTTGTCCTAAAGGTCCCTAACACTTACTGTCCCCCTTATCGCCTCTTCTTTCCTCCAGATAGCGCTGAGGTTGGAAGGACGTTTGCAGTAGCCGGCAGTCTGATGCCAACCTGGACTCCACATGGTGATGATCATGTATAGTTTTGCCCTGAAGACTGACAACGCTGTGGCTGTAGGTCTGCAAAATTATTGAGAGCCACGGATGAGAACTCCATCGGGTCTCTCCAAAGGCTAAACAAGGATCAATATTGGAGACTTGCAGTGGAGGCTGGCCGGTGCCTTCGAATGGTGTAAGGGGAGTCACCTTGAGCCCAGTGGGCAGCCCCTGCACTGTCCCCCTTGGTGAACAGAAGGGGAGCTAATCTTCAGAGGCCTCTGACAGGTTGCCTGGGAGACTTGGCCTCCCGCCAGATGCTCCCAAGCTTTCATGCATTCACAGGAGTGGTGTGTCTTAAAGAAATTTTCATCAGAAGTCCTTAAATGAAATCAACTCCCATATTGAAAATATGTTTGGTGACGGGACATTCTCGATATGATTGAGAACACAAAGATTACACCCTCAAATTGCAATGTGCACAACAGCATACCTTCTTTTAACAATGTGATGAACAGTGCACCAGTTGTATACAAGGATCTGCAGAAGAAAAAAACAACAACTTAGTGGATGTATATATTTACCAGGACACAGCAACTTTATGACAATGGATTTACTTCATTTTACGTGAAGGATTGTCTCTATATAGACAAGTGACACCATTGGTCTAGAAACCAAGGGGCAATTCATAGCTAAGCTGAGAGAAAAGTTGTTACCTTGATTAATAATTTTTCATGTGTGACATTAAGACTTGTATGACCCTTTGTAACATTAAAGCCATTGTAACAATAATCCTGGCATGTTATTTGCCCACATTATAGTAAAAAAGGCTTTGTTAATTTGCAACACATTCGCTAATTTGCAGCCTAAAGTTTCCAGCAGTGATACCACCAGATGATTGTTCATAAATAAAAAAAAACCTTGCTTGACAAAAATGTAATAATAAGACATACTTTCTATGCACATACATTGCTATTAGCCTTGTTGCTGTAGTCCCAAAGTGGTCAAAGACACATCCAATAGGGAAGCGTAATAGTGTGTTTGTGATAAGAGCAACACACATGACGAGAGAGAACTGCTTGTCCTGACCCATGCAATCTGGAAAGAAAAGAAAGAAAAAAATATTTTCACTAAGAAACTACTGGAAACCACACAATTCATCAATTGACTGTATCTGGTATGTACTGTGTGAGGATAGAAATCAGTTATTTAAGGAATCAAAGCTTGATGTTGATGTTTTTAATCACATCGTATGTTTGCTGTGACTGCCATCAGTGTCTGAATGTGGTGAGAATGGGTAAAAGCAGCTTTGAATGTTGAAGACAAGAACATATCCAAGTCCATTCACCATAAATGGAGAGCCTTAGAATTGCATGATGTACATTGTGTCAAAATGACCTGTTCTGATCTTTGTGGAGCAAGTCGTATCAGTAAGTCCTAAGTTTGTGAAACTCCCTATCAGCTAGTCTTGAGTTATTTTGAGTTTAATTCATCAGAGCTTAAGGGGTTGGGATGTTAGCGTAATGGAAACCTTGGTTCCTTTGAGGCCTCGTGATGAGGAATGTTCTAATTGATGATGTTAATCATGTGTCTAATTAAACAGCACTTTAGTAGCTGTTTTATATACTTAAAGCATTAAAACAGTCCATTTCAATACGAATTGTTACTTAAATTATAATGCCCTGAAAAAGTATGAAAATAAACACTTTATGTTGAAGAACAGCAGGTTTCCTGACACAGCAGGAAAAAGATTGCAAGTGCACTGTTAACACAGGGTTAAAGCAAAAAAAACAGTGTTGTTTGCATTTTCAGCTAAACTAATTGTAATGTTAAATATCAAGTTTATATTTTCTTTAAAATAGGAACTGAATGTACAACCTAGGCATGCCTATTTGCCTTACCTATGTACACAGCAGGGTCAGAATCTCTGGTTGTGTTGACACAGTATCCAGCAAAGTATCCATCAACTTTAAGCACAAACACGAGGGAAGCCCAGCCAAAGGCCATCCCTGAGAAGAATAAACTCTCAACAAGTCCTGACAGTAGGGTCAACCAGTAATGCGACTTGGATCCGCTCCCTGGGAATCCAAACATGCTGCCAAATGTTTCTACTTCTGCTGAACGAGTTGGAACGAAGGCGCAAGGCTGTCTGATCAGGATCAGGCTAGATTTCTTAAAAAAGAACAGACATCCGTGACTGGAGTACGACAGAGCTCGCCATTGAATCCTATTTCTGTGAAAAGGCTGTGCTGTGGAAGTGTTTTGAAAATTAGGTCATAATCACATCAGAATGCACATTAACACAGAGTCTTTGTTGTCTGCCGCTTTTGATCACACATACACAATCAGTTAAACTGAATCAACACTTCTCTGACACAGTCTCAGAAGAGAATCCAGATTACAATAGACATAGACAGACAATAGACATTAATGCAGCATTATTCTATAGTTTGAATGATAACGCAATCCAAATACATACCTCTCACACTGCTGTTGGGAGAATAACTCTTCACTTTCCCATTTCTTGCCACACCCTCTGTCTTTGCTCCTCAGGCGTCTCACATCTACAGCTCTCAATTTAAATCTGTTTACTTTCCTGCATGTCACGTCAAAAGTGGGGGTGGTATATCACACCAGTGTCTGCTTTACAGCTGGGAAGAGTCGGTTGCACAACGTTGCTAAGTCATGGTAATGTGCTGTAATACAACACCAAAAATGTATGACACTGCAAGTGACACTGTATGAACCTCCGGTTCCCAATCCAAGTCCCTATTGACTGAGCTAATAAAATAAAGTTTTCAATAGATCATTTAATAGAAGCTACAGATGTGGCAGAGAGTCCCACAGTCTGACTGTTAGGCCTGGTCATCTTACAGGCTGGGATTTATACCACCAGGCGAGCCACATCCAATGAAGGCAGGGATCGTCCAGGCACATATGGAGTTAGAAAATCTCTTTTGGGGGCCAGGCCCTTTAAAATTAAATATTAAAATACATATGATAGATTTATATAATAAAAAAATGTGATAATGAATAAGCTGGCAATTTCAGGATGAATGTGCATGTCGAAACTCAAGCAGCTGCATTGGAGTCTGTGGAGGGAGCTCTGACTGAAACCAGATCAACCAGAACATACTGTTAAAACAATTAGGAAGGTCATGGTGGAAGACATGGCTGGTATTCATTACTTTAAACAATTCTAACTGTGTTTTTAAAACTTGTAAAACAGGAGTTTATGTTTTAATCGCAATGTGTCACATGTTGGCTCCCAGTGAGTAGCTATATGATAATTCTCTGGTAATTCAGTCATTGGACCAGGCAGCTTGTGCTCAATGCAGCGTTTGGGAACAAACTTTCAAACTGCTGTTATTTAGCTGCTCTTCTTTACTGTTCTCAATGACAACATCTGCTCCTCCTAACAGAAGTGATATGACAGTTAAAGCAGTCAAACACAGGCAGACAAACAAACTCAGAGGGGTTCAAACAAACAAAACTCTGCACTCACTGAGTAGAACCAATCACCACAGTATGTTATCATCTCAGCTCATGTTGTGGTACAGCACATTAACACAGCTATCTGCCACCAGTTTTCTTTGAGAACTTGAATCCAAAAGCAGGCGCTGACTTGACATTGTTGAGTGGATGTAAAACACAAAAAAAGCCTGTAGTCTTAAAATGGAAAACAGTGGGGAGAAGACCACAGAGCATATATAGACACAGTCATATCTTAAAGTTCTACCTCATTGAAAGTGTGGATAAAAAAAGACATTGAAATAGTGAGGACAACAAACAATGTGTAAATGTGTTACTCACCTGGCTGCTGATGTGCTCTGTGTTACAAATCTGTGACTTGTATGAATCTGAGCCTTCATAAATACCACTGCCCTCTCCTTTTCCTCATCACTCTCTCCAGTATTGAAGGTTATCTTCTCTGTTTGGTTTGTTAATCAGGGACAACTTTTTCTGTCTTCCTAATGTCAATGATCTGTTGTTTGTGCCTCCTTTCTGTCAGAAATATATACTGTCTATTCCCAGATAATCAGTAGTATTTGTAGCGCAGTATCATGTTCCCCTGTATATCACGACACATAGTCCTTTCACTTTTGCACACCACTTTATTTGTCACTTGTCTCACTGTGCAGTGACCCACCGACACTGCCAGCCTCTATGTAGTACTGAAACTGGAGAATAGTGGAGATATTTATAACTTCATCAGTTCATTGCCCTTTACTTTGCATCACTAACATTTCAAAAACACATTTACAAATGTCAATATACTGCAAGAAAATATTAAAGGACCATCTAAGTGAAAGTTGTAATAAAATGTATGCAATCACATGGGACAAAAAATAGGTTTACATGAATAGGTTTAGTTTGGACACAATTGTTCTTCATTACAAACCAATAACATTATAATCCAATAACCTTTAAAATAACCAGGGCATAAACTGCATTATAAAATAGAATAAGACTCTCATAATGGTATGTTTTACATTTTGATAAAAACATAAATATATGTGCTGATAGCAATTGACAAAGAAGAACATTGCGGTATTTCAGTTACAGAAGAGCCCCACCTACTGGCTGCTGGTGGTACTATAAAATAAAATAAAAAAAACTAGTAAATGGCCTTTGTGCTTTGTCTACTTTGGTTGTCTGCTGCCAAGTAATACAGATGTTGTCTGATAAGATAAGATATGAGTAACCATTGAAATCATCAGTAATCATTCAAAGACAGATCACTTTTCGAGGTTCAGCGATATGTATCATTGTTGTGTTATTCTTACTGATGGTTCTACATTTTGAAACTAGTCACGGTTGAGATTGTTTTAGGGGGGCAAACAGATCAGTTGCATCATTCAACATGTTTTATCTCCAGCTATTTAAATAATTAACAGTTTAGTTTATTATCATACAATTCATCATTTTTCATGAAAAGATGATCAGTACTTATTTGTTACAGGTACTTCCAAGTGAGGATTTACAGCAAAACCAATCATCTCTTTGGCTTATCTGAACAATCCACCACATTAAATCAAAGGATCTTAGATTTTACACCATGTGTAAAATAGTACAAGAATTATAACTGAAATTTCATTGATGTGCCAGAGTAAAATGAAAAAAGTTCCCTTGAAATTGAGGTTAATGGAAGAAGCTTAAAATGAAACAATGTACCTTTCTGGGGTTTATCAATCTATCAAATAAAGTTAGTAAAGATGTAACTGTTGTGAACTTTCCAGGCAGATGTCAAAACGATTTTTGAAATAACAATTTAGCCTGATTGCAGATTTCAGTATCAATGTTAGATTCATGACTCAATTTTTGTGTGAGACTCTCACAAGGTCAACATTTTCTGTCAAGCTTGACCATGAAAACAAGTCAGTGACTTCAGCTGCCCCCCCCCAAAAAAACCCCCCCAAAAAAACCCCCAAAACAACAAATTCTCTGAATTAGTAGTTTGATGTACTCGATGCAAGCATTAAATTGATTTGGCGCAACAAATAATCATCAGCTTCTGACATTGGTTCATACCACAATTTTTAATGATGTGCTGATGTCTTTCAACAGCATCCCTTGTAGTTTTATTTTATTTTATTTTATTTTTTTACCAGCAACATTGCATTGTCTTTAAATGACTTCAGTATAGCTGATGTGATGCTTTTGTTTTATTCAGACAGAATGTAAACACTAATTGCAGGACTAAAGAAGAAACCTTTTCATGCTCCATATGGGAACTTTGCATTCCATCCTTCCACTACTAATAGAATAAAAATCAATTAATGTAAGTGTTATTAATCATCCTGCCCTGTGACTCATTTATGACCACTGGAGGGCAGTATTGTTTCTTTAAGGTGAGAGGGTTTGGCGATTAAACAGACGGAGGTTTTTGGAGGCTGAGAAAAGACGTGCTCAACTATTAAAGATAGCAAGCTTATTATAGTTTGCTGTAAGATTCACATAAAGGCTAACTGTATCCCCCTAATATAAATAATTTAAATTGGTCTGTCTGTGAGAAATGTTTGACATTCCTTGTACAATAAATAAAATAATTTAAAAAAGATGTAAATCGTCAACATAAATACTGTTGAAAGCAAAGGAAAATAATAATAAAAATAAAATAATAATAATAATAATAATACCTGTGTGCAAACCTATATTTCCAGACGCCCCCGCGTCCCCCCCCCCCCCCCCCCCCCCCCCCCCCCCCCGCAGAGGAAGAGCACAGACAAGTGAACAACAAGCCAGGGCACGGAGGAAACTACAGAGGTGGGTGTTTTCTTCTTCTTCACTGCCGTGCTCTGTCCCTGCGGTGGACAGTCCACTTGATCAGCTATAAGGCGCTTTTTAAGAGCACGCCGAGTTGTTTTTTTGTTGTCTCATCTTTACTCACTTCTCCGAGCCTGCGGGTCTGGATCTGGATCGAGGTCTGGATTGTGTCGGCGCAGCAGCGGCACTCGGCTAGGCTAGGCCTGAAACCGCTGCCTCGCAAACACTTATGGACTATTAAAAACACACAGAACAGTCTTCAGAATCGGTAATGACCCGTGTTTTGATGTGATATTTTTAATGCAGTTGGTTGGGAGATGTTCTACATTAATGGGGGACTGGGTTGAACTTGTTTGTGGTGAACGCAGTGTTAGCACGCGAGCTACCATAGTACAAGCTAATGTGGCTAGCATTGGTGTATACGAACCGTCGACTTGATGAATTACTTTCTTCTTAAATTAAAACTTGGTTAATGTTTTACAAAAGGGATGTCTGCTTGTTAAAGTAGTTGATCAAATATAATTAATCAAGTGGCATAGAAATAGCAGTTTGTGAAACTAATGGGCTCGTTTTGTTCGTGATTTGAGCTGTGTCTAGTTTTGACACATTTGATTCCTTTTTTTGGGGGGGGGGGGGGGTTTACTGCTTTCAAAGAAATTCAGCAGTAATATTTCACCAGAGTGCTGTGTAACTTTTCTGAGCTGAAGGATATCGAGGGCAGGTGAGCCGACACGGAAGTGGTCCGCGTCGCAGCGAGCCTGTGAGGTAGGAGTCAAAGTCCAGCCTCGGTTTAATTATCAATTTCATATTTGGTTTTGTACCTGCGACGCCCAATCCCTGCGGACTGAACCTGCCTGCTGCCTTCAGTTTACTATTCTTGAAAGTTGGCAGATGGGACTTGTGTTATATTTGTGTGTCAAAGTCTACTGTAAAGACCCAGTTTCATCTTCCAGCAGCCGTCTTTTGATGTGGTCTCGCAGCTTGGAGGGGGGGGGTGGGGGGGGGTGTTGGGACAATACAAGAACCTGTTCTTTGAGTCTGGCTGTGTGTGGGGTGTGGTAAGGTGGCAGGCGTGTTTGTTGCTTCATTATTCAGTCCCTTATGTAAAGGCTTGAAACTACAGGTAACTTCTCACCTTACAGTCTTTCCCTGTGAACGGATGCAGACTTGTTCTGTCTGCTATGGTGAATCCCTTTGACAGGAAGCTTTATGTTTACAACCTGTTGTGGGCTTTTGATGACTCTACATGCCTACATACCTATTAGAATTCATTGAATCAGGCCTGGGTGATGTTTGATTGCTTGTCCTGGATTGTTAAATTGTATTGAAGCAGTCGGTTTGAGTGGTGAGTTTCAGTCATATTATCCTGAATCCCCTGCGGGCATGTCTGCCTTGACCTGCTGGAACAGAGATGGAAAAGATTGTGTGCAAGTTTAGGCATGTCGTTTATTCAGATATGGCCACTTTGTAAGATGAGGAAAATAGACTGTTCTTCTACTGCATCAAAAGTCTTCTGCTGAGGGTTAAAGTTTTGCTGCTCAGCCAGTTTGTTTTAGTCAGGGCTATCATTTGTGAACCTCAGTAATAACGGGCTTTCAGAGCACACCACGGGTGTGTCCTCTCCAACACACAGGAGCTGGGATTTTCTTACATTTGCTCCTCCCAGTCAGCTTTCTCTCTCCCTCGCTCTCTCTCGCTTTTCCAACGGTTCCACCTGCAAGTCTGTGTTTTTATTTGAATGGTGACGAGCATGTCAACTCCCCACGCCGGGGAGGTCATGTGAGCTGGTTTGCACGAGGTGAAATCAAAGATTACTCGAGCTGTCGAAGCCGTCACACATTAGCCTTCTTCAGCACTGCTGGTTCACTTTATAGACACGTTGAGTGTCATTTTGCACTTTACAGTCCTCACACTCGGAAAGCTTTACCAAATGCTGAACGCCTTATTTTAGTTTGCCATAACACTTTGCATTTCTTTTACCAAGAAGCTAACAGACACGTCCTAATTTGACACGTTTCGAGGAGCTTTATAAAATGTTATGCTTTAACATCTTATAGTTGAAGTAATGAACAGTTCACCTCTATTCAGAACCTTTTGTTGAAGAAATGCCCCTATAGGTGGTGATGCATCATCTGCTGACTTTCATGATATGACGAGATGTGTGCGTTCCACATTTCTTGGATGTTTCAACTGATTAATCTGTTGAAGTTTCTTCATGTGAACCAGGCTGATTGTGCTTCCAATGTGTGAACAAAATATTATTATAGCATTATAAAAGAGACATCATTAATAAGATGTTTTGATTACTGAGGTTGTGTTTTTGTTTACATTAAATATCAAGAAGTGCCTGTTTTGGCGAGTGCAGTGAAATCTGTTAAACATTTGGTAGTTCTAGCTTTTCAAAAATAAGGATGTGAGACCTATCATTTTACATGTGTTCAATGATGTATAGTTATGGACTGTTAGTTAGAAAAGTAATCAATTAAATAGTCTTTTATTAGAATCTTCAGCCTTTTCTGTACCAGTATTTGCATCATTTTTTGAACATTGACGGTGTCAAAGCCAGAGACTTTGTGATGAAGTGTAATGAAGCTACATCCAGAAGAAAGCCAGTACATCTCCTCATCCGTATTTGTACTTCTGCTAGGTTTTTGTTCTGAGTAAGTCACAGTTGCCTGCTGTTTCCTTCCTCACTAAGAGTAGTAAGTTGGCGTCCTGTAGATGAGACAGCTGGCCTTGCAGAGGTCTCTGAAAAGTGAACGCTCGCTCACACACTGCTGGCCTCATGGGAGCACGGGTGGGGGTTAGGTGGTTCATGGTTTCATGTCAGGATGGCAAAGGCGGTATTAGTTGGACGTGGGCCAAGGCTAACACACAAAACACACAACAGTTGAACGCACACACAGTGGTCAAATCTCTGTGTGACCATTCAAATGAGGCTGAGTCAGCTGTGTGTGTGTGTGTGTGTGTGTGTGTGTGTGTGTGTGTGTGTGTGTGTGTGTGTGTGTGTGTGTGTGTGTGTGTGTGTGTGTGTGTGTGTGTGTGTGTGTGTGTGTGTGTGTGTGTGTGTGTGTGTGTGTGTGTGTGTGTGTGTGTGTGTGTGTGTGTGTGTGTGTGTGTGTGTGTGTGTGTGTGTGATTTTCTGCTTCATAATGTTCTCTGCGACTCTCCAGCGCGGCTGTCGTCTGTGTGTCTTACTACGGCGGCGCTAAGTGGCTTAACACTGTAAATCCAAGACTAGCCCATTAGCAGATACAATTTAGCGTTGCTGCTAATGGCCTTACAATAGATTAACAGCTAATGCCTGGGCTTTAAGTGCCCAAAGCCGTTTTTAAAACTCTCTCAAGAAATCGCTCGCTGCCACAAGAATGTTAGTGGTGAGACTTGAACGGCGAGAGAGTTTGTGTGGGTCTGTCTGTTGCACTGTGGGACGGCCTTCCCCCGATGCGTTCAAAGAGGCGTTGACGTTTTGACAGAGCTACAAAGAACAAGCCAAGCACTGGTATATGGACTCATCTGATGTATCGTGTCAGTTCTGCATTGCTAAGTTAAAATCTTGGTCCCTGATGTATAGTGTGACAGATGCTATAGGCACCCTTCTAGAGGCACCTTTTTTTTTTTTTTTTTGCAGCTTGCTGCTGCATATAGATACTTTCTGCTTTATTTTTGGGATCCAAGCAAAGATGTGTCACTGTTGAATGACACCAAAGCTTTAGTTTTAATTTGAATGCACACTTGGCTCAGATTACATATACCCACAATCATCACTCTTTACTGTCTTTAAATACGTCAGCACCATCCTCCAGTGAGCACATCCACTGTGTTTGGATGTCGTGATCGGGTCCGAGAAAGTTCCAGCACCCACTCTCCGTGTTCAGGGTTGAAGTGATTAGTTGGAACAATAAATGTTGGGGATGAGTGATGGATGAGAGCAGCACAATGGAGCAGTGAAGGGCTCCCTTATTAGGACAGCTTCCAACTGCTGACAGGATATGACACGCAAAGTCTCTCGGTGGAATGTGTGACAGTGGAGGTGCGCGTGTTTCTCTGCAGCGCAACTGGATCTAGTTCCACAAATGATGTTTTTTTTTTTTTCTTTCCCCACATTAGACGCAGAGAAACAAGGCAGCGTTAACTTCACCAAGACTTGCCGCAGTTGTGTTTGAGTATTCAAGGATATAACTCAGGACACGCACACACACACACACACTTGCCTCTGACCCTCATAAACAGGCATTCACCCTGACACAGATGTGTGCAAACACTCAGGCTGGTGAAAGTGCACACTCGGTCTCCATACAGGATCCTTTGTTCGCTCAGACGGTCCAGTGTACGCAGATAGGGAGCAGATTTGAACTACATGAGTCAGTGAACTTTGAAGAAAATGGTTTTTGGTCTGCTTTTGAAGATGAGCCACACTGGTGTCATCCCGTTATTAGACAGACAGGCAGACAGACGGACAGACGGACGGGGGTGAGGCAATCTTCATTCCTCTCTCACCAGCTTCCCCGCCGAGGAAGTCGGTGAAAAGGGCTTTGTTGTCGTTCTAGTCTGAATTCAGTGATTTTCTTTGGCTTATTTTTCTGCCTCTGTTATTTCGCTGTAGTCATTAGTGGCACGTGTTGTTGTCTGTTGTTGGTTATACGATAAGTTTAAAAAAATTGGCTTCTTCCTTCTTTGTTGCTTAGTAGCACGCCTCCCTGAGAAACCCTTTTAAGCGATTTTTATTTATTTATTTTTTACATCTGTAGTTATTCATTCTGTATGATACCGTGCTCCATGAAATGTCTGGTGTCAGGCAGTCATTCTGAAAGAAGATCATGACGTCTGCGTTTGTCTTTGTCAATCACATCCCTGATCGATGGCTGATCACGTCGCAGCATTGAGCACGATTGTTATTTGGAGGGCAGTTTCCCCTCTTTTTCCACTAAAAGAACAAGGGTTTACAACGCTCGTGCCATTTTTAATTATTTTTTTTTAATCAGAAATGGTTCTCAATTACAATCTGTATTTGGAGTAGTGATTGAAAGCGGTGTGAAAATGGTCTTCCTGCCTGCTGGCACGGGGAGCTACTGGAGTGTCATAGATGGCAAGAAGATTACTTTACAATAGTTTAAAATAAAAAAAAGGTGTCTTTTAACCATCCTGTTTCCTGCCCTGGACGGCACAGCCTCTATGTTTACAACGCACACCGTGCCATGCTGTGTCCTGATGAATCCTCTCGATGCGCTCACACTTTCTTCGCATCCTCTGAGTAAGGACGTGCTAACAAGCTCCACATGCAGCAGCTGAAAACCTGCTGTATTCATCAGCAGTCACGTATCACACCTCTTCTATTTTTAACCCCGCGTAGCAGAAGGTGAGGAAGCGCGGTGGAGAAGTGCACTCTGGCTCTGCTGATGCTGCTGAGCCCACCTTGAAATCGAACAGAATACTCGCTCTGAGTTGTGAGCTCTCTCTCTCTCTCTCTTTACGCCTTCTCTGTTCCTCTACTTGATTAACTATCTGCATTTCCTCTGTACCTGCTTCTTTATCTTCACACCTCTCTCTCTTCCCTTATTTAGCATCTCTTCTTCTGCCAGCCCGAGCTGATTTTCAACCTCCAAAGAAATCCACCCCATTAAGCCCTTCACTCTGTGCATTCATAGATGACGCTGTCATAGATTTGATTCTGTGTAGCGGGTGATTCAAGCGCGGCTGCGTGTCTTTTTCTTGAACTAAATCTGGGTGATGGTTGATTCTCTACTCTCTGGTGTTGACCCTGTCCTGTCCTGTCCTGTGCTCTGCTCTCAGCGTGTGAATGGAGCAATGTGCAAGTACGGCCTCCCTGCTGGCCTCGGTGCGGGAGCAGGAGAGGCAGTTTGAGATGCTGAGCCGAGCTCTGGAGGAGGAGCGGAGGTCGTGTGCCGGCACCCTGCCCCGCCCCCTCCCCAACATGCAGGTAACACAGAACGACCCCCCCGACCCACCAGCCCACTCCTCTTAGCCCTCCATACATTTTTTTTTTCTCATCGTGAAATCCCTTGGATTCTCCCTGGATCTGAAGGAGTTCGCCTATTGTCATCTCCATGGTAACCCCATCCCATATGTGTGGACGTGCATGGTGGCTGCAGAACTAAACCAAACCAGGGGATTCCTCCTTGGTTAGCTTTTTTAGCGAGGTTGGGCTTTTGAAGGTTGCTTCAATTTTGTGATTTTTAAGTTGAGTCACACTAAAAAAACTGAATCAGACATTACAAGTGGAAGAATCTCGATGTCGACACATTGAGTCCATGACAGTTTGAGCTACATTTCAAAAATGTATCTCATGAAACTTCCCCAGGCTTCCTTAATTACCTTCACACTCTTTAAACAAGGCAGAATAATAAAGATGTCGACCTGTAAAGTATTCACCACGTCACTTCCCTGAAGCGCCTTCCAGTGAAGCCCTCCTGATTGGATAGTGAAACTCTCTGTTGCTCCCCCCCCCCACCATGTAACCGTCATTCTCATTTAAAGTCCTCTGATCAACGTCCTCATTTCACTCCACCAATCACACCTCATCATCCAAACCCAGTGTCACCCTTCACGTCTGTCGGTGGCGTTTGCATGCAGGGGGATGTCTTGCCTGACGATTTTGTTTGGTTGACCTTTTCCTCGACAGTTGTCAAGAGTCCAGAACACCAGCAAGTATTTAATCTTCACTTTTCACTTTTTATGAAGACCCCCCCCCCCCCCCTGATCTAGCCTGTTTCGTGTGCTTTGCTTCCTTGGTGAGAAATCTTTGACTCCGACTCCGCTTCAAAGCTGACCTGCGTCTGCTGATTACTTAGACGCCGTCTTTATCATTATTGAGTCAGCAGCCAGGTCCGGAGACTGAAGCGTGAATTTATTGTCTGAGTGCCAGTCATGCACACCCATCCTTTTTTTTCCACTTCCTTATTGGCGCTCTTGCTCATCAGCGTTGAATAAACCAGCGTACACACTTACACACCCCTCAGGCAACCTTTGAATCTCTCCTTCATAAACAAGTTAGATCTCCCGCTCGTTTACTTTCACTTTTTTTCCCCTTGCATGTAGACACACACACACACTAAACAAGACGTGTCCCAGTCCCAGGTAAGTCTAGTGGCTGATAACCAGCAGATATGAGGGTGGAGCGTGTTTTACAGTGAGATCAAGGACAGAGAAAAGGCTGCCTCTTATCTGTGCTCTGTGTTTACATAGCCCAAAGGCTTCAGCATGCCTCTGCCACTCTCCCAGGCAGCGCAGCACCGCCTCGGTTCTTACTGACAGGTTCCCACACGCTTGCATCGCCCCGTCACTTCTACTATTCTCCCCAGCTGAGTCCTTATCGGAACTCCAGAGCGTGTTCTTTTGCTTCGTCTATGTCTTGTGGATTTGCCCTTGGCCGAGTGGCATTTTAAAAGCCAGTCCCTTTTCTTCTCTGGTTTTATTTCCAGCTTCCTGGAAGACACTGCTGTCAGCTCAAGGCAGCTCTATACTGACTCTCATTCAGCGTTGAATATTTCCCTCCCTCCTGGCCGTGTCCCCTTTTACTTCCACAGCAGCGTAGATAACAGGGCAGATTGCAGTAGAGATGCATTAAAGCTCCCCTTGTGGCTGGAATGGGAATTGCACCACACCCATCAGCACTCCGGGGGCAGACAATGCTGGTGGTGTCGACTCTTTGTCTGTCCTCATTTCATGACCGACTAATGATTTCATCCTTTCATTTTCACCATCACATTCAGTCATGCGTTTGTAAAAGGAGTGTATCACAGTGACCTCGTGGTTTTTGTTTTAGAATAGTGCATGAAAGTCTTCTTGTTTGTGCTCATCGACATCATATGAAGGTGTTTTTTTTTCTTTTTCTTTTCTTTAAATGTTGAAACATCACTTAATGAAAAAGGCTTGCTTATATTGTTTATGGTGTCGCTGTAATAATAGTCGAGAAAGTCAAGAAAAGAAAGGAGCAAGTTTCCGTTTTTTTTTCAGCTGCAGTACAATTTATAAAAGCTGTAGTTTGTCAGTTAAAGCTAGATGTTTAAAAAAAAATTTTTTTTTAATACAAGGTTTGCTGATTTCACTTTTTAATTCCAGCTGATAACATTTTTTTCCTCTTTTACACCAGTTGGCTATAAAAGTTCAGCTGCCGTCGGTGCAAAGTTTATATGGAAATTCATCTTTTTATTCCAAGTGTAAAAAGGATCCTCGAGTGTTCAGTGTGTTGCGTGTGTCGGAGGCCTTCACATATGTTCCTCCCTCCCCGCAGAACGGCCGCATTCCCTGTGATGCAGACATAGAGAGGCTGACACTGAACGAGGGTTACATCAACGGGTCACATCTTGTAAGCATCTTTACAGCCCACTCATGTCCAAGTCGCGCATGCTCTTAAGTGGTTAACATTCTGAAACGCGTGTGTGCGTGAATCTGTGCATTTGCAGTTCGGTATGGAGCCTGGCCAGGTGATGCAGGAGACGTACACTGTGGAGGAAGACCCCCAGGAGTTGCCCCCTGTTGTCTCCGTGGAGACCAGTGAAGATGGAACGACACGGCGCACAGAAACGACGGTGAGTTGATTGTCAGGGTCTAAAGGGGGGCTGTGAGTGAGAAGTCCAAATGTTTGATGCATTTTAAGGTGTTTTAAGGTCGCTCTCACGTGTGAAGTTCTCAGAGCTCGGCTCAATTTAGTGAAGTTGCAACTTTGATGGTGTACCGTAGCCTATCATCACTAGTTGGGGCTTTAGCTCAGGTCAGTGGCTACTGCCATCCGTCCTAATTATGCGCTATAATCAGAAATCACACAACTGGACAGTGGTTTTCATAGCGTCACGCAGTTTGGCAGTGTTTTAAACTGTAAAAGAAAGAGAAACTTGTATGTCGGGTTAAACTGGCACATCAACCAAAACCACATTTAGAACAGGCATGTTGACGCTTACCTGCAAGGACTAAAGACTGGCGATGTTAGCATTGCTAATGTTAGCAAATCTATTTGACATAGTTTACCTCATTGACTTCTGACCAGATTTTCAGTTTGGGCTTTTACCTCTTCATTTAACCACGTGTGTCCACAAGATGTTTTCCCACAACTTTTACATTAGCTTCTTTGGAGTTTAGTCTGAAATACCTGGGCGAATTCTACCCACAATGCACTGCTTTTTGTTTCACTTGATGGGTTGGAATTGAGCCGAGAGCCTCGTTTCAAGCGGTGTGAATGTATCTCTTCTTTTGTCGAAGGTAAAGAAGGTTGTAAAGACCACCCACACCCGCACAGTCATCCCCTCGGTGTCAGACACACTCTCCCTGGATGGAGGTGGTTCAGTGACAGGGATGGGGGGCTACACTCAACCCATGGATCGGGTCTACAGGCAGGCCCCAGGAATTGGTGTGCCAATGGATTACCCCACCCATACAGTGCCACGCAACTACCACTACGGACCTCCAGTCGGCTATGACGACTACCGCACGGGACCCCCATCTGAGGCCTACACAAGCCTTGGTAGAGGGGCTCGTATGGATGATCGCTACAGGTATCAGTCTGATGAGAGAGATTTTTGAAATTGAATCGGAAACTTTTACACAATAATGTCAGACTCAAGCTGCTCGTCCCTCTGTTCTCCAGACCTGTCCATACAGATGGTTACAGAACTCTCGATCCGAACTACAGAGCTCACAGCAGGAACCATCTGGACCATTATGCTGCTCAGCCACAGGTACGTTCAACAGTAGCTGGATCTGGATATTAACGTTGACTCATTGTGACACTTTAAGAGTCGCTTGTTCATTTTCGTGTTTCGCCTTCATGCTAATAAAAAACTGAATATGATTCCAATAGTCCATGGACACAGTCCATTGGCTCAACAATTGGAATGTGGCTTAAATTCTTCCGGCTCATTCTCCTGTCCCTCTGTAGGTTGGCCGTATGGGAAGTGCAATGGAGCTGTCCGCCATCCAAAGGTTTGTCCCAGAGCCGTACGGACTAGAGGACGATCAGCGCAGCATGGGCTACGATGAGCCCGACTATGGTATGGGACCCCCAATGCACTACAGCACCATGCCACATAACCAGATGGCACATCGACCTCCACGCAGAGCAGGGTGAGTTAAGCTTATTCATTGTGACCCACAACAGGTGGGAAGTAAATGTCACATTTGGTTGAGCCTCGACGTGGTTTTCAAATCTTGACGTCGATGGTTGTCCCCTTCTGTTTCCCCAGGAGTTATGAGGGCACCTTGGATGGTGACATGAGCGGTCCGGGGGACATGTACTATTGGGGAGGCGGAGCACCCCTGGCTCAGGATGAGAGAGGCAGCATGGCTTCACTGGACAGCACTCTAAGGAAAGGTCCTGGCCCAGGTGGCTGGCGTCAGCCAGAGCTGCCGGAGGTCATTGCCATGCTTAACTACAGACTGGACCCGGTCAAAAGCAATGCAGCTGCATACTTACAACATCTCACCTATAAGAATGATAAAGTAAGTGCTGCACCTCTGCAAGTGTTTGAACTCGTGACCTTACATCCATATAACCTTAAATAAAGGATTTCACTACATCCTTAAAGATGCACATTTCTAAGTGTGTCAAGATGTCATCATACTTTCTAATTTGAAGTAATGATTTTTCTTAATTAAGTTTTCATAAGAAATAGTACACCTAAACAGTTTTTTACTGTTTCTTGTTGGCAGCTAAAGTAGCTCTTATGGTATGACTTCTCGGCGATGATTTTTTTTCTTCTTCCCCGATGGTCCTTAAATAAGCTCCAAGCTTGAATTGTTCTTACTTTTTTTTTCATTGATTTTCTTGTCTTTTTCTAAACGTATAACTGAAGTGAACTTGAATCCCCTAACTTGAGGTGTCCTTTTGCTCTCCAGGTAAAGTCTGACGTGCGGCGTCTGAAAGGCATCCCATCGCTGGTCTGCATGCTCGACAACCCAAAGAAAGAGGTCCGTTTGATGTGGACGTCCGTGCTTTTCTGTCCATGTTTGAGTCTTGAGAAGTGTGTTTTCATTGACCTAGAGGGGGGAGACGAGGGGCTTAAAGGGATGTAGTGTATTTCTGACACGATGTTGTCACAGTTCATTTGGCTGAGCGAAGGTGAACTTGACACTCGCCGCTAAAACCAAAAAGACGGAGAAATCGAAATAAGCATCACGTACTTCTCCTTCTTTGCAAATCCTCTAGGTCAACACGTGTGCTAAATATGGTCGCGGCCAAAACATTCTTCACTTTGACTTTGATTCCCTTTCATTTAGCGTACCAGTAGCAGAGCTTTGCTGACGCTTGTATTTGTTTTTACCAAACAAACCACATCATACATTCCACCCTCGAGGCACAGGAGCAACTTCATTTCACTTTTCTTGCTCTGAGGCCAATGATAGGTCAGAAGTCCTGCTGGCTGAAGAAATAGATCAAACAACATCTGCATCCTCTAACTCTAACTTTATCTCTTTTATTGTATTAGCTTTTTAGACAACATAACAAACACTCACAAAGAGACAAAGGTTTTTTTTTTTTTTTTTAAGCATGCAACCAAAAATGCAACAGGGTGGTGAATGCAGTGCTTTCTATCAAGATGAGTTAAAATGCTGTTGGTGCCTCTGGTGTAGGTTCATTATGCAGCCTGCGGAGCCCTTAAGAACATCTCATATGGCAAAGATGCTGACAACAAGATTGCCATCAAGAACTGTGATGGAGTGCCAGCTCTGACCAGGCTGCTGAGGAAGACTCACGACCAGGACCTGACAGACACCATCACAGGTCAGCTCAAGCCCTCTGCAAACACACAAGACTTGAAGTGAGCACAATATCAGTCCCAGGTTTGCTTCATCATGATTATGAACGGGCGAATTTTCCAGGAACGCTGTGGAATCTGTCGTCCCACGACGCTGTGAAAATGGAGATCGTGGACCACGCGCTGCACGCCCTCTCCGACGAAGTCATGGTGCTTCACTCGGGCTGGGAGCGAGGGAGCAACGGAACAGGAGGAGGGGAGGAGAACTGCAAGCCCAGACATCTTGAGTGGGAGACAGCACTCACCAACACAGCAGGCTGCTTGAGGTATGGAAAGAGAGACTGTTTAACTTTTCCCGACGATACAAGAGAGAGAGAGGCAGATTGAGGGAGGGCAGATGAAGACCGGAGAATGGAAACGTGCCAGCTCAACAGACTGATGGAGAAGTGGGATGTTGATCGCACTTCTTTTTTTGGTGGTGTTATCTGTCAGTCACTGCAGTAAAGTTAACTTTTTTTTAAAAGCCACTCCTTAAAAGGAAATAATCCAATTAGCACGCAGGTCCATCACATTCAGAAGTTTAGTTTTTGTGTGTGGCACGAGCTTATCGTCAGATTGTGCATCATATACCAGGATATCTTATTTGATGTATTTGCTCGAGACGACTTCAGGGTTAAGTTAGTTGTTGAAGAGATATGAAGCTTTACATTGTTAATGGTGAGAGGAGAATTTCAGGGTTTAGAGGGAGAGGGCGAACAGAGCACACTGGAGCATTGACCTACACAGTGTAAACAGTACGTTCCAGTCTGCCTCCAGTCCTCGATGCATTCCCTTCGACGCCATGATCCCGCAGCGTTCATCCTCAAGTCTGCAGAAACGTTTGAATAAGGGAGGTGAAGATTAATTGTGAGGCAGTTAAAAATTGATTTTTTAAAAAGGTGTCAAGGTTCGAATGGGTATTCTGAAATCTGGATCGCAGTACTGCAGATCTGCATCCACGATTTAATCAGGTCAGGTTTTGACTTTGTGAATGTTTGGCGACGGCTGCAGATGAATAAACTCCCTGAGCTGTGCATGGAAGTGGAACCAGTGCCCCCTGCTGTGTCGGGGAATGTTGTCCTGCCATTGTGAGAGAGGGCGTGTCTGTCACTATGACGAACAGATCGGCACAAAGGATCACGTAGTGTTTTCATTCCACACAGCTTTCTCTGGAGTTTAGTTTTCCTTTCAAAGTGTTCTCCATCAATAGAAGAAGAACTTAGTGGCTTTCAGTTTCCTCTTGCTTCCGTCCATCACGTCGTGTTCCAGCTCTTACAGGAAGTTGAAGAAACGGGTCGAGAGCTGTAACGTGATCTAACTGAACTGTACGCTCTTTGTAAAGCACTAGATTGTACAGGCCTGTTCCGTTTCTGACCATTAACAATGCTAATCCTTTCTCTTTTTCCTCCTTCTCAACTTTCTCAAAGAAATGTGAGTTCAGAGCGAAGTGAGGCAAGAAGGAAGCTGAGGGAGTGCACAGGATTGGTGGACTCGCTCATGTACATCGTCCAATCCCAGATTGACTGTAAAGACGTCGACAATAAGGTATGTAGACATTTGGATTATTTGTCCGACAGAACCAGTCCAGACGGGGTCGTTCTGAAGGTGCTTCATGGTCCTAATGTGTACGTGACAGCTGTGTGTCTGACGATAAAACATTTGTGGGGATGTGACGGCAAAGTCGGCTTCAGACTTCTCCAGCCTGCGTCTCATCTTGGCGCTGAAGGCTTAGGTCTTCGGTAGGTGCTACAAGAACTGCCCTGCAGAGTCGGCAACAAAAGCGTTTGGTAACGACGTCGCTTTGCTGGCAATGTGGCCAATAGGGTTTACCGTGAAGAGCAGGGCTGCACGCTTTTGGTAAAAAGTTACCGTGCAATAATTTAATGAGCATCTCTCTGAAAGCAATCGATCAAATGTTTGTATCCGGCTTGAATTAAATCTTTAATCTCATTGATGAATCAAATGATAGAAACACAGAAGTTTACTGCTTCATTCTTTCACTGCCTCTCTGAACACTATGTGCAGAGTTTTATAATGATGCATTTTATTTGTAGAGCAGTTTACATTTGAGAATCTTAAAGTGCGACAGAGTTTAAAAAGGCAAACTTTTCATCAAGTTTATATTTGTTAATAACCGACATTGACCTTTGATTTGCTGCGAAGTGATGGGCCACTTCTCGAATCATATCAGACTTTGAACGTTGAACCGAAAGTTTCGAATGGCGGCTTGTGAAACAAACAAACCATCAAAAAGGCTATCAGAGGATCGAGACGTCCCGAAGTTCTGACTGAAGACGCACAGATCTGAAAGTGTTCTTACAGCCCCTTATATGAGTTTAACTATAAGCAAACTGCTCACATTCACCACTCGACCTCCGCACGCCGCTCTGCCCGGCCCTGATCACAGCACGCTGACGTACAGAAGATGCTCCTTAGGCAGGATACAGAAACTCAACCGAAAGGTTCAAATCTATTTTGCGGCCCCCCCCCCGGCTTCACATGGCACGTCCTGCGCTGCGTGTATTGTGCATGCACACATCGCCATGACGATGCTGAAACAATCCAGCGTGCAACATTTATGATGAAAAGACTCCAGTTCTGTTGTATTGGATTTGCTCATTTTCCCCTGAGACGTTTCATAATGTCGTGAGGGTCTGAGGGGTCATGTAAATAGATCACACAGTGGTGTTTGAGAGGGGGGTGGTTTGATTTTTGATTATTTTCTCAAATGTTTTTCCTCGCATGGCTCCACTGCATCACCCTGCCTCTCCTCTGTCTTCGCTTCAGTTGATCGAGAACAGCGTGTGTCTGCTGAGGAACTTGTCCTATCAGGTGCATCGAGAAATCCCCGGCTGTGAGCGCTACCAGGAAGCTGTGCCACTCAACCAGGGCCCCGCCCCCTCCAGCCAGAAAGGTGGCTGCTTCAGCTCCCGCAAGAGCAAAGGTCAGGGTCGCTGAGGAAAGTCGTACTGTATTTGTTCAACCCGTAGGAGTGTTTGCGATGATGTCACTGTTGGCGGCAGTGTCTTGCCAGACTGATACTACACACACACACGCACGCACGCACGCACGCACGCACACACACACACACACGCACACACACACACACACACACACACACACACACACACACACACACACACACACACACACAAATACACACACACACACTTGCACAAACAAAACCACTGGCTCACACAGGAATGTGAACAATTTCCCCGACCAGTGAAAGCTCATCGTCTCTCCTGCTGTTTTCTGTTTGTGTTTCACTGAGAGTATTGATTTGTTTTCGTCTCATCTCATCCAGTGGCTTTGCCTGTTCGTATCAAATCTTTCTGCTGCGACTGTGAATATCTCAGTCAAGACGTTCTTGTTACATCTCAGCTCACTGTGTTTGATTTTAAAAAATGTGACTTCACTCAGACGGAGTAAGGGAGTGCAGGGACGATAAAACGGACAAATTAACAACTCGACTGTGGATTTGTGCCGGTCACTTTAAAAGATCGGCTTCAAAATAATCAGAACCTCTGTGTGATTTCTTCATTTTGAATAATTAAACGCTTCTGATTTTTAAAAAAAACAAACAAACCAGAATGGTGCCAGAAGTGTTTTTGTGGACATTACAGACCACAAAGACTCTGGGATGCACAACGTCCAATTCAAGCTGCGATCAAACACTGCTCACTGGTTCAATAGATACTTTAAATGTGAATTTAAAATGTTGTTTATTGGAGTCACAGCACAGATTAGTATGACGTCACGATGTTTACACCGCTCCTGTTAGCTGCTGTGTGCTTTCATTTTCTGTTCATTTAGCCTTCATACGTGGCATGTCCCATTGCTGATTTCTGTGTGGGGTTAGCCGCGCTGTTGGGATGAAGGCAGGTGTTAACTGGGTGGCTCAATGATGGCTGCTTCCCTCTTACTCACTGTACATGCTCTCTCTTCCTCTCTTGCTGTTTTTTTTTTTTTTGATCCCCTTTTTGCCCCCCTTCCTTCTTTCCTCCCTTCTTTTGCGAGCTGGGCTCCAGACGAGTGGTTTTCCAAAGGTAAGTTCTTCACTCTGTGAGACTATGCTTCTGCTGCCTGTTGTCATGGTGATAGTAATAAGAGTAGCTGACCTATAATGCTGACGTGACCGTCTTAGCGCTAACACGCATGCACTCTGTTCACCTTCAAATGCATCTTATTTTTTGTTTTGTCATAGCACGCGTCTAACCAACCCAGAACAAACGTACTAACATTTGAGCTCGTCGTCATAGTCGGCTTGTGTTTCTAAGACTGAATGTTTGATTTTAGGAAGGAAAGATGATGATGCAGCTGCAGACATAATTGACATTCCAAAGAGGACCACACCTGCTAAAGGTAACTAAAGGCTGAGCTGACACAGTGAAAAACACGACGACACAATAAAACAGCTATTCTATAAATCACTTTCCCCCTGCTCTCCCCTATGTCCCCTATCCTCACTTCCTCTTCCACGTTTACCCTCCTCCTCCCCATTCGCTCTCCCATCCCTCTCTTTTCTCTCCTCTAGGCTATGAGCTCTTGTTCCAGCCAGAGGTGGTCCGCATCTACACCTCTCTGCTAAAGGAGTCGAAAAACCCCACCGTGCTGGAAGCCTCGGCCGGAGCCGTTCAGAACTTGTGTGCCGGACGATGGAGTGTAAGCGCTGCTGCTCCACCACTAAACTCCACAAACGCCTTTGCGTCAACGTAGCTTAGCGTAAATGTTCAAAATCACAGTCTCAGCGTTCAGTTTGACATTTGATTTGAATTCACGTCACCAGGTGTGTGAAAGAAAAACCACAGAACAGATCTAATGTGAAAGTTGAACAGCTGCCCGTCGGGAGTGGAAGATTCTCGTTTCTGTTTGTTTACATGTTCGGAGGCTGCACCCAGCCTACGTGAGCGCTTCAACATCTAGATAAAAGGAAGGCCGCCTCATTTTACCACAAGTCACATGTAGTGCTCAGTCGAATCAACTGCACTGATGATGCCGTGATAGTGACGCCGCCATGATTTGGCATTTGTCCTGCAGGGAAAATAAAGGTTGTTCTGTCCCCTGATTAATGAGCTTCAAATTGTGTCTTTGTTTAGTACGGGCGATACATCCGTGCCCTGCTGCGCCAGGAAAAAGGTTTACCCATGATGACAGAGCTGCTGGCTCACGGCAATGACCGAGTAGTCCGCGCCATGTCCGGAGCGCTCCGCAACCTGGCCATTGATGCCCGCAACCGAGATCTACTAGGTGAGAGTCAAGAGCGCTGATCTGCTTTTTTGTGAATCAAGAGGAAAGGTTGTCTGTTTTAAACACTCCTCCTCCTGCTGCTTGTGTGCTTATCAGGCAAACACGCGATGCCTCACCTGGTGGCCAACCTGCCCGGTGGAGGTCAGAGTCAGCCGGTGCGAGCGCTGTCGGAGGAGACGGTGGTTTCGGTACTGAGCACGCTCCACGAGGTGCTGGGCTCCAGCCTGGAAGCAGCTAAGACGCTCAGGGCGTCGCAGGGCATCGAGAGACTCGTGCTCATTAACAAAGACGGGTGAGAGTTGTTGGATGATCTTGTTCCCTTCACTTTTTTTGAAAGGGTTGCGTTGGATGTTCTTTAAAAATATCTCCTTGTACCCGTGTCATCAGACACCGCTCTGAGCGGGAGGTGCGCGGCGCCGGCCTCGTGCTGCAGACGGTGTGGGGCTACAAGGAGCTGAGACGCACGTTGGAGAAAGACGGCTGGAAGAAGACGGACTTCATGGTCAACCTAAACCCTCCGAGCAACAACACCCGGGCCAACGGAGGATACGAGGACAGCACTCTGCCGCTCATAGACAAAGGTGATGATGCTTCGGTGCATGTGAAGTGACACACACTGCAAAGATCTAGAAGATTCCAGAGCCAAAACAAGCCCTCAGTGTCTGCTTTTCATTTTGATCGGCATGCTCGTCCAGCTGTGACGAGCTCTAAACACGGATTCGTTGAAATGATCGAGTGTGCCTCGCTAAAGCTTTTCATGTAGGACTTAGGAAAGCTCTACCTTCAGTGTTTTCAAGCAACACGAGCTGTGTATTTGACTTAAGCCGCACAGAGCTTACAGCCTTAACTGTTGCCGTGTTTCAGAGAAGTCGGCACTTCTCACTGTTCTCCGTGTACTTTGTGGAATCATGTAGGCGCTGCACTTAATCCTCCTTATGTTTGTCTCAATCTGCTTGGCACTTAAGACGTTTTAAGACTTGTCAAGGCCCACGTTGATGTCATGATGTTTTCATCTTTGGCACTGGTTTGGAAGTTTTCAAACTACTCCCAATTAGAGAGCAAAGGAAGATTAAAATATATCGTTACAATCACTTGCTGGCTCGTGTCTCACACTTACAAACACTTGAGAAAAAAAAACTCAAACGCCTACACGCTGTTCTATCTTTGGCAGGAGACGGTTTGTCTGCTAAAGCTGCCTGTGTGAGGGAACAGTAGCAACAAACAGTACATATTGTTGCTCATTATTTTTTTTGTGTCCTTAATACACAGGAGGAAAAGGCGACCGCGAAATGATTCCAATGAATGACATGGGACCAGGCAAGTGTGACTCAAACGACGGGCTGTGGTTACTTCTCTTTGAGTCGTTCCTTTTTGCACAGATCTTCGTTAAACTCTGTCTTTCCCCTTCAGATGCCTACTCCACACTGGACCAGAGAGGGAGGAGGAACAGTCTGGACAACACACTAGAAGCTGCTGACAAAGATGCAGTACAGGTAATAAAACATGCTCGCCACATGTGAACCAGCATGACTCGACTCATTTCTTAACTTCTGTAACACAAACTCTGTTACCCACTCGCTGCATCCCGCTGCTTACCTGAGTACAACGTCACTTGTTTTTGAATAGACTTTATTTCCAGGTTCTTTCTGGACAGCGTTGCTGGAGGGGCGGGGCTTCCAAGTTTGGAAAGTATCCTGACACCCTGAGACTCAGGGTCATGTTGATGTGATTAAGAGCAGTCCGTACCACGCCTAAGCACGCTTCACCCTTAAAAGTCCTGTGACTAGTTTGAGGGCTCTGATTCATGCCTCCCTGGCATGGGTGGATCAGGTGTGCAACAGTTCCTGCACGAGTACCAGCACAGGGTATACAACATTAACATGAAGTGTCATCGATCCCTGCTTTTTATCACCGAGAAACCCCGGAGAGCTGCGTCTGTATCTGACGTCAAATAAGCCAGGTCTATCAGTAAATGCCCTCATGCTGTTCTCAACCATGTGCCCTTCTTTACATTTATTTTCAATCTTGCGCTGATGAGCTAAGCACGCTTCAGGATCACATGAAGCCATGCATGTGCTGTATTACTACGTTACATATGAGAGGTATGCTCATCATGCTCAGGCTTTGTTAGTTCTGGATCAGTGTGAGTGAAGGCCAGACGGGGAATCGTGCTCCATGGTAAGGAACAACTTTAAGTAATGCCAGTGTGTCCTTACTGTCTGGACTCCAGACTTGCTGGTTGTTGTTGTATTTAAAGTCTACTGTGGGAAAGGTATATAAACAGGAAGTTAAACTTGTTTCAGTGAATTATTGACGTCCTTTTTTTAAAATCCTAATCACATTAAAGAGGTGGTTTCTTTCTTTATCGTATCATCTCTCACACAATTTAACGCTGCACCATCTTCTTTGTAGAATATTTCCTTCCTCCCCGAGTCTGTCGTGAAGAACTTGAATAATCAGCCGTCTGAAAAGATGGAAAAAGGAGGAAAAAACTCTTAACTTGTTAACCATGCGATGATACAGGGACTGACATCCTCACTTTCTTTGGAAAGATGCTAGCGTGTGAACAGACGTGCTTTCACACGCCCACAGGCAGCATGTCGGTGCATGTCTCGTTAAAGCACTACAGTTACTGTGTGTCTTTCACAGGTGTTCTTTTTTTTTTTTTCTCCTGAAACATGACCTAACATTAAACCCACCTCTGTAACACATTCTCTCGTCTATTTTATTCGACTAATCGGTTCTCTCTCGTTCCCTCTTGCTCTTTTCCCACCGTTTGTGTCTCTTTCCTTTCTCTTTGGATTTACACTTTTAACACTCTTACTTCTTCATCAACTCCTTCTCTTGTCCTCTGGTTTCTTATCTCTTTATCTACGCACTCCGCTCTCTCTCTCTCTCTCTCTCTCTCAGGGAGGGATGTATGGGGAGAGGCAGGCCTCTTTGCCTCTAATGGATTCTTACGATGGTTAGCTACACCACTGTCACACTGCATGTCAGCGCATGGTATGTGTGTCCCACGGGCTGCTATCCACTCACTGCATGGCCTCAAATATCAACTGAGTATAAAGAACTAAGACTTTGTGTGTTCCATATTGCCAGTGTTTTTAATGAGCATCCATTGTAAATGAATTTGGATGGTTTTTGCTGCTCCTGCTGGTGAGAAATGTCACTTATGTCATTTGTGTTTTGTTTTTTTGTTTTTTTTTGTCTCTGCACACTTTGTGAAACGTGTGTCCAACTAGTGTCGACATTGTTTCCAGCTGCCTCTATTTTTGTAATTGTATTTTGTATTCTGTTATTTTGAAGTGTCTGCCGTGAATCTGAATTTTAAATGTGCAATTATTCCCACCCAGGCATGAACTCTGCACATTAGCTGCTCCGCATGAATCAATTCCCCACACTTCTTCTCTTGCAGAAAAACTGATCGTGTGCATCACAAGACGACAGCCTCCTCCCACCTACTGCCCTTGCTGAACTGACACTGAGGGACCACGACACTAAAGATGGGACTACACCATCCTTAACACTCAAGCTTTTCTCTCCCTCTTCAGTCTTTTGTAGCCTCTCTCTCTCTCTCTCTCTCTCTCTCTCTCTCTCTCTCTGCTTCTCTGACATTCCTTCATTTCAAACTGATGTAGATCCCCCTCTCCCTGTGGACAAACGGAACAAGACACTATGACCACTTTGTGATCTGCGAGTCCCTGGACTCCAAAACACGAACCACTCAATCAGCTACAACACTAAAACGACGACTCGTCTGGACAACACTACTTCTTTCTTTGACAAAAAGCAAAGACGGTGGATTCACCTAAGAACTTTTCTATTTCCTGGAGACTAGAACATAGACTGATGAAGCTTACTGGAATGAACTGTTGGGAACAGAACAAGATACTTTTTGGTGAAATTTTACATAATGGCTTGATACTTTGGAAGAAATTGAGAGAAATGTGACATTTTCATTCTCTCCTTATATAGTACAAAAAATAAAACAACAACAACCAATGGTAAATGATCTTATCAGATGTGTTGAGCTTCTGCTTCTGTTCTGGTAGTGGTTGTTTCTCTTTTTGCTTTTGCTCTGTTCCACAGTAATGCACATGTGCCAAATGACACTGCTAATGCTGCGACTGCCAATACTGAATGCAAGAACTTCATACACTAAAGACTTTTTACAACAGCTACATTCATCTGCTTTTTGTGCTCACTTTGTGACGGTGACAGTCCATTGCAAAAAAAGCATGGGGACGCTGCATTTTCCTGTATATGATTGTGATCTATAGATTTAACCGTGGAGATACTAGAATGGGTATACCTACAGACTGAAATGGAGAGACAACAAAATGATTGTACATCTTGTTAAAAATTCACATTTATAGCCAGTTTCTCTCAAATGTAAGCCCCTTAACGATAATGTCATTCTTGGGAAATACCACATGAATCAGTAGGTGCATTTCCTTTTCTACCTGCAGGTCTGTGATCTTATGAATGTGTACAAACAAGACTGTCTCTGAAACTATCTGGCTGGGCTAACTGGAGTGCCTCGTCTGATGGGTTTGTCCACCATGACAAGGGTAACCAATCACGGTGTTTTTGTTTTTTAAGCAGGTTACTCTTGTTGGGAATTCTGTCTATAGTACTATGATTGACAAATTCCCAAACCCATGACTTAACCTGGCTTTAAGGAAACGAGAAGAAAAATGGGAGAAGACAGTATTGACGTTTTCTTGCCTACATTTCTTGAGTTCAGTGCTTGTTGTGTAGAAAAATGCATTTTCTTAGTGCCGATTGAGATGTAGATACTTACTGAGCGGATGATTAAAAGAAGCACTAGGGGGCTATAATCTCTGTTTTTCCTTTCTTTTTTCTTGTGTGGAGTTTTCCTTGTTTTTTTTTTCTCCATGCTGATTAAAACACGACAGGCGATGCCTCATTTTGTCAAAGAAACATGTTGCCTTTTCAAAAACGGACTGACTAAAAGAGAATAAATAGGGAGAAAGGGTTTGTTTGAAAGTCTGTGTAAGGTGGACAAAACCAGAATTTGACATGGGATAAGTTGAGAAAAAAATAAAAGCACATTTAAACTATATATACAAGAGAATATTTGTTAATTTTAATAGTTTAATGTATTTTTTTTAATGTGGATTTGGGTTTAATTGTTTTGGGTGCTCTGGGTGAACGCATATGCAATCAGTTTTTTATGTTGAAACATTCAGTTTATGTATTAATTAAATGCAAAATAAGTTAGCTTAATGAAATCCATCAGTCATCAGATACTGGAACACTAATGGAAGCATCTGATTATTGACTACAGCGTAATATCTTTGCCTTGGCTCTTAAAGTTGCACATTCTCATTTATGAATGAATTCTGTAACTAGCAATACTGTTTTTAATAAAAAGGAAAATGATTTCTCAGAGCTTATGTTTTTGCCTCTCTTTTGCTCATCACATTATTTAAAATGTCTGTCTGTAGGGGACTTAGGTTGGGAACAGGAGGGTCGCTGGTTCAAGTCCTCTTGTGGACCAAAATATGAAGTTGTGGTGGCTGGAGAGCTGCCAGGGCACTTCCCAAGTGCTGCAGAGGTGCCCTTGAGCAAGACACTGAACTCCAAACTTCTGTGGTGCGCTCCCTGCGTAGCAATGTGGAGCAGCCATGCTCTGACATCTCCACTAATAGGTGTCTACAGGTCCTGTTGAAGCATGTCTTTCAATAACACAGTTTAAACCAGAATTTCTCCCAGGGATTATTAAAGTATTTGCAAAAGGAGGAAAGGAGCAGTCTAGGGATAAAAGTCCAAAAAGACATTTGTAGGTCATGTTGATTTTTGTCATTTTAAAAAGTTGCCAGTAGGTGTCGCTGTGTGTTTTAGTTGAAACTGGTGGAGAGGAGTTAAACATTCTGAAAAAAAGTCAGTGTCCAAAACTTCTCTGCACCTGCAAAAGAAACAGGTAAGTTTACACTGTATGCTAATGATACTGAACTTTATCTTTTGTTATTCTCTAAACGAAGTGATTTATTTACAATTTGTGGCTTTTTTTGCTCAACCACTCCGATAACGCTTATTTAAGTTATTTTTAAATAACCTGTTTTTTTAATTGCTAATAATGCACAATCAAATATATAATCAATTTCGAAACAAAATACAACAGAAATTGGTGTTAATTTGCGGTTTCAAGTGCAAGTTTACCTCTTGAAACATTACCAAAGTTAACCTCGCGCCACGTGCCGCGTGACAGCTCATTCAGGTTAACTAAACGCTGCTAACTCCAGCTAGCTTAGCTATGTTAGTTAAGGCTGCACTGTTGACGTTTCCAAGCGATATTTTTGAGCTCACTTTTTTTTTTAAACTCAGTCCCAAGAGGCTTTATTTTTCATTAATTTAAAGTAATACACTGTGTTAATTGTTTCTATATCAAGGATTCGGGAGTCACTGCTTCTAAAGGGGCAGTCTGTGGTCTTTTATTGATAGCAAATTAAATCAGAAAGTATTCTAGACGTATAACATACAAAAGTAAATTTCAGTGACACTTTACAGGTACATTTTTAAGTTTGACCACTCAACTATAGAAACATTAGAGGTTGTTTATGTGTGTACTTTGTATGTGACCATGATTTGGACCTCTGTCTTCTCTCTCTCAGTGCTCATGTAGACATGCAGAGGTACATGTGGCCTGGATATAAGATGCAGCTTCTTGCAGAGCTGCAGAAACAACAGAACAACACCCAGTTCTGCGATACCCTGTTGCAAACTGAAGGTAGGGGTTTGTTAATAGCTTTTATGAAATTAAATATTTGCACAGCACTTAAAGTTTTACATTGAAAAGAGCTGAGATGGTGACCATTTTAGTTGTGTTTGGTCTTCCAGGTATCTCAATCCCCGCCCACAGTTGCATCCTTGCAGCTCTTAGTCCCTATCTGTCTCGGAAGCTGTCAGGATCCACCTCACCTCCATTGGGCCAGAAGCACCAGCTCCAGCTGCGGGCTCTTAAAGCCCAGACCCTGCTCAAGCTTGTTGGTCTTCTTTACTCTGGGGAGTTAGAAGTAAAAGGAAGTGTGGAGAGAAATGATGTGCTGTCTGCAGCCCGTGAATTGGGGATCACAGATCTTGTTGAAGGACAGAACTGGCAGGCGAAGGAGAGAGAACCACAGGAAAAGGGTTCACTATGTAGCGAAGATAAAGAAGAGGGATGCAAAGAGAGTAATGAAAGACTAATCATGCTAGATGCACATGTACAGTTCGATTCTTCTGTAGCCAGATCTGCAGTTTCTGAAGAGAGAAGCTGTGTATCCAGAGGCACCCAAACTATTGCAACTTGTGAAAAGGCTGTGAGCAGCTCTTTTACTCACTCCAGACAAACTAAAGCTTCAACCCAAGAGCTTGCATCCTCTCTACCTCACAGTACATTACAACCCCAAAACATAAGTCTGGACCAAAACCTCTGCTCCTCTTCCTGCCCATCCATTCCCTTCATGCTCAGCGAGGCATCAAGTGATGGAGCGTCTTCATTAAAGCCATCCTCCGACAGTGTCACGAACCCCACATCAACCTCAGCTTCGTCTGAAAATGTGATGGCTTTGCAATTTTTCCTCGATGATGGCTTGAGCTCTGCGACTACTCAGGAATACATCGCGTGTCAACAGTCATCTGAGGGGCCTACAAATGGCAAGATGGCTGACGATTGTGAGAATACTGAGGAGCTGAACCTCCACATCCATAAAGAGGATCCACGAAGAGGAGGAGGAACATGTAACTCCAAAGAGAAGAGGCAAGATCGTGCCAATTCGGGGCTGAGGAGTCTGGCTAGGATGAAGCAAATGCAGAAGATGATGGAGGCCACGCAGATTTCTATCAAGGTAACAAAAAAAAAGGTTTTACACACGCAAAAACTACCTGACAAATAATGAATAACATAAATAAATAAACCCTTTTAAAGTTTAATCTGCTTTGAAATAGAGAGCACAATGATCTCGGCCGACATGAGGGCCAATAACCTCTTGGCTATTATTCAATCAGATGAAGTGGAATTTTTCAAGATTAAACTAACAAAACAAACAGTTTCCCAGCCGGCAGTTGGAGCTTCAAGACACTTTTTTTTGCCACCTATTCATGATCAAAGAGAAGAAAGGGGGGAAAAGCGCGCCGAGATTACTATATGTTATGACATGACGCGATACACTTTTGTCTCCGTGGTGATTTATTTTCTTGGGCTCAAGTACCACAAACACGTGTAGCTATCTCCACAGTCCTCGTCACATCTTTTCTGGTTTTTTTTGTTTGTTTTTTTTGTCTCTCTATAGACTGTCGTAACAAACGTGCATGAAGCCAATATGCTTGTTTGCTCCCCTCTTTGCAGGTGAAGCTGAGGAGAAGGACTGAAGAAGAAGTGTGGGAGGTTGTGAACATGCAAGACTCCAATGAAACACTGGCTGTTCTCGCTTCCCTGCAACAGGTAAAAAGGTTTAATAAACAGACACACCTATAATCCAGTCAAGCTACTTTATTTAGTGTTTGAGGCCCCGTCCACATGTAGCCAGGTATCTCACAAAACAAAGATATTTTTCTACATTTTGGCCTCTCATCCACACGGAAAGGCAGCTTTTTAAAACCTTTGAGCAAAGTGAAGATTTGCGAATTCTCCGTTTATGCATGTGGACGCCAATAACCGGGGTTTTGCATTTCGAAGTGTCACTGCCTGCGACAAAGTGTGTTCTTACGTCACATATGAGACCTGTGTTTACATTCGGAAACAGTCTGGCATGCTTATGAATGTGCTTAAAAACGCACTTCTGGGGTAATGTGTGGATGAAGTTTTTTCTAAAAACAAGGTCATGTGTACTTCAGTTTTTTTTCTCGACGGAGGGGGCAGGATATTAGTTTTTATATAAACCCGGCTACGTGTGGACAAGGCCTGAGGTGCAGAGGTAAATAAAGGAACAATTAGAATCATTTTTATCTTTGAAGGGGCCGAGGCTTACAAGCATGCACTTTTTTTAAGGTAAGAATATTTATAATAAATGACTTTTTGATTAAAAACACATTTCAACTACAAATAAAGTTGTGCAGAATTTTTCAACTTTCATCTGTTCTGGCAAATTAAGTTGAGGTCTGCCAAAACTCTCTGAATGAAGGTTACATTAACATGACATTCATTCATGTCGGTGTCTGTGGTTAGAAAATAGTGTCACCATTTAGTTTGTGCCGCTTTGACTGCTTCCTTTGGTCACATCGCACAGTTCAGTGTTGCGTTGCTGAGCCTCTATCTCCTGCATAATGAAGGTAATCAAGAAAAGAACAAGTGAGATGGCTGAGATTTTTTTCAATTCCAGACTGTAAACAAAAGCTGCAGCTTCTGTTCTGATAATAGTTGCATCATATCCCTTTTTCAAACTGCCCTTTATAGAAGCTGTGTGATTTCTTCTTATTATTTAAGGATGGCTGCAACAACAAAAGGCAACAGACGGACCATACAAATGATGTTCCCCCTTCCACGTCTGTCCAGCCGGATTCAGTCTCTAAACCAAAGAGCCCTCCTCCTCAACCTGCCACCAGCAACTCCACTGAACCACCGCCCCCTCCCTCCGACACCACCTCCAACTGCCAGATCCAAGACGATGGACTGGAGCAGGTGCCACTCCCCCAGCCTTCAGGCCAAGTGGAGGACTCTGATGAGCAGATTGAGAAGCTGCTGGAAGACATCATGATGGGTCTGAACATCCTGCCGAGCTTAGCGAGAGACCCTAAGAAGCCTCATCTGCTTCAACCGACCAACGACCAAGCATCTGTCCCCTGCCGGATCCAACCTTCAGAGGATGACGGAGTGACCAGTCACGCGCATGCTGCTGTTGGTGCAGCAGCAGTGTGCGGATGCTGCCACGATCTCGGGACACAAATCGGCCTCTCTTCACCAGAAACAGGTATTTAAAGTACACTTGCATCTTTTATTTCGATGAAAATATTTTACCCAACAAGTGTCGAGTTTTGTCTTGTGCTTTATTTACTTCATTGAAGGTTAATGGATGTTCATTTATTACACCAGTGAGTCTCAAGAATATTTAAATGCAGCTAGAACAAATCGGTCATCCGGGTGTTTACATTCCAGAAATGATGGTTGAGTTTCTCTTTTGAGGCTTCCTCCAAGAAACCTGGAAGTCACATAGACACCCCATTAAAAAAAAATGCAATAATAAACATTTGTCAAGAGGCTTAGAACCTGCCTCAGCTCCAGCTCTTAACCTGTTGTTGGGTACAGACGGCATTCGCAGCATGGCGTCCACCATCGACGGGCTTCCAAAGTCCCCTGCAGTAACCAATGGTTGACTCTAACTTTGTTCGTTACGATTCCCAGTCTAAGGGTAGAATCATTTGATATCTGAACCAGTTTGCTCTCCTGCTTCCATCGATGCTGCACCTATTGGTTTGCTGTGATAACTGGTCTGAGAAACGGAGAGACGTCCAAAACAGCTGAGTAAGGGTGCCTTCATACAGCTTACCTTCTCTGTTCAATACAAATATAGACTATTCCGGACAGGAAAAGACACATGGAGGCGATACTGGCTGCTGCATTGTTATCTGAGAAGCCAACACTCCAACTTAACATCTTTCCTTAATGTCTGATTATATAATAAGGTCATTTTATGATTGAATTCAGTAGATATCTGACATGTTGCTCCTTTTAATTCAAGTTTGATTAACTGCAATCTTTCCATCTGTGGCACAGGTATCCATTGTTGTTTTACACTCCAGAACCAGCCCAGCTGCTCAAGCCTTTCATCTGTGCAGTCGGATGCTGTACCAGCCCAACAGCAGCCGCCGAGCTCTCCTCAAGATCAATACTATGTCACATCCATGAGCCAAAGATCTGGACCAAGACACCAGGACCTGTCACTGTCTAAAAGTCAAAATCCAAGCCATGAAGTTCCCACAGGATCAGTCATACCTGTAGCTCTCTACTTTAGTGCGAAAAAAATACATTACCCAGAGGTCAATCTTCACAAGTCTTCACAAGAGGATCAGAAAGTCCTGGAGATTTTACCCCGGACAAATGGTACCGATGCACCATCCTCTCTCCCTGTTTTGGTTCCATGCATGGACGACTTTCGGTTTCCTCCGTGTCTCTCTCCTTTGGAGTCATCTTCCTCAGCAGCGAAACATCAGTATAACTTCAGCAACCCGACAAGCCATAGCGACAAAATCCAGCTGCATAGACCCCCGTGGCTCACTGAAAACCCTGGATCACTACAGTATCCTCTCATTGCCTCTACTCACAACAGAAATCCAAGTGGATCTTCACCACGAGATATGAGCGGCAACTGTTGGGAAAAGTGTCAGCATACGGATCGGATACAGAGTCCTCAAACTGGAGGAACCTGCGCGGACTCTGACCATGTGAATGAACAAGAAACGATATTGGAAGATCATCAGAACGTAGAGGAAGGGAAGTCACCACCCAAGAAGATGAAGGAAGTTGTGAGACGTAAACTAAGTGACAGTAAAGAAGTGACCATAAGGAGAAAGAGAAGGCGCAAAACTCATCTCCAAGGTGCTGTGGGTTATCTTTCCAACAACCAAGTGAACGACAGTGATGCAACACAAGGTCAGTTCAACCTCAGCGTTTGTTCCGTCAGTCTGTCGAGCAACAACGTGTTGGCGAAAGAAAGAGAACAGGCCACCGGCTCATTGAACGTTCCAGACAACCCTGCAGGAAAACCAAATGAACCGTCAAACACTCCAGAAAACCTGAAAGAAAAAACCAGAGAACCTTGTGGTCGGATGAGGACCAGAGGCTTTCTAAAAAAAGATCAAGATATTGCAAATAACACAAGCCCACAACATGCCTCTGTTTTGAAAACTATTGATCATCATCATCAAGCTTCGATTGTGAACAAACAATGCGAGCCATCCATCAAACGGAAACGCGGAAGGCCCCCCAAAGTAAACCGTCAAAAACATCCAGAGATCTCTCATGTCAAAACTGAGCAAAATGATGACTCTGCTAAAAATGAGCCAAACAGTAGCTTGTCAAAAGAGGAGGAGGGCAAAAAAGCAGAGAGAGAGTGTAGGAAACGGAGGAGAAATCGAAGTCAAGTTGGGATAGTTCCTCTGAAGAAGACCCCAAGTGCTGAGAGCACTGGCACGACGGAGAAAGACCTGAACAACAACAACGTGAATCCAGCCGGGAGAAAACCCAAAAAACCTCGGATGGTCACTTTAAAAGAGTTTCAACAGCTTTTCAGACACCGGCACTTAAAAACAAGCATGTCAGAAGAAAGCAAGGATAAAAAAATCGATAAAACCGCAAGAAAGGAAGAAAAGGACGCAAACAGTTTCCCGAGTAGTGCATGTGAAGAATTAACCCAGAAGACAGAAGTAGATTTCATTCAGCCTGAGAACACAGAGGGAATGGAAGAGTCGCACTGTATGTGTGACGTCACAGTGGATAAAAATCACAATCAGATTTTCAACAATGAGTCACATAAATATGACACGCACATCTCTACTGGGAAAGAGGCCAGCTTGTTGGGTGAGGAGCAGCGGTCAGTGTTCTGCTCAGTTTCAGGAGAAGATGTGGAAGAGTTAGCAGCAGAGAGGGAGCAGCCGCTCATGAATCTACATGAAGGTAATGAATAATGGATTGTTGATTGTACAGGGGCAGAAAGAATTATATTACAAAAAAGATGAAACACTGTCGCCATCTAGTGGTGAAACACGTCACAAACGTCAACATTTTCATTACATCATGCACTTTAGCGTACCCTGTTTTTATACAAATTAAACATTCAAGTACTAGAATAAGTCTTAAAGTGAGATTTAATTAAAATGTATACAATTACAAAAGTATAATCATCAAAATATCATTACAGTATCTTTGGCTGAAGTGTTGGTTATAAGTGATGACTCCGCACAAAGTAATGTGGATATATCGTAATTAGACACTCGTCATTGAGCCACTACATAGCTACAGTCTAGTTGAAATATTTGTATACTGTTAGGTGAAAACAAAAATTATTCTTGTTTTGGCCTTCTCAGATCTTTGTTTTCTTTGTGATATATATCTATTTAATAAATTATACGTTAAATGAGACCATGTCAGTTGTTTAAAAGGCAAATTTCTTGTTAGAAATAATACAATTTGCAATTAAACAAACAGTTACACAAAACACTGTTTATTTCTTATGAAGGACTACAAGCAAAAAGCACATCAAGTCAAAGCATTCTCTACATTCAGCCTTACCACACATTATTTTAAAAGTATCGTACAAACGCTAATGCACCTAACTTCTTTTTTTGTTAGCTCCAACGTGTGATGAAGCAGTGCCAACACAGTGGACTATCAATATTGACGGAGCTTCTCATAATGACTCCATTAGGCCTTTGGACCACAATATAAACCTCCAGGCCCTTAAGAGGACTGGTCTGCCTCTGATGGATGCTGATGGCTGCAAGAAGAGCTCAGGCAGTGATGAAAAAGAAGCGAATGAAGAGGAGGAGGTCGAGGTCGACGTTCTACTTTGCTCACCGGACAAAGGGCCTGAGACCAGACATTATGAGAATGGACAGGAAAATGTGGACTTCATTCCAGAGGAGGAAGAAGAGGAGGATGTGAACGAGATTGATGTGACAGGAGATGAAGCAGAGTGACCTTTTGACCTTCAAATGTAATTGTTTTTTTACTCTTGACAAGTTCAGCTGTTGGGTGTACTGAGCCTAAACTTTTGTAGTTTTTGGATGTTCACAGACATTCCAGAGGAAAAGAGATAATGTTGTCTCTCCCTATCCGTTTTCATCATCACTTAGTATTGGGTGATTTCAAGCTTTGTCCATGAAAGGATCACAGAGAGAGGGCTGGTTTTCTCCTTCATTTGGTTCCATTTAAAGGTTCAACATGTGTGTTTTGCCATTAGCAATAATGCCTGAGCATTAATACAGATAACGTTCTTATTGTTTAGATTCATCTTTTGTATTTGAAAAGAGTTTAATTAATTTTACATTTTCACTGAACTTTGAATTGGCAAGCATCAGGTAAAAGTACTTTAAGTGATGATGTAAAAAGGAACTTTATTTTCAGCCTGTGTTTGTGACGTTTAATGTGTTTTATGCAAAACTTAAAATATAAAGTTTATTAAAAAAAAAGTCTGTTATTTGTTAGAGAATGCCCAACTTGTTAGATTTTTGTCAACAAAGTTTAATGAATAGGTTTGAGGGAGGCCAATAGAGGGCGCACAGTGTCCCCTTGCTGCTCGGATACAACTTTATTGACAGCGGAAGTATGGGCGGAAGTGGTTCACACGTGTATTCATGCAGGTTTGAAGGTTACAGAAGAAGTAGCCGGTAGGTTTCTGCTCCTCTGTCTGCAGGAGAGGGTTACTAGGACGGCGGGGTTACAACATTGAAGTGCAGACATGGATCCTATGAAGGCACAGCAACTGGCGGCAGAGCTCGAGGTGGAAATGATGGCTGACATGTACAACCGGTAAAACCAAAACACGTTAACGCTGAAGCTAGCCTCCGCTATTAATCTGTCATGAGGCAATCCATGGCCTCAAACCAGTCTTTATTTTAGTTGGTTTAGTACGGTCTTAAGATATGACACAGTTATAACTTCACTCATTCGTGTTTGTTTAACGAGCTTTAATTACACTAGCTGCATGTGATAATGTCGTATTGATGCTCATTGTAGAGCTCCGTACAGTCGTCGAATAACAGGCACTTTTTGTAGGCTCTTTAAAGGTTATAATGCGTCCGATCTGACATTTAACTTTACTTCGCTCTAGTTAACCTGCAGATGAGTGGATCTTTAACAGCTCGTGTGCATTTAATGACTGAAGCTAAGTGACAGCCTGAAGGGCTAAATGTCGATACCATCCCTTAAAAAACACAATACAAGAGGATTTCTTATGTTGCATCCTTTTAAAAGTATTTATAAAAGGTGCACAGTCTTGTTTTAATACATTTTCCAAACGATAATTTGAAATGGGTCGAAAATTATATCGTGTCCCCGCCGTCCAAACAGCATGAAGGATTTTAAGTTTCAGCTCTAATGACGATGAAATAGCTCACAAACTGAATGCACATGCATGTAACCAATCACTGATTCAACGGGCCAACCTATCTCAGTATGAATTTAATACAAATAAATGACATTAATGGCGTCCTTAGCATTTACAGTAACACACATCACCTCCTGTGTAGATAGATAGATAGATAGATAGATACTTCATTGATCCCGAGGGAAATTCAAGGCATCCAGTAGCAGTATACAGACAGTCAGGACACAAGACATTAGTTACAATACACACCCGCTGTCCCCCCCTCCCCTCTGTATACAATAAGCCCCAAACAAGATTTAGCAGCCGCTATGTTAAAAGTGTATGGGTGATCTGGATCAGTACTGAGCATGCTCACCACCAAATCAATAAATAAACTAATCTATGGTGGCTTCTATGGATCAATCTACTAGTAAAAACTGGATTTCTACTTTGATAACAAATAAATGTAAAAACTTTGGCTTAATAAAGATGCAAAAAATATGAACCTACGTCCTTAATCTTGGCTCTGATATGGATTTTAGATGGTTAACAATTGTGCTAATGAACATGCTCTTGTTATAACTGCTATATATGTTTAGATTGAAGCACCCACATGCATGATTTGGAAACACGTGGGACAGTGAGCTCATAAGGCACCTGTTTCATAGGAGACATATTGACATGACCAAATTCAAGTCTTACAATGTTAATATTGTCTCCAATGAGGTTTTCAGTCTTAAGTGCCTTGGTAATGCAGGTACTTGTTTTGTGGATTTATACTGTCATATCTTAACTGAAACAAACGAGTGTTATTAAAATGACTAAAACTTGTTCTATAAATAAACTTACAATTAAAAGAATAAATGATCAAAAAAATGTTGGGCGGGTCAAATGGTAATCATTTCAGTGTCCTGGTATTATGCGGGCTGCCTGTCACCTTGTCATGACAAACTGGGACACCTAAAAGAAAGCCATAATTACTGTTATTAATAAGTGTCTGTTTGCTATTACGAGCCAGTACGTCTGCTATAGAAAAGTAAATATTTATGGTCATGATGCACGTTGTTTCGCGATCCAGCTCTGAGGCTTAACTCATGACATGTTAGTGCTGAATTTTAATGTATTGGGTAGTTACATCATGCATTTATTGCTAATTTCAGACATAAAAATTTTACACATTTTATATCATATTTCATATGTGCTTTGTAATGTCATTGTTTTAAGTCTTTTCTGATCTGAAGATATTTGATGACATCACAGTAGACTTAAGGATGAAGTTGTTTGAGCCCTTTATTCAGATGCTGTCTAGACATAAGTTTTCACCTTATCTAGAAGTATTACATCATTTCCAGATGTTGCCTCTTCAGTGTTATCACAGTAATTGAAAGAGTGCTTTAAATCACAAACGAGCTAAGAGCGCCAAGTCACGTGAGTGGGGGCATTAATAGTCAAAACAAGGTTTACATTTAAGGAGATTTGAGTTCAGCAGATGGAGCTGTATAGTTTTGTCAGTGTTAGGCAGACTAACTTCAAGGTGCGTAAGCATAGAACACAATAAATGGGACTGTCTTCTGTTTTCCTTTTTCTCCCAGGATGACTAACGCTTGCCACAGGAAGTGTGTACCTCCGCATTACAAGGAGGCAGAGCTGACAAAAGGAGAGTCCGTGTGCCTGGACCGGTGTGTGGCCAAATACCTGGACCTCCATGAGAAGCTGGGACGCAAGCTGACAGAGCTCTCGGTCCAGGATGAGGAAATGATGAGGAAAGCAGCTGTTGGCAGCGGATAGAGACACTGATAGAGGGGATGAAGTGGAGCATTGTTGGGGATTTCAAGTTTATGGGTCAGGGTTTAGTTTCTCTCAGCTGAGAGACTTGTGTTTTAAAGAGTGGGAGGGTTTAGTTGAAATTAAAAATATAAACAAAACAAAACAAATAAGTCATGTTGAGGGTCTAGGACCTCCTCTGTAGCAGAGACACTGGATGCAGCAGGAGGAGTCACGAAGCTGCATGAATTGCTCAAGGTTATCCATGAGCCTCTGTGGAAGTGTCGGATACATTCAGCTCGGCCTGGTCTTCCTGAACGACAACCTGAAGGGGAGACACTCCTGGACTTGTAAAATCATTTCTAAGTCAAACTTTGTGCTTGTTTTTAGCTGCTCGGAGTGCAAAGAAATCTGCCACTACTGCAAAATACCTTAAAGAAGAACCAATCATCTTGTACTTAAGGCAGGTCAAAACAGACACTCAGGATTATTACCATCCAGTCTTTGTTCCCAAATAACCCTTTGAACTTGGTTATTTCTTTTAAGAGGTTGTAGCAGAATATGATATTCAAGTAGAAATACTTAAAATGTCTTTTCTGCAGCCAGTGTAATTGTGTCAGTTTTGCACCAAACCATTAAATCCATCATATCTCCAGTATATAGTCTCAAATGAACGGACAAAGATTAGGCCAGGAAAGGAATCGATTATGTATGGCAGATGCCAATATGTCTTTCTTTATGAGACACTATGCAGAGTTTACTCTCTTACAGCTGTGTGGTGCTGTGTTGGCTCTGTAACAATAACTCACTTGTAGACTGTCGCCTGGCCATTCTGGTTACATGGACGTGTGTTGAAGTTGGACTGAACTTTGCTTATTTGTCATGCTTGTTTTGACTGTGTCGTCATATATGTCAGTGGACCATGTTTTTGACTGTGATAATACTTTTTTCTGTAACGACTGTCAGCGGCACAGCTTTTCATCTGCATATTGAAGAAGCTGCACTGTATTGTGTTATGAATGAAAAATAAAACAATGCTGTCCTTTATCATGTCAACACGAGTGATGTAATAGTGTTATAAATGTTTTTCTTTTCTTTTTTTTTAGCAAGGACTTGATGGCTTTAATTCTCATTTATTTATCATGTCTAACAGAGGACGGAGGGGTTTGAGGTGTGCCTGTGCCTTTAAGACATACAGCGAAGCAGACTGGAGGGAGGAAGTGAAAACGACCAACTTTCGTTTCCTACGCGAAACGTATTTTTATACCTGCACGTTGTGTCTGAAAAGAGAAGTAGTTGTTGCAGTTATCAGAAGTGCCGCAGGGCCAGAGGTGGGCTCAGTGTTTCCGTCTCTTCAGGTGGACAAACTTCACTGCGCTGTCCGCCAGGAGCTCCGTGCAGAACAACATGGTAAGTGATATCAAGATGTTTTAAAGGGTGCAAAGAATGAAAGGTTAGAAATGATCAGTACCTGTATTTGGCACCGATGTACCGTGTGCCATATTAACTACTATTATATAAATCAGAAGTCCACTAATGTTCTGTCAAATGATTTTCCAAATCTTTCATGAGGCCAATACATGACCCGGTTTTCTTTTCATTCTGCGTCATGTCAGCTGTTGAAATGAGTTTAAAAGTCCTTGATTTGGAGAAGAGAAAGTAGCTGAAATTAAAACCTTTAAAACGTCAAATGCCTCTTAAAGAAAACATGATTATTAATAAATATACTTGACTTTACCCAAGTAGTGCCATAACGCACTTTGACAAGACGTGTCATTGAAAAGGACATGCTGAGTTTCAAATCCTCTTTTCATAGCAATAGATCACAAGTAAAGCAAAATAACCCCCGGGAAAATACCTTTCAGTATTGAAGTGTATTAGATAACTAGTTCTTAATAGTAAAGAAAACTAAGAACTCAAGGCAACAAAATAAAACAATTGTAATAAAATAAAAACAAACTACATTTACAGAGAGCACAGTCTCGTTTTTTAGAGCTGGATGGAGTTTTTAAATTCTCTTACTTTATATTTATAAGAAAAACATTTACAACAGGTAGTTTTTATTTATTTATTTTTTGGTGGAGTGATAACTCTGGTGAAGGTCTAACTTTCTTCCAGAATTGAATAGATCCCTATACTGCTTGGTGACCATGGTCTAGAATAATGGTTTTAACAAAGGTTGTATTTATGACAAAATTTAAATTCCAACTATGGCTTAATAAAAACATACCATAATAGCTTTACAAGGTGGCTCGGTTGGTTATTACCCTTCCTCATGCCTTCAGAAATGTGTTTGTGTATGTTTTTGCATTTGCGAAGCACTTTGTAACTAATTGTTTTAAAAGTGCTATATAGATAAAGACTTACTCACTCACTCACTTACTAAAGAAGGTTGTCTCTCAGTCTGAGGTCTGGGATTTGATCCCCAGTTCCTCAGCCACAGGTCAAATGTGTCATTGGACCCCAAGGTGCTCCCGCTGCTCATAGATTGGGTTAGTTACTTCTGATGGTCACTTCTGCCATCAGTGAATGGATGAGTATGCATGTACAGGTGTGACCTGCGATGTAGAAGCAGAGTAGTCAGAACACAACGGTGATACAAGCTCAGGACTATTTACTATTTTAGTTTTAGAAAAACAGGAACAAAGCTCAAACTTCATACTAATGCAGAACTATGGGACAGAAAAGGAATCGATTAGGAAGGAGAAAAGGACGCGTGTCCTCTATAACAGGGCTTCCCAAACTTTGAAAACTTACGGCCGCCAAAACAAAAGTGACAGTTACCCCTGCTGTCCCTGGAGATGGTTAAACCATCTAACTTTGCACACAGCCGTGCGCATGTACTAATAGAGCTCAGATATGATGATACTGCTTATCAAGCCATTTATAGTGAGGAAGGCTAGAGGCAGTATTGAAGTCATCTCCATGTAAAGACCTGAGCAGCGTGTGGTCACACAGGTGGGTTCATCTTTGTGTGAAGAGCAGAAGACACCTACGTTCTTTTTACTTTCATTTGAGCATAAATCTCACTTCATGACTAGTTTTACTTTCATAGAACTACTTTTGTGCATATATTTTAACATTAACGGGATCGTCTATTTTAAATCATTTAAAACCTCAGGACCCTCCTCTGGATGTGTGGCACTTTGAGAACCACTACTTTATAACACCAGAGGATGAAACATAGAATCAAACACATCGTTTTAAATTGATATATGATTTAAACAGAGTAGATTATAGTTATTTCCCCTGAATAATTCCATTTCTACAAACAAATAGACATTCTGTTGCATAAATCAATCAAATAATAAAAACAAAAATATAGAAAAAAAAAAAAAAATTAAGAAAGTGCAGGAAAAGATTACTGGGAAGATACAAGTTATTGTGTGTGTATCTGGAAGCAGATGTAAGAGATTTTCCTGAAAATGGATGTTGAAGAGGAAGAAAGAATTTAAAATGGGTTAAATAATAACGTGAAGAAAGATCATCGCTGTAACTTCTGTCCTCGTGGATGATCTCACGAGTTAAAAGTTCACAAGTTTAAGGAACTATTACAGTATACAGATGTTTCCATTCTTGAATTTAATATATAAGATAAGATAATCCTTTATTCATCTCTCAAGCGGAGAAATTTACAGTGTTACAGCAGCAAAGCAGGATAGCAGAAGAAAATCACACTGCAAAAAAAAGTTAAAAATAGATAAAAATATGCATCAAAACAATAATCAAGAGCTAGTAAAAAAAAAATGCATCAATTAAAGAGCTAGTAAAAATATGCATCAAAAAAGGAACAGTTGAAATGCCAGTCCATCCTGAAATTGTCACACTTGAAAGCCTAAAAGAACCTTACAGGAATAACATGAAGAATATATCTCACTCATTGGTTTGGATCATTGCTTTGTGGGGAACCGTCTGTGATCCTGATTTTTCTGCTTCTTTTGAACACCAGATGGAGGCAGCGGACGGGGAAGCGCTGCTCTCGCAGGCAGATGAGCTCGGTGCACCTCCTAATGGCGCCCTGAATGAACTGCTGAATGTGGGGCAGGAAGCAGACGTGCAGGGTCAGGTGAGCTCCCAGATGTCCTGTGAAAACTTAAAAATGTTTTTTTTTTTTTTTAAAACCTCAGAACAACCTCCACCCACCACACACACACACCTGAATTTCCCTCGGGATCAATAAAGTATCTATCTATCTATCTATCTATCTATCCATCCATCCATCCATCCATCCATCCATCCATCCATCCATCCATCCATCCATCCATCCATCCATCCATCCATCCATCCTCCCATCCTCCCATCCTCCCATCCATCCTCCCATCAATTCTCCATTTTGTCGACAGGTGGAGGAGTTTCTGGCCCCGCAGGCAGAGTACAATGAAGAGGAGGAGGAGAGGAAATATTACAGGAGGAAGAGGCTGGGAGTCATTAAGAACGTCGTTGCAGCCAGTTTTGGAGCCATGATTGTGTACAGTGTGTACATGGGTGAGTCTGACAAGAGTATTTGAAATGAGGAAAGAATAACTTGGACTGGCACTGTTGCACACACTAGGATATGTTCCTTAGAGGTATTATGAACACATAATGGTGTGTTTGTGTGTATGCCACAGGTCTCTTACAAATGCAGCTGATTCTTCATTATGACACGACCTACCGGGAGGTGAAGTATAGCAACCTTGGTTTGGAGGACATCGACCGTAAGATGCTGATGGGCATTAACGTCACTCCCATCATAAGCCTGCTGTACACCCCCATACTTATCAGGTACTTAAACTCAATTTATAAAACATTTCTTTTTTTTTTTAGTCTAAATGGCCTCGCTCAGCCTTCACTAGAGTACATACTCCATTTTGTTCCCTCTAGGTTTCTAGGAACCAAGTGGATGATGTTCCTGGCTTCGGGAATCTACGCACTCTTCGTCTCAACCAATTACTGGGAGCGATATTATACCTTGGTTCCATCAGCAGTAGCCATTGGCGTGGCCATTGTGCCATTCTGGGCCTCCTTGGGAAATTATATCACTCGGTGAGAAACAGGGTGGGTGGACTGAGATGTTGCATTAAAGGCTGAAGTTTGACCTTCATGACAGTAGTTGATTTGAAACATGTTTCAATTAAAGAGAATATCTATGTAGTGGTTTTTAATCAAATTCATAACTGTGCTGCTGTGGGATGGATGGAGATGTACTCCTCTGCAAGAAACTAATCCTCACTGTGTGACTGTGAGTGAATAATTAGCTGGTTACTGGCCATGCATGGCACATAATTAGCCTAGGAAAGTGTGCGTGTGAATGGGCGACATGTGGCTTAAAGCTCGAGGCGCTAAATAAATGCATACCACTTCGTTTTTCACTCCTTCTCACCCCGCACACACACTTGAACTCAAACAGGATGGCCCAGCAGTACTATGAATACGTCAACTACAGGGACGAACACGTGCAGGAGCAGAAGAAGCTTCCCAAGGGGGCGTGCCACAGTTACATCATCGTGTTCCACTCAATCTTTTATATCATCTTCCATGTGAGTCTTCAGATGTCTGTCTCCTCTAATGCTTCCATTAAAGTCATGTTGTGTGCAACGTTGACCCTCTGGTTTGTTTGTAAAGTAGTAGAAACTAATGAGCATTCTTCTCTCTCTCCTTTATCAGCTGAGTTTGGTGTTTGCGGAGTTCCCGATGGTTTTTGTCCTAAACGGAGACCTGCTCGAGAGCGACCATATTCTCTGTAATGTCCATTACTGCGGTAAGGTCAGAGTGGAGGTCAACTTCACTGACAATAGACGTGTGTGTGTATACAGCTGAAACTGATTGTCTGCTCACAACAAAGTGACAGTAAAGTAAGGTTAAATGTAAGACAGATTATTTGGCACTCGAGAATGTAGATCGGCTGTGCATGGTGTCCTTTATTGTTTCTGTTGGCCAGTTGGGAACAGCAGTACAAGCTAAGACTAACGCATTAAAATATTTGAAATTGTTGTTGGGTGTCATGACATCAACCACTTTCATGAAACATTAGCAGCATCACATTAGAGTCCAGATGTACTCTAGATAGAACAGGTATATGTGCGAGTTGAAAAAAAAAAGAGATGACACTGCAGTCTCGTCTTTTCAGAGTCAGGAACAGATGAATCAGCTGGCCGGTGTTTGCAAAAGTGAATTTATGTAACAGAAATAATGTGGACAGAAACCAAATATAACATATTAAACGAAACGTTAATCAACTTTCAAATTAATGTCCACGTTAAATATTAATACAAAAATGTATATAGATAATTATGGTTACCAGAATAATAGCCACAGTGTGATAGCCACAAACAAGAACTTGAACATGCATCAAAACAACTGGTCCTGATTAACAGCAAACAGTATCAACTGTATTTGTTTGTTTGCATTTTATAGCATCTAATTTTCTTACAAATTGTTCATAAGAACAGTGTTTATTTTTTAAAATACAAAGTCGATTAACATCGTTATAGAAAAGCAGATTTTACATGCTTGCATCAAGTCCAGTTGTTGGCTCGCTTGTGCCTTCTTTTCTTTTGGTGGAAAGCAAAGTGCTACTATGTAACTAGTGAAGTGCAACACTTCTTCTAAAGCTGCAATGTTTACATATTTTTTTGTTAACAAGAAACAGAGGAGAATACTAAATAACAGTGATCACACATGCTAGCCAAAGTGCTGCTCTGTTAGTTATTTAATCATTCAGCTTTCCTCCTTCAGTCACTCATACAGAGGTGCTGTCTTATGAATCAACCAGACAATACTTCTCATACCCCTCCTTATAACTGCAACCTCTGTTTTTTAGATACTGTCGGCCTTTGTATGAGTTCTACAGAGGAGGAGCAGGACTGTGTGGGATGACGTGCGACTGTGACTATAACCTCTGTTATAGGTTGCGCCTGCTCTTCCAGCTGTGCACACAGTGTAAAGTAGCTGCCCCTGATGATCCTTCTCTTTCTTTCAGGAGCAAATATCAGTGGCGTGATCCCCGGCTTCAACACCACTGTGCTGAAAAAGTTGCCTCGCTCCATGCTGCTCATCCAGGTGGAGAGTGTGCTAATGGGCTTCGCCTTCCTTGCAATGATCATCGTAAGACCATATAACACACACACACGCACGCACACACACACACAGTAAAATAGCTGATGGAATATAGCACATTTATATATAGTAGTAATTGATGAAATATGAATTGAATCACCCTTGTAAGAAGCTGAACACTGATTTTTGGAACATAAGCATGTTGGTAGTTATTATCTAAACTTATTTAGTCAGGAGCTAGGAATGAAAACTGATGGCATCAGAGCCATTTATTTAGTCAATCGACTTGCTCCCTCTTTTCATATTGAAGAGGAGATGGTACCGCGGCGTTAATGTCGGCCTTGTATTGTCAATATAAAAAGGACAAGAGACACACATGGGACTACACTTTCACACACCTGAGAGCACTGTGAAAGGTTGGTGGATAGTGTAGAAAATCAAAGAGAGAGAGAGAGAGAGAGAGTGGAGAAGGACAGCAAAGAGGTAGGACTCAAAGCTGCTTGGAGGTCTGTAGCCTCTGAACGTAGGGTGTGACCTAAAACCCCTAAAAACATGTGTTTTATGTGCAGAGAATTATGTTGTTGGTTGTCCACCCGAGCTCCCCCTACAAAGGGCTGAAAAGAACGGCCTCGTTGTTCAGATTTAAAGCACTCACAAACACAAGATTATTACGAAATGATTTGAAAATAAAATGACTTTTTCCCTCTACCTGAAGTTCCTTGTGCTGTGTGGCGCTGCATACCGCCCAACAGAAGAGATTGATCTCCGCAGTATTGGCTGGGGAAACATCTTCCAGCTTCCTTTCAAACACCTGAGAGACTACCGGCTGCGACTGCTCTGCCCCTTCTTCATCTACAGCGGACTTGAAATGCTGTTTGCCATCACTGGATTCTCTTTGGTACTATGCTGTCAATACCTTCGGTTAAATAGTAGAATAGCTTTTACTTGCTCTTTTTTGATTTAGTTAGCGTTGTGGTGTATTTAAATGCAAAGTAAAAGGAAAGATTATAGTAATAACAGATAAAACATGAAATTGATGTATTTTTTATGTCGCTTCTCTTTTCTCCACAGTCCTATGGTGTGTGCGTTTTGGGTCTCAAAAAACTGTGGCTCCTGATAGTGGTCTACGGCCTCTCTTGCTCCATATTTTCCTCCCTCTCCCTTTGCCTCCTTCGCCTCCCGCGCTGGGTGTGCCTAATAGGGGGGGCTTTTGTCCATGGAGTGCTGCTGGTGGCTCTCATGGTGTTCTCTCTGAAGAAGGACCAACCAGAGTATGAGGCCCCTCTGCTGGTTATCTCTGTACTGTGGGGACTTGGCACCGCCCTAAACAAGACGGGGGTCAGCAGTGAGTAACCACTGTGATCGAGAGTCTGTACTGATCATTTACTAACATTGTTCACACTTGACCTCAAAAACTCTGTTTTTGTGTCAGTTTTGGTTGGTATGCTGTATGCTGAGGATAAGGAACGTCTGGACTTTGTCTATACTATCTATCACTGGTGGCAGGCCATCGCCATCTTCATAGTCTACCTGTGGTCCCACCTGCCGATGAGGGTAAGACTCGTAATCTTTAGTAGACAAATGTCTGACATGTTCGGATCTCTCAAAATACAAAAAATACTTGAAGGAGAAGGGCCTGCTTTTTATTTTCTTCACCAATGTATGTCCCTCTTCCTCAGGCCAAGCTCTCCATCCTGTTGGCCACTTTACTGCTGGCCTGTTACTGTTATTGGTTGATGGAGCGTCGGCTGGCCATGAAAGTTCAATACAGACTGCCTCGCATCCCTCGCCCACGGCACAAGGTAAAAGTGTGAACCAAAGTCGAACGTGATTATATTCATAGTGAATCATCAATAATGATATAGTTGTTTGTGGCGGGTGGCTACAGTGTACAGTGGTGTGTTTAAACACTACTGCTTCTGCAGAGGTAGGTGATAATCCATATTCACAGACACATATGCACTCCTGAATTATACTGAGTTGCTTGTCCACCAGGTCTCAGGAGGCAAGACAAGAAGTGGTGGATGAAGCAACAGAGTCAGATATTAAATTGATTTTTGCCTAATATATCAGCACTATATGTAGTTCAAATCATTGACAATATTAACCAAAGAGAGGACAAGAATGAACAGAAAACATGATGAGGCAGTTTCCTTACATACACAGAGATTGCACCAGTCGTATGCATACAGTCTATTCAGTGGTTTCCTGAATATTCCCTGCTGGGCTGTCCAATCAGGTCACCTTGAGTTCATGGAGAAAATTGACAAGGATGCTGGCCGGAAAAATAAAGTGTAAAGGCAAAGTGAAATATTTGTCTGGTTTGTTCCTTTTGAACATTTCAGGATATATGCCCATATAATAAAAAAGCACCCAGGGTAAGTCGCATGTCAGTGTTTATTTGTAACCTAATAACATCCGTCTGCGGCAATAAAATCTTTCAAGCTGAGTAAAGCAGATTTGGATGAACTTGCAAAAGTAAGCTGGAATTAAAATGTATTCAAATGTGTTTACACCATCAGGGCCAAACATTCTGCACATTAAGTCATTGTGGTTGCTTTGAGTGACAGGTGGATAATGCTGGCTGTCTGCTGAAAATAAACACAGATTATTTACAACACTAATTCAGTGAATTTTAAACTTCTTTACATGTTATCACTTTTTAGCTGGTTTTAGTATCTGTGCTCCATTATACCTTTGTTTCTGAGCCCACACAGTGTTTGTTGTACATCTTAGTATGTTGTGGCAGACACAAAGGAGTCAGAATTGTTGAGGCACATAGTTACATCTCTAACTGTAATCAGAAGCTGGCTCTCTACAAAACGTGTCTAAAATAAAACCCTCTTTCCTTCAAACAAAGCTTTCCTTCAGATGAATAGACAGCTGAATGTGGTGACTTCTTTGTTTGAAAAACAAATCAGTGTATCCTCTATTGGTGTGGCCTTATGGGTAATAAGTTAAAACTCTTAATGCCTCCAAAGCTTAGACATTAAAGGCTCCCACCCCCGAAATAAAGCCTTTATTTGGATGTTTGAACTTGCCTCTCGAGAAATATTTTACTGTACGGTTTGAAAATACAATGCTTATGTAACTTTACTAGCTTTAAACAGAGGTTTATTTGGGCTTTATTTAGATCTGTGTTGACTGTAAGGATTTTTGTGACCTCAAATTTAGACACACCTATCAAGCTGCCGCAGTTACATGCATTATAAATAACTGTATAGTAGTCATGTTGTTGTTGTTTGCTTTTGAAAGTCATAAAGAGGTGTTCAGTATTAATTAAAGCTCGTTTCATAGCCAGTAAAAAAAACTGGTATTTCATCGCTGGATTACCTGTTGGTTTACTGTTTCTTTGGCAAACCGAGGGGCGTTTCTGAATGGGTTGTTGGCAGGGTCGAAAAAGTGAATACCTCCAAATACACACCTTAATCCAATTACCTGGAGCCTTAGCTATATGAACAGCATCAGCCAAGAGTCCACCCAGTGTTCAGTTTCAGTATTACAAATTCGCTGACTTGGGTTTCCTGCAAAAATATCAAATAAAACAAGCTTTTTGATTAAGTCTGATAAGGAAGCAGAATGAACAAACAGCCTACTGTTACTATGGTTACCTGTATTTGAATACACATCTTTTACAGGGATTTCATACAGGTTTTGATCTCTCTTTGATTGCTAATCATGAAAAGCACTAAGTTCAAAGTGTTGTCTTTAAATTCCTATCGTTTTCGGCCAAACACTCTGAATCAAGTGTTTTCATTGCCAAAGTTATTCTTCTGAGATTTCCCCTGGAGAGTGTTTTTATGACACTGTTAACCTCTAAATTCAACATTCACTGTGCTTCCCCTGGATGAGAGATTTCTCAACAGCTTCGCTTTCTCTATGAAGTTGTTTCATTGTTCTTAAGGGGGAAATGTACTGATTTTCCATTAGCTGTTTATCACTACAATAAAGATATTTCTATGTACATCAACAGTCTTTCGCTCGCCTCATTGTTAACTGCAAGGAGAGCCCGCTGCTCATATGAATGAATGAAACCTTTATTGCCCCTAGGGGAATTTGTCTTGCACCGAGAGCGTAAAATACTAACAAACAAACATTTACAAGACAAAAAAAAACAACAACACATAAAACACACTAAAGCATCACACAACTAAAAGAGGAATTTCAGTAGCACGTTAAATAAAGTGTAGAGTGCCAAGTACATTCTGTATAATCAGAGCTCATTTAGCAGCTGGATGCTGTGGGGTACAAACGTAACGCCTCCTTTAGTCCTCATCCTGGGCATATTGTACCTGCGCCCTGAACACACGAGTTCACACTCTGGGGGTGCAGAGGGTCAACTGTGATCTTGTTGGCTAAATTCAAAGTGTACCGGTCTGTCTGGCCAGAAATGCAGCACATTTGCTTCCAGGTTATCTTGCTGCCTAGTTTAACAACCTTGTTCAGTTTATTCTTGTTTTGTACAGCCAATGCTCCTCCCCAACATTGAATATAAAAAGGTCAAGGACACTTTTAATTAAAATCTTGTTGTCGACAGAAATTTCTAAGTTTCCTTAAAAAATAGAGGCACTGTTGAGCCTTTGCAAATCCTGCATTTGTGTTGGTGTTCCGTGTCAGTTTGTCTATTATTGTGCCAAGATTCTTTTACTCCTGTACAATTTCAATTTCTGTCATTCATATTTACAGAGAAGAGAGACAACTGTCCTCTGAAATCAATGATCATCCGTTCTTTAGATTTCTTTGTATTTAAAATCAATGAGTTATCAGAGCATCGGTTGTAAAAGTAGTCTATCTCAGCTCTGTAATTTGGCTCATTGTATTTTAAAATACCATCAAAATGTCCCCTTTAAGCTTACGGTAATTACATATACTGTAGAACTGGTCAAACAGACATGGGAGGAGAGCTTGCTGAAGACTTTTATTATCTGGGCATTGACCTTTTGGCTATGGGGTGCCACCATAAAACCGCACGGAGCTGCTGCCCACCTGTAGTAATAGTTAAATAATAGTTATGGGGAAGACAAAGGAGGGGAGTTTGGAAGCCAAAGAATTACGGACTGTTTCAAGAGACGTCGATCATCAGCTCACCTCTGAGGCAGTACCATCATAATAGGATCATCAAAATAGGAATCATTATGTAAGTATAGCACTAGGTCAAATGCCAAACTTCGAGACTGAGTGGGCTCTTTATTGTGGTTTCCTATGCGATAGATGCTATTTCTTAACAGTGAAGCATCCTGGGAAGTTGAGGGATCACTTCCATCCTAAGAGAGCCTGAGGGGTGCTTTGAAATATGACACATGTGCTTTTTATAGCTTAGCTGTAACAAACATAAAGCAAGATGTCTCGGACCCTCTAGAAAACCCGTAGTTTTCAACAGATCATCCTCTGGTGATGAGTCCAATCACATGGCGAGTTGGACTAGGAATTAATCTGTCATCAATCAAAAGGGAGCTTAGCAACATATATTCAGAGTGGTTTTGATACATTTTAATGTCACTGCTTCCCCAGCAGAACATTTCCTGCCTTAATCTGTTTACAATTTTATGTTCAATTACACATGGGATAGATGAATTTAATGGATCTATGCCTTGCATTTTTTTATCAATAGTGATCTGGTGCGGGAAGTTTTGGACTCCTGCAAACGGCAGTTGGTCCTTAAATCAGCTGAGGGGTAGTAATAGTCCAAGTGCAGTTCTAATCAGGGCTTTCTGCTAGTGACTCAAACATTATTGAAACACATCTTGATATATGAACGAACCTTTTCTGTCCTCTGTCAACAATATGGCATCTGTGTCTGCAGGTCAAAGGCTACCGTTACCTGGAAGAGGACAATTCAGACGAGTCTGACTCTGACAAGAGTGAGGAGGATGAGGACAAAGGGAGTTTTGCAGAGGAGATGGGATCAGACGACGGGGAGGACGGAGACCAAGAAGTGGGGGCAGACTCACCTGGAGCAAGGAGGAGAATGGCTGGGGGTCAGCGCCCCAGAGGGGAGGACGCCAATGTGGAGTAGGGAGAGTTGGAAGAGTGTCAGGGAGGGTAAGCACAAAGAAAAAAGAAGCAGAATCAGATGAGGTGATTGTCGGATGTCATACAGTCGGTACGGAAAGTATTCAGACCCCTTTACATTTTTCACTTTGTTTCATTGCAGCCATTTGCTAAAATCAAAAAAGTTCATTATATTTCTCATTAATGTACACTCAGCACCCCATCTTGACAGAAAAACCCCAGAAATTTAGAAATTTTTCAAATGTATTAAAGAAAAACTAAAATATCTCATGGTCATGGGTATTCAGACCCTTTGCTCAGTATTGAGTAGAAGAGTCTTCTTGGGAATGATGCAACACGTTTTTCACACCTGGATTTGGGGATCCTCTGCCGTTCTTCCTTGCAGATCCTCTCCAGTTCTGTCAGGTTGGATGGTGAACGTTGGTGGACAGCCATTTTCAGGTCCCTCCAGAGATGCTCAGTTGGGTTGAGGTCAGGGCTCTGGCTGGGCCAGTCAAGAATGGTCACAGAGTTATTCCAAAGACACTCCTTTGTTATTTTCACTGTGTGCTTCAGGTCGTTGTCTTGTTGGATGGTGAACCTTCGGCTCAGTCTGAGATCCTGAGGACTCTGGAAGAGGTTTTCTTCCAGGGTATCTCTGTACTTGGCCGTATTCATCTTTCCTTCAATTGTAACCAGTCGTCCTGTCCCTGCAGCTGAAAAACACCCCCATAGCATGATGCTGCCACCACCATGTTTCACTGTTGGGATTGTATTGGGCAGGTGATGAGCAGTGTCTGGTTTTCTCCACACATAGCACTTAGAATTAACGCCAAGAAGTTCAATCTTGGTCTCATCAGACCAGAGAATCTTCTTTGTCACAGTCTGGGAGTCCTTCATGTATTTTTTGGAGAACTCTATGTGGGCTTTCATGTCTTGCACTGAGGAGAGGCTTCTGTTGGTCACTTTGCCATAAAGCCCCGATTGGTGGAGGGCTGCAGTGAAAGTTGATGTTGTGGAACTTTCTCCCATCTCACTGCATCTCTGGCACTCAGTCACAGTGATCTTTGGGTTGTTCTTCACCTCTCTCACCAAGGCTCTTCTCCATGATTGTTCAGTTTGGCTGGACGGCCAGGTCTAGGAAAACTTCTTCCATTTAAAGGATTATGGAGGCCACTGTGCTCTGAGGAACCTTGAGTGCTGCAGAAATTCTTTTGTAACCTTGGTCAGAGCTGTGCCTTTCCACAATTCTGTCTCCAAACTCCTTCAACCTCAAGATTCTCATTTGCTCTGACATGCACTGTGAGCTGTAAGGTCTTATATAGACAGGTGTGTGCCTTTCCTAATCAAGTCCAATCAGTTTAATTAAACACAGCTGGACTCCAATGAAGGAGCAGAACCATCTCAAGGAGGATCAGAATAAATGGACAGCATGTGAGTTAAATATGAGTGTCACAGCAAATGGTCTGAAGACTTATGACCATGTAATACTGTAGATGTGAATGCTGTTGTATTTTTGTCACTTTATATTTTCACTGATATTTATACATGTATGAATCTTACGTATTTCTCTTAACAAAGCTTTTGTACCTTTGTAATAATCATCTTAATTGTGGTCCAGAAGAAAGCGTAAAAAAACTACTTTATATGCAACATTATATTGCATTTTAATCAGAAGGTATGACAATCTTAGAAACACATTTTGGATAAATCAAGCTTAGAACTTGCAAAACAAGAAAAGTTTGTTTTGCAGTTTGTGGCTCAATAATTGGATGTCTGATAATAACATGTTTTTTGGGCTTTGCTGAGAAGGGAACGTTTCTGTAACACTTAGGTATCGATTTTTAAAAAGGCCGATTTATCAGACGTGAAAGAACTCAAAGAGACGGAGCTCAAATTATACATTGATTTTTTTTTTTAATACCTCTTCAGGGTGACGTTGTTTGAATGGAGTTGTTTTTAGAGACTCTTGTTCAATGTGACCAATATGAGCAGACACTCATCTATGGCTTTGCTTACCTTCAAATCTACACTTGTTGATATGCTATCAATAGCAATTCCAAACCTTTTTCCTAACGTGGTGGTTGACAATGAGATTAAGATATGTTTTTTTACACAAAAGTCCTGGATTAGATGCAGCACAATCTAAAGAAAACACAGCTTGTAGCTTGATGTATCTCTTTGGAAGAGTGAAAACTCCTTTTTATCAGAAGATTTATAATATAGATAAAAACACGTCTATGTGCTTAGCTCACAATGCAACAGGTACAGTATGTAAACATATCCCATGATGGTACTTCTGGAAAAATGTAGTGGACAGATAAAACACATCTTGTCAACCAAAGTTCTTAAGCTAAAACGGTCAATACGAGTTAAAAGGACTGGAACTGAATTACAAAATAGAAAGATACTGAAATGGTGGAAGGAAAAGTGAATGTGTTTTCACGTCTATCAATAATGGATTTGGTTGCTAAGGATGTGATCTGCCTTCTAAATAGTCAGACCGTAAATGATTTAATAATGGAAATCATAAATAGTACTTTTATTCTCCTTCATATCATAAACAGTTTTTAGCTGGTACAGATCACGATGCAACTAAATAACGATGCCAGTTGCCTTCTAACACAGCAGTGTCCACATGGCCATTAAAAGATAAAAGAAAAGGAAATGTCAAATACAGCTTAAAGTGTAGTTTGGAGATCTTAAAAAATAGCTATATGAGTTTATTAACTAATAAATAGATTATATTTTGACTAATGATAAAAGAAACCCATTGGTGTAATTACACATAATAATGTAATTATTGTTTTATTAAATTGAGAGACTCTCCTGCTTTCATGCATGCTGGCTCACTGCCACTGCTGACACAAATCAAAGTATGGATACCAGCTATTGGATAAGTTATTGAAAATGTATAGGAAGGGAGTTTTGGGCAGACATCCCTGCACCAAAGGTTAAATTGTTGAATGAACTGAACTATGTTTTTCTTTCTTCTTTGCGTTACAGACCCTTTTCTAGATAAATTCATGCTTTTGAAATAACCCGCCTTCAGCCCTCTTGGTAATTGTAGTTGTTTGTTGGTTAAGTTGGTTTGATCCAGGCGTTCATGATTTCATACTGCCGGTTAGACAGCCCTAACCTTTACCCTTGTGTCTTCTCTGACACGAGGGTAAAGGTTAGTTCACCTGAAGTTTATTCAGTCAAAACCGAAGAATCTTAGTTAAACTTGCTGTTAGAATAAGGTCAAGATTCTCTCGCCCTTTATGCATTTCTTTTTTTTTTTCAATAAGCCTATGTAAAAGCTAGAAGATTGATTGCACATTGATGGACTGATTGTCCTGATTTTTTGTAAAATGAAACTAATTGAAACTTTATTTGCCTGTCTTTACACATTAAACACAATGTTGTGTTGAAAAGCTTCAGTCTGTGATTGTGTGTCTTTGACTAGTGGGTGGTGGAATCTCAAAGTCACCTTTATATTAAAAACTCACCTTTGTATTAAATCAGTAGTGACAGCAAAACACCTTTGCCATGGAAACTGCCAAGCACTTGAGAGAAATTCAACACTGCAAAGTAAATAGTAACTGGACTTAAACTTGTATAACACTTTTCTAGTCAACTTGGGTTTAGTGTTTTGACAGGACACATCGAGACGTCGCTGCAGGAGTAATGGATCCCTATCTTCTTTTAAAGAGATGGACCGACTCTACCACTGAGCCGCAGCTACTGTTACAAGGTACATTTCCATACCTACACAAAGATTTATTTTTGTTCTTTTCATGCCTTTATTGTAGGGATAGGACAGTGGATAGAGTTGGAAATCAGGGGCAGGGGCAGGGAGAGTGGAGAATGACATGCAGGAAAGGTGCTGCAGGTCAGATCTCAGGCCTAACCACTCAGCCATCAGTGTCCCCAAGGTCATAGGTGATATAACCAATCAAGAAGTTTTTTCACTATCTAACTGGATAAACTGGTGAACTGGATGTTTATTCGCACAGTAATATGTCAGAGCTTCATAGGTCCTCAATCTTTATTTTATTTCACTTTGACTGAGACATAATAAGTTTGAAAAGAAATCTGACAATGAGCTGGGATAAGGAGGTAGATGCTACATCACATGGTTTGAGTTGTAGTTTTTGGCCCTGACAAATGACGCGTCATCCTTGATGTTGTGGCTCATTTTCAAGCACCTTAAGCACAGATTCATCAAGGCCGGAGCTACAGTTACCAGAGCATATGTGTTTCTCTCAGTGCTTGATGCGTCTGATGGACTGGATCTTTGGAGTCTGGCAATGGGAACCCCAGTTCTTCCAATGCTGGTAGTCTCCACTATGTCTTTCACACTCCATGATGTACTGCTGGCCTCTGTAGCCTGGGTACTCATAGCACACAAATCTAAAGACGGGGAAAGGCATGAGGGTTCAAAGTTAGTAAATGTTGCGTGATATTTTCTGAAGTTGCTTCATAAAAAAGGTTAATTGAGTAAATTAGAGCCCGAATGATACTGGACTTAATTAAAAAATATGGGTCTTTTCTTGGGATACAAATTACATGGTGCATTTCCTATCTGTGACAAGAAATCAAAGCTGTAGTTTTGGCTGTGTGTCTGTTTTGAGTTCCCAAAGACTGAATTAATATTACATTTTGTTCATTTAACAGAAAATATGCCTAAAATATCACTCAAACATGTGGCACTCTGAGCGCTGCTCCTTGTACTGCTCAAGAGAAACACATTACAAGTCAGATAATCATATATATTTGATGTTAGTTTTGTGATTAATCATGCCATAAAAAGCTCACATTGAAAAGCTGATATTTTCAGCAGTAAATGTTATCAGCATCTTGGTTCAGTGCAATAACATCAGCTAAAGTGTTGATAGAGGACAGGGATATATAGAGATGCTATAACCTCTGCAGGTTTTCTGTCCAAAAAGAAACAAAGATGGATTTGTATGACTTTAAATGTTGAATACTTTTGATCTGAAAGCAGCTTTGGAACACATGTAATAATGCTCAGAGAGTATCTTTGTAGCGTGTGGGATATATGTAGTTATTTATGCCGTGAGTTTTGTATTCCATGTTCTTGACTCTAACTTCTGATTGTGTTGCGATTGTTTTTTCCTCTGAATGTGAAGCACGGTGTGCTGCAGTGTGTATGAAACGTGCTTTTTAAATAATTAGAACAAACTGATTATAAGCTGGTATAATTACCTCATGTGCTTATTTAGTCAGCCTGTGAACATTAGCTTTTTTACACTTAACAAGTAGAGCCACTTTGGCTAACATGACTATCATTCCTTCTGTACACATTTGGTTTTGAATATTTCAATTAATGCGAGTGTGATCCAGTTCTGAGAAACAGGATAAACAACGGTCTCATTATTTGACAGATTTAGGATCATTAAAAGCTGATCTGCTCATACGAGTTAAAAGGACTGGAACTGAATTACAAAATAGAAAGATACTGAAATGGTGGAAGGAAAAGTGAATGTGTTTTCACGTCTATCAATAATGGATTTGGTTGCTAAGGATGTGATCTGCCTTCTAAATAGTCAGACCGTAAATGATTTAATAATGGAAATCATAAATAGTACTTTTATTCTCCTTCATATCATAAACATTTCTCCGCTACTATGTTCTCTATGGTAAAACTCATTTTAGATGTGAACCTTGAAAAGGTTTGGCACATGCAGTGCTTTTGTGCGGGTAGACTACCTGGACGCTTTAGGATGCGTTTCCACCTGCAGGGTGAATAAAGTCTCTAAACATGTGTTTTATAGTTAACACAAACCTCCCTCAGTTGATTCGTTTTCCTCTTAAAGTCCCTCTAAAAACTCACTATTTGATTAAAATGTTATGATTCCACTTGAACACTGACTTACGCTCCACACTGCACATGCATGGAGCCCACCTCGGGCTTTAGCCAGCCCATGGCCACCAGGGAGGGGTAGTCGTCACACAGTTCTGTGCTGCGGCCTATGAAGTTCTCTCGCTCAAAGATCATCATACGACTATTGTTGTGAGACTGTGAACAAAGGCAACAGAGGGTTAGTGTTAAAGTTAGTGTGAGGCCTGTCAGAAAAATTATGCAAGCAGATATTCAGCACTGAGTTTTCTCATGTCAAGTTTTAACCACTCATTGTGTTGCTTTTTCCTCTAATCCAGGGATTCTCAAAGTGTGGGGTTTGTCTCCACACAGACATGATTGTTGCTGCTGCTCTAATCACTCATTTATTTCTCTCTTCTGACTACTCGAAGCACTTTTGATGCTGCAGGTCACACCGACCCATTCTCACAGGGATGGCAGAGGCTGCTATACAAAATGTTCATCAGTTTTAACTTATCCATTAACACACGTGAGGTAGCAGCAGGAGCAATTTGGGATTAAATGTCTTGCCCAAGGACACATCAGGCAAAGCAGCTGGAGGTTGACCGACTCCAGCACTGAGTCTCACCCTCTCCGGCAGGTACTCACAGCACAGTATATGGGCCGAAGGGACATGAAGCGCTCGATGTGGTAAGACAGGGAGCCACTGCAGGCTTCCCAGTTTGGGTACTCGCCCCTCTCCAGAATGAACTGCTGACCCTGGAAGTCATGATGCTCGAAACCCACCCAACTGAAAACATGAGTGGAAGAGATGAAACAGACAGTAAGGTGAGTAAAAATAGTAAACAAAGCCAGTTTTATCTCTCTAACAGGAAACACTGCACTAAAGTGAATGGAAGCTCTGAAGCACAGCCTTTTGGCATTAAAACCTGAAGGCAAACACTTCTGTTACCGATACTAGCTCTGTATTTTTTTTTTTTTTTTTTAAAGATTTATTTTTGGCCTTTTTTGCCTTTATTGATAGAGTCAGAGGACAGTGGATGGAGTCGGAAGGGGGGAGAGAGTGGGGAGAGACATGCGGGAAAGAGGCCACGGGCCGGACGCGAACCCGGGCCGCCCGCGCGAGTAGCAAGGCCTCGCAACATGGTACGCGCGCGCACGCTACCGCTGCGCTATCGGCGCCCCCCTAGCTCTGTATTTTGAGGGTTTTTTTTCTTTGTTTTTTTTTGTAGCTTCAATCATTAATTGTCATTGCTTTTTTCAAGATTCAAGTCAACAACCAAATTTGTCATATTAAAGAATACTAGCGGTTGTAATATTATTGTAAAGGTGGGCAAAAGCTCAGTAACTTAAAAAGTTAAACTGAAAACCCATGAGACCAGGCCTTTATTTGATTATTTGTAACCTTTTTCATAAATGCTTTTTCATATTTACCTTCTTGTGTTAGTTTTCTCTCCAGTTGTCACTTAGCGCTCTCTAGGCCAAAGTTATAGTCATGAAATATAACATTTTACACATTTGCATTGAAATATATCTTTTGAGGTAGGCTGTTTGTAATGTGCTGCTTCTGTCGCTGTTCACAGCAGTACTTTACCTTGGATTTTAAAACTGTGCTGAAAATCCTTTATAACATACAGCTGATGAATTCCTCATGCAAACCCACTTAAAAGAAATCTATATGTTTCATAGCAACATTTGAGTAATTGTAAGGTTTTATATTTTAAATATCATCTTTGCCTCATGTGTATTTAGTACTTAATATTTAATATTGTCAAAAAAAAAATCAAGTTTTGAGAAAATCTTAAGAGGAAAGTAACAATTCAAACTTCACTGGACCATAGAAAAAGATAGCAAATGAATTAAACTATATGATATAAAAGTTATTGTAGTGGTTTAGTGTTTCTAAAATGTAACTATACTTTTTATCAGTGAGTTTTACATCAAGGATATAACACTTTTCCACAAGATTTTATCAAAGGGATGAAATCATGCATGCAACCTTCAATTATCTTCTTCTGACCAAAAATAATTGCTCTCCAGAGAGGAGGAACATGTGTCAGCTTTGAAAAGCCTCCGCAAATTGAAACTCTGGCAGAATAAAGTGCTTCAGATTAGTTTAACAACCCTGTTAGCTCCTCAGGTGATTGTGATGAAGTATTCATTCCAAAATGGAAGCTGTGGCGAAGAAAAGATAACCTCACCACCGTGGCAGCGCAGCTTACACACTGGGTAAAGTAACCTTAGAGGTCACCCACTTTAGAGTATGGACATTACTTACTCTCTCAATATCTCTCCAACTCAATCTCCTCCATCTCACTGACATACACTTGTAAACACGAAGACACAAAAGGTCAGTCAACCGTCCACAGGAACTTGCAGGCGTACAGCTTTTTGTGACTCACGCTCCACTCTCCACTCGGATGGAGCGAATGTTGTCCAGGCTGCAGTCGTGGATGTTGCAGCACTCAGATGTGAACTCCTGACACTTTCCCTGAAAATGCTCCTGCTCAAACACAGTCACCTGCACACACAGGAGGAGAGGGGGAGGTGTTTGACGATGTGTAGTGTATGAAAACACATCTAGGTTTATGCAGAATGAGCGTGTTTAAGTGCGTGTATGTAAATTCACCTTAAAGAAAGGGGCTGTACCCACACTAGGAAAGTACATTATGGGGGAGATGTTGTGGGGTTTGGTGGCTTTCAAACGTTTCTAAAGTAAAATGGAAAACAAGAAAGGCAAAGTTAGTGAAACAGAGAAGCAGTTTTAAACTGTAAAATGTAGGACAACTGGAAAAGATTTTTTTCTTAGAATTTGAACTCTAAGTGAAACAAACGTTTTTCGGGAAACAAAAATCCATTTCAACGAAATGAAAGCGTACTTTAAAAGTCCCTTGCAGCCATCTTTTATATATACACACACACACACACACACACACACACACACACATATATATATATATATATATATATATATATATATATATATATATATATATATTATAATATTTTTTTTTAACTAACAACTGTCTTTGAAAACCAAATGAAGCACCTAATCTAGTGGATCTAAATCCACCTGTCACAAAGTTATCGGACAAATCTCTAGCTCCTGCTTACCTGGATGCAATTATCCCACCTCGCGTTCCCAATGAGCCAAATCCTCTATGGGCCTATGTAAAGTTTGCTCTTCACCTGGTACCTGGTACTTTGCTTTTATACCGCCGTTCACGTGAGTCTTGTGCACATGCGTGTTGCCACTGTGAGTGTCAGGCAATTTGTCAAATGTAAAGCTAGATCGAAGTAAGGATAGATTTTCCGGTCAGTCTTTAAAATTAAGCCCGGTAAAAAAATGTATTAATAAAATATTGAAGGAATAAAAACAGGCACTGAAATCCGGCTGTTACATATGCCTACTGTTGTGACTGTTTTTATGTAAAAATCCAAACATAAACTGATAAATCAAGAAAATAGCTGCTAGTTCCTACAGCCAACATCACATTTTGGTAAGAGTTGGGTGAGCTTTCCTCGATGTTAGGCCCTGCAGTGATTTATTGACAGTAATAATAGCCTATTGATTGGCAGCCATGTGCAACTTTATAACTTTCAAGGGGTTTTTTTATTTTGAAGGGAGAAAGTTCCGGTGTTTGTGGAGAAACGTGCACTTTACATGCACTACTGTCCTTTCCTATTTGTGTGCGTCAAAAACGCGCACAATTAACACGTGCCAGTATGCCTCTCTTCCTAAACGCGCCTGTCGCGCGCGCTCTCTCTTTGTGACCCTGTGCAGCTTGCCGACTCAGCAGGTCATATACAGCCCAGCCACAGAGGTAATGGTCAGGAATGTGGAGCTGTTGTTGGCCCATTCGTATAGGTCAGCAGTGCCATCGTATAGAACAACAATGACAGGGACTATAGGTAGAGAATGAGGAGGATTTGGAGAGCCATCCGGGGTACCCGTTTCAATACCAACTACCAAAAGTCGAAGAAATAAGGACAGAATGAATGAATTCATAATGATAGGTATGTTATGCAAAAGACGCTCTCTAGTTTGAAAACACAAAAGGAGTATATGATTAGATTTATTTTATAAATGCAAGAAAATATACGGAAAAGGTAACGTAACTTTTAATGACGATAGGCATATGCATGTTGAATTCACTTCATATCAGGTTGGTCCGACTCCCATATAGTAAATTAAAGGCATAGACTAAAACGATGCAACAATGACGGAGAACAAAACAGCAGGACAATTGTACATAGTTATGGAATACTATTGTTTATAAGGTAGTGTAGTGGTAACTGTATTTCAGAGCCAATGGTGCAGAAAAGCCTAAAGAGCAGTAGTATTCATTCAACCTACTTGTCAATATAAAGGATTTATAGGGATATTTTTGTTAACTTCTACTACTGATGTAAAATAGTCTTTAAGGAATGGACAATAAAATATTATCTTTTTTCATGTCACATCCAGTAAACATTTCACGGTCCCTGGTCCATTACTTGGATGAAGGACCACTGTTGCCATCGTAACATCCCTCATCACTCCACCCCATCTGGTCCTTGGCCCTTGACATTTCATGTAGAGTCCTCATAACAAGTCTCCCACTAAGTTCTCTTTCACATGTTCACAGTCATACAGGCAGCCACAGGAACGCATACATAAGGGATGTGGCTGCGTCAGAAGGAACAAAAGTCACGACCACCACAACTTTCGCAACACTATTTCTGATTTCTGAACTAACTTTTTTCTACACCAACATTATATCCTAATGAAATGAAAACGTCTGCCTGCATAATATGGATGTGTGCTTTATAAAAGCACCTCTCAAACTGTAATATTCCACGCGTTTGCATGCAGATGTCTTTTCTTTATTTTATTAATTAACTGAACACAGACCATGTGGGACTGTGAACCAGGATGGTAAACAGATGACTAAAGATGACTTTATTACAATAATAAGGTTAACATAATTGATCGGGAATCATCAATAAGACCTATTCAATCTGGTCTTGATGTTTGTTGGCTGTATCTCTTCTTTCTCACCAGGATTATTACAGCATATTTTTACTCCAGATGAGCAGATGTAGTCTCTGTGGTCTGACATATACATGGGATGGATATACATTTATATTTAACATCTATAATCTTAAACCAAGGTCTTTTACCTGTTTTTGAGCGCTTTTAAGAAAGAATCCTGAGATAACGTGTTATGAGTCGGCACAGTGCAAATTATTATTGATTGATCAATAATTAGCCCTGCCTCGTATAGATTTTTTTGGAAAGTCCCCAAAGATAATAAATGGACAAAATCCAAAGATGTATTGTTTGCATGTTTCTTGTTTTCTGTATGTCCAGCTGATTTTTAAATATTGTAGACACATGTGTTATTTGGGTCTGTCCCGGGGTCACCAGGGAACGTCTGTTGCTGGGGAGAGGGAAGTCTAGGTTGACTTAATGGGCTTGCTGCCACCATGACTCGGCCTTGGCTAAACTAAAGGAAATGGATCAATGGTTGGCACTTGTGTAATTCCCTTTATGTCTTTCAGTGCCTTTTTTATTTTCCTTTTTGTAAATGTTTTATATTAATGTGGGCTTTCATCCCACAGGTATTTATTTTTAAACAGCATAATGCTACTATTTTAACATTTGTATTCCAAAAAGCTTTTTTATGTAGATGAAGCTTTTTACATGATCGTTAATATTTCATTCCATAATAAAAAAAGAAATCAAACAGGTAAAACAAAACGAAAAATTTAAAGATTTGATCGATGAAAGTGCATGACAGAGAATCTAAAGGATAGCGATAAAAGTTTACACATTTACACATGGTGCTCGCACTAATCATTAAGCTACCAACACCTCATGACTTTGTATCATTTGATCCATTTTTCAAATTGCGTCACATCATTATTTGCAAACAAGTCTCTCAGTTTGGTTGTATTTTTGTTGGTCAAAACCAGAATCCAGCTTTCCTGCTGAAAATTCAGGCTTATTGTGAATTATCGGAATAAGTGTGGAAGTTAATTTGGACCTTCCTCCAAATGGGAGATTAACCACTGTGTCTTCAGAGCAGTGATTACTGGATAGGCACAATTATCTCTTATATTCTTGCATTTAAAAAAAAAAAAACATTTCTCATAACTTACAATTTCACAAAGATGAGTCAATCTCACACCAGATTCAGGAAGATGAACTCGTTACTTATTCAGTTATTAACTTCAGATGAGCTCAGTCTAGTAGTAGTAGTAGTCTGGCCTGTTTAACCATGGGAAATGAATATATCTGTAGAGATGCTGGGATGTGCCCGAGAGGTGTCCACTTAACTGTCCTTCACTGTTGGACACTTCTTATCTTTATATACCTTTACATGACTCACTGCTTCGACTGAACATGTCCAACAACCAGTGTTAGGGAGGTGTGTGATTGTCTCTTTTCTCCTTGATGCTCACTTTTGGATTTGAGGAAATTAATCTATTGGATGAAGACCGTTGTGGCAGACCATTAAACCCAAGGAATTAATATCCAGGATCTATTCTGGTGACTCACTGGGACTCTTATTTCCTTCCTGTCCTATTTACTTCAAGGCCTTCATGTCACAGAAGATGTGACTTCCCCTGTGAAGCTGTGTCTTGAGAGTCATTGGTTTGCATGTTTCCTCCTCCTTTGAAAGAAGCATCTCATGGACTTTCCTCTTGCAGCTCACGCCCACCACAATATGTAACTCACCCACGCAAGAAAAAAGGCAGAGGGGTTTTATTTAATAGCTCCCTTCCTTCATGATGTGGAGAGATTCCGATTATTGTCCGTACACACCTAACCTCATTTCACACCCAGAGGTCGACCAGCGAGGTAATTGCTTCTCACAGTTTTATTGCTTTCTCTGTTATTGTTTGTCCCTGTGCCTCCTGATTACAGCACTGATGGGAACAGGAGTGAATTATTCTGTGACAGGCTGTTAAATTTGAGCCTGTTCAGCCAGGCTGCGTTTATTTGGGCCCATCAATTGGGCTAAGGGCTGAGAAAAAGACTGGAGATAGCTGCAGGCTAACTCTAATACTGCACCTTTGGATTCATGTCATGATCAGATGATTCTGAAGTTATTCTATATTTCATTAAGTTTTCTTACGCAATAAATAATTTACATTGACTTTCACATCGTCCACCTACCCCTACTCTCTCTTTCTCTCCACCTCCCTCTCTCTCTCTCTTTGATGATGGGGGTATTTCTATTCTGTGGGGGCTGTGAGCTCAGCGAGTTTGTTTCTGTGTCTATAATCCCCCCGCTCTGGGCGCCAGCATATAAAAGCTTCAATGGGCCCGGCGCACTCTTGCACAGAGCACCAGTCTCAGCCCTGAGTCCGACTCCTTTACGCACACACACTGCCACAGGTAAGACAGTGGACAAACATCTTTCAGAGTGAGGAAGAAAAGACGGAAGTGAAACAGGTGTAATACTAACAACAAGAAAATTGTTTGAGCTCGTGATTGAGAGTCGAGCATTGCTTTTGCATAAGTTATGACTGCTCATTTAAACATCGAGTGCTAGTTTCATTTTAACTAAACAATTTGCTGTGAAATGTTTTATTTAATCTGTTTTATATGTGAAACTGACATAAAAGAAGTTGTCTTCCAGGTGTTTTTGAAAGAATACTATAAAAAGATGTTCCTGGCACTTAATTATGGCTATTTATTGAGGGAGGAAGTCGATAGGAAAGACTAGGATGTTGTGCATTGAAACTGGTTTTGTTGGGGCCTTCAAACAAACCACATTGGTGGTGTTGGGAGGCGAGAGAGGCTCTTTACGTTTTAATTTCAAGGAAGGATTGTCGAAGCTTTACATCATTTTGAGTGATTGAGGGAGTGTTTAAATGCTTATGGTTAATTCAGCACATCTATCAGACAAATATTTGTCACTATCCTTAAGCGGCTGGCACAAACTCTTATCTTTTGTATATTAAAAGGAAGAAGTATATTAAGGAAAATCATAGTTCATGTTTACAATGTGAGCTCATGATTCAAACATACGAGGGATGGAAGAAGAAGGCAAGAGGACACATCTATTGTTATATTCACCTATTGTTTTGTTGATGAACAGCAATGTCACATTTTTTGTTGCAATGTGAATTGTAATGTGTTAACAGCTTGAAATACTTGTTCACGTGTGTTTATAATGAATGAGGTATGGTGTTACATTACTTTAAGGTGCCGCAAAGAAAGTGTCCCATTTTTATTTTTTACTGAACTAGAAGGTACAAACAAATATAATGTCACTGAAAACATTTGAACTCCTCAATCCATTCATTCTTTTTTTAACGTGACAATGAAAGATTTTCCAATATATTCTTTTTTCAGTCAACATGTCTTCTGGGGGAGATAAATCCAAGTTTGCTTCTCAGACTGATGGGAAGGCGGCTCAGAACAAGATGTCTGAGATGGGCATGATGTCTTACAAGGTACACACACACACACACACACACACACACACAAATGACCAATCATCTCCAGATATACAATTTTTTCACACCACTTGAGGCAGCTGGCATCACACTAACAGTTTACCTTCATAGCTGTTAGCTATTATCATGACCTCCTGTATCTTGTCTCTCAGTGAGGAGGTGGTTTGACAACCACAACTGACAGACAAATACCATGTTTTAGGCTTCTGCTTGTGAAATCCATGTTAGGAAACCTGTCCTAATTAAGTCTTTTCCTTTTAACTGTGCTTCTTCATTTTTTTCTCTCCATCCTGCTCATTTTATCTGGCTTCTACCCCATCTGTTCTACTTCCAGCCCCACTCCCATTCTCATTATCTTTTCTTCTCTTGTCAGATGTGTGTGTTTGACCAGGAGAACTTCCAGGGACGCTGCATTGAAATCACTGGGGAGTGTATGAGTGTGTGTGACATGGGAATGGACAAGGTGCGCTCCCTGCGCGTCCACAGTGGTCCGTAAGTAGCCTATGCATTTGAAGCTGCACTTACACACCCACCCAGGTACACGTAATGTATCAAACACACCCACTCGTCTGAGCAGAGAGCAGGTGATTTCACAATTGTACCCCACCATTATGTGACATTTTACACTTTGCATTTTAAACAATGTAGCTGATGCTTTTATCTGGTAATTTGCAGAGAGGACAGCAACATAATTAACTTTAAAACTCAAACTAATAACAAAACAAAGCAGCAAAACTTTTGGAATGAAGAGGAGCAAAACAATGTGGACTAATAAAAGTAAAAATGATGTTAATGTAGGAGCTTATAACTGCACATAAAGGAGACAGAAGAACTTTAAGTGTTCAGCAAAGCATCCTGTATACAGTCTTTTAGGAGTGCTCCATCATGTAGTCTCACAAGAGACACAAAAGCAAATGAAAGGTCAAGAGGCTCTTTGTTTTTAACTTTCTCTTCTTCTTCATGTGAACAGTCATTGGAGGGCTCCTTTAAAAATCATTATATTTCTCAATTGAATGTTTACCTCATCACCTTTCTCCCATCTCACCCTTATTGACATTTTGTTTCCTCTTCAGCTTTGTGGGCTTTGAGCAGATGAACCTCTGTGGTGAGATGTTCATCCTGGAGAAGGGCGAGTATCCCCGCTGGGACTCCTGGAGCAACTGCCAGAAAAACGACTACCTGCTGTCCTTCAGGCCTGTCCGCATGGTAACCCTCTCATTTAAAAAAACCCCAAAACAAACCTTTTAGGCTTTGGCAGCTTTATATCCATGCACAAAGTGTTTTATTCAGTACTTCATCTTCCTAATTGAACTGTTTGGTCCTCGTTTTTTTTCTTTCACCAACACCTTCTAGGATCCCGAGAAGCACAAAATCTGCCTGTACGAGGTCGGAGAGTTCAAGGGCCGCAAGATGGAGATCATGGACGATGATGTCCCCAGCCTGTTTTCTTACGGTTTCACCGACAGAGTTGGCAGCATCATGGTCAGCTGTGGAACGTGAGTATGAAAGCAAAATTCTAGGAGCATGTTTTGCTTTCTCTCAAACACTAAGATGAGAAAAGTAATGCAACTATAATATATGTTGCCTCAGTTAAAAGCTGGTTAGCTTAGGAACATAAAGAGTTAGCCTGACAGCCATCACCTCTAATGAAGGCTTACACGTTGCTTACAGAGATTTGAGGTCATTCAGCTTTTAATGTTCAGGTTGCTTAACACCTTGTAAAACCACAACTTCCTTATTTTTTGTTCTTTGTAAATAAACCAGATGAAATATGCTGGTTAGATAAACTGACTAAGCCTAGCAAGCTGATTAAAGTTCTTCAAGAAAGCAAAAGAAAACCAGATTTAGCTTTTAGCTCCGAGTCACACACAGTATATGAAACTTTTGCCACCAGGGGGCTTTCAATTGAAACAATAAATAAACAGTGCATCAAGGCTGGCAGGGAATCAGGAAGTTAAACCCCTGATAATAACTAACACAGAGTGGACCTTAATCAAAACGAATGGGCGAAACCAACCTGAGGAAGAGTGAATATGTTTACTGTTGAGCTAATATATTAAAGTAGAATTTACAGTACATTTTTATCACATTAGCACATACAGCAACAGTCAGGCAGCTTTCAGTAGTAGTTTCATGGCAACAGTAAAGACGTGACAACATGTCATGTCTGTCATGGTGGCTGCAGCATCAAGACACATCCTGTTGTAAGGATAAAGTTATTGGCTTTAAGTGTTTTTAATGTAGTGTAACATTTTTTCATATTGTAATTTTAACAAGCAGTTAAGACTGGAGTGATAAGTCTCTTCAGGAAGGCACACATTTCCCAAAGCTTAAAAAAAAACATTCATTCAAACAGTGATTATTGTTTGACTAGTTTGACTGTGGAGCTGCAACAGTTATCGTACATCCCTTCTGTTTGCAGCTCCCAATTTTCAAACATGAAACAAACACTGAACCCTGCTTTTGTAACAAGACGTCGGTCTCCATGTGTTGCTGCTTATGTCAGACAATCACACCCATGTCGTCATTCTCGAACACGGCAGCACGATCATCAACAGTATGGGTGTTTTTCTGTGAGGCTTTTTCATCAGCAGCTCGCAGAGGGTGTCATGAACGTCAGCAGCTTTCTCTCTATTTCTGTGCACAGAGGTGTGGAAAGCATCAGATACTGTTCCTTAACCGCAATCATTACTTAATTTGTGGGGCTCCAAGCTGCCTGAAACAAACAGCTGGGAGGCCGTCTGCCCTGTGGTTTCACACCAACAACATGACGAACCGTCTGATGTCTTTATTTGTTACATGTTTATCCTAACTGATTGGTCTACAGCTGTCCTTCGAGCTTCTTTCTCTCACTTCAAGCTCATCACTCTTTACCTTGTTTTTTGCTCCTTAAGTCAATACAGTTCCTCAGTTTGATCGCGCACCCTGTTCCTGGTAGCTTTCTATATATTTTCATCCCCATTTTAAAAGAGCCACACTCTCTGTCCCCCTCTCTCTTTTTCTCACCCTAGTTTTGTGGGATACCAGTTCCCCGGATATCGTGGCAGCCAGTACCTGCTGGAGAAGGGAGAATTCAGACACTTCAATGAGTTTGGTGCCCGCTGCCCCCAGATGCAGTCCATTAGGCGCATTCGTGACATGCAGTGGCACCCACACGGATGCTACACCATGTCCAATAAGTGAAACCCAGTGAGGGCGAGGAAGAGAGGGATTGGAGGAGAGACAAAGCATAGGGGTAAAGGGGAAAGTGAAGAAGGGAGGGTAAAAAAGGAGAGGAGAAGGGAATGGGTGAAATAGTTCTCCTCTGAGCAACCTCTTGGCCGTTAAGGGGCAGGATGAAGGGGATTCATTTTTAGAGGGTATCTTTAGTTTTTGAAACAATGTAATCAAAGTATAGAAGGAGATATTTACAGTTCATGGATCATGATCAAGCTATGGCAACCTTTTTTGTTCTCCCTCTCACATCATCTCTGTTTGTCAGCTCACTTCTCCCCACTCTCCTCCCTCCTCCCCTCACTTCCTCTCTCCCCCTCAAACTTCTCTTTCACATCACGTCAGCTCTCACTCCGCCTATTACTGCCTGACTGTCGAGGGCACCAGTTTGGATTTGTGTGTGCTCTTGTGTTGAGGAGCAGAGAGAGAAGAAAGCCACGACAAGATAAGTGGCCACAGATTTTCTGTGCTAAGACTCTTAAAAACACATAAGCATGAAAGCCTAATAAAGCAACTCACATCCTGCTCCACTTGAAATTGTCTTTTTTTTTTTTAACAAAGTTACATTTTAAATGCATGTAATCACAAAGAACAGATGTTAGCCATACAAGTGCCATGTCCTACCAAAGAAATCCCACAACACCTGTCTCAGTAGAGGTCTTCTATGGGTTTAATATCTGTGTTTATTTGACTGGACAGTGGATAGAGTAATAAATCAGATAGAGAGAGTGGATGACATGCGCCCTTTGTACATTGCATTTTTTTTATTAGTGTTTATTTTTGACATTTGCTTCTTTAACTTATTATTTTATTTAAGCACTTATTTAGCCTTATTTTGCATGTTAACGGTTTTTTGCACCAATACATCAAGACAAATTCCTCGTATATGTAAATGTACTAATGTGTAAATGTATAAAAAACGATTCTGATACTGAAAAGGAGGCACAGATCGAATCTGACCTCTAGGCCATCTGCGTCACTAGGGGTCATCATGTATTTCTTTCACTTATGTTTTGCAGATTCATCTAACTGGATTGTTAGTTAACATTCACCTTGAGATTCTTAACTTGACGCTTCTACAGTTTGAGATATCTACAGTATATTTCCCTGAGGAGTTGAGGGAAACAAAATTGGAGGATCAGCAAGCAGAAAGCATGTATCAGACATGTAACCAAAAACAAAGTCCAAATTAATATGAATTCTGTATCTGATTACTGTGTTTTTAATTTCATAGGAACCTAAAACCCTCTCAAGAAGGATAACCTAACTTTGTTTTTATAATTATTTTTACAAACAAAAGTCTCAGGTGGGGGGCCATACGTCTGCATATTTGAAATAAATATAAAAAATTCCTTATACAGTTAAACATTGATCGAGTTGTCATTTGGGACTAAAGACTCCAACTTAGTATAAATGAAAAAAACAGTCTACGTCAGCAGCTATATTTATTAAAAGGAAGAAGAATTATTGTTATAAAAAAAGCTTGAAAGGAGATTAAAGGCTGCCTATATGTTATATATATGTATATGTATATGTGTGTGTATATATATATATATATATATATATATATATATATATATATATATATTTAAGCTGCATATTATGCTCAACTAATTTTACGGCATCTCACATTGGGCGGAAATCTTTACGGTCCTTTTCAGAGAAAATTGTATTTTATTGATTTCCTGTTCGGCCCAACGTACTGTATATGTAAATGGACCTCTGTTACACAACATTTATTTCTACTGTCTAACTTCTCAGACTTGGACTGAATTGAAGAATGGACTGGCTCACTGAATTTGTTTCTGTTTGCATCCACTCAACATGTGATTTCTCAACATAATGATGCTGCAGAGAAACAGATATGATTTGTACTGATGGAAAACAATTTGGACCAACATTGTTAGTGTGTGAAAGACGACAGCGCTTCAACTCCTCCAGCACTCTCTCTGCAAGAGCATATTATATTTGGATGCATGCTTCTTCTCACCACAGAGAATATTAATTCTCTCTGTGATGTGCTAACGTCAGCCATGGAATTGAATTTTCCAGCATTTAAACTTTTAATGAAATATAATCGATTATGCTCTGCCTACCTCTTCCCCTTAGGCTCATGAAATATTCAGAACTTCCAAACTTCCTCCTTCATGACGTTATCTGCAAATACTGTTTGAGTGGTGTGGTTTTTCCACCGTCAGTGATGAAAAGACTATTTTAAAAGCAACCTTTTAGCTGACTGGGTTTCAAAGTATTCAATAAGGCACGTTTCAGTAAATTTTGTCAGGATGTTATTCAGTCATTGTCAAGCCTGAAGTGACTGTACAGTACATGAAAATTATTCACAATGTCCTTTCCATTTGTTCAGGCTATCAATACAAAACCTAATTATATACAACAAAACATGGTCACTCTCAAAATTTAAACACATAACATGCTTCTTTCTCCAACTTGAAAAGTAGGTCAGTTTATCTTTCTACAGTATCTATGTTGAATGCTTATGTAGGAAAGCAACACTTCTTGTTGAGAGATATCAAAAGGAAAATTGGTTTCTACTATGATTATTTACAGAGCTCAGAAATGGTTTACTCTGTTCCAGACAGTTATTGGCTTTTGCAGTTAAATTGTCTGCCATCTAAAAACCATGTGTTGCATTGGTTGACTTGGGAGGGAAGGGGGGGTTGGGCCAATCCCCCCCCTCTATGGGTACTACTGTTTTAAAAAGTGCCCTCTTGGATGCCTTTGTGGTAGATAAACCATGGTCAAGTTTCCTCCAGGGTACCCGTCCCGGGATTAGACGTGTAGTGGCGATTCTAGAGCCTGTTTATGCCCTAGGCAAAACATCAATGTTTAGCAAGGCAACGAGAATGAGTCCTGTCTGATGGGACCCACTTAGGGAAGTTTCTTATAGCAAAATTTTGACATTTTAGGCCGCTGCTTTGGGGCCCTCTACTGGTTTGGGGCCCCAAGCAGTTGCCTGCCTTGCCTATTGACATGCTTTGAACTGTAGGCGAGGTAAATGTGACATCAAGGGTTCCTTTTCAGGTACCACAACATGGTGATGGGAGCCCTTCCACAGACAAATGGTTACGTAGTCAAACCATTTGTAGACAAAACGTGGCAACAAAATGTGGTAACAGGGGCAAAACCTGTTAAAGTGAAGTTCCCTTTACAGGGCATATGTCCTCAAGTGTGCCCTTGTTATTTTCGCCCTTACCCCTCAAACATCCTGAATCTATTAGTGTTGCTGTCTTGTTTTATGGGGAGCCAGATATGGACATATCTGAAGATGTCTATTTGTGAGCAACAGGTTTGCAAATGCTTATTGTCAAAGCTTAAGTCTAAACCCTGTTATTAGTCCACAAATGAAATAGTAGATGTTACTCACTGAATGAGTCTGTGCTGGTCTCTGACTGGAGTTACTAATTTATTTGATGAAAAGAAGCTTTTGTGAATATTTGATCCTCTCTCAACATTACTGAATGAGTGATCGAGCACAAATAAATCAATGTATAGAAAACAGTTTATAAGGTAACAACCCAGCTGAATAATATAAGATATTTTGATGTTAGAATTTTACACAAAGATGTGACGATGTTGGTACATTACATCCCACAGAAAGCCCTACAATTTTAATAATAAAGGCTTTACAAAAAGATTTGTCAACAGGTCAAGTTCAGTGACTGACAAAATTGAGACCACATCATGCTGACTACCATCCATACACTGCTATAGTAACCAAAACTGTGTCATTCAGGCAGTTAACATGTTTTTGCAATATAGTTGGGCCTTTCAGTATTGGGCTCTATGGGGATTGACTCATTTTAGAAGCAAAACTGAAGCTGCCATCAAAGAATCCGCAGTATTTGAAAGTTATTTCTACAATTTTCAACTTCACATATTTCCGATAAATGGACTTGAGCTTATATAGCGATGTTCTAGTCTTCTGACTAGTCACACCGCTTTCACACTTTCACACCTACACATTCATACCCTTTCACACACTGATGGTAGAGGTTGCTATGTTGTATCATCTATCAAAAGTCACTAATCCATTCATACACCACCATCGAAGCGGCAGGAGCTAGGAACTACACTGTGACAGATGGACCCCCGGCTTGTTCGATGGCCATATCTGGCCCATGTATTTGAAACACAGTTACCGAGGACACACTAGACACGTTGCTCTGCCAGGGATCGAACCCTCGACCTCTGAGATGACGACTCTACCAACAGTCAATGTAAAAGGAAATAAATACTTATTGTATTTATTGCTTGCAGCTCTGAGTTTCAGCAATAACTCTTCCCTAGGAACAAATCAATCTCTTTTTCACCTGTCCATTGAGCATGTCAGAGCGCCTGTCAGTTTTTTTCATCCGAAAATGTTGCTGCTACTCATTTTGTGCAAATTTCACCCTTTACATTCAGATTATGATGTAGAAGTAGAACAGAAATCAGGGTATAGTGCTGAAGTGACAACAGGGCAATAGTGGACACACCATATCCATATATTTGTATAACTCCTATGTATAACATTGTTCATGGCATCATGTTGATGACTTCAACAGCATCAGAAAGCCATTTTTTTCTTCAGTATAGTATGGAGTCTGGTTCTCAAGGCACACAGAGCTCTAATTCTGCACAGAACAACCTTGCAGTTGGAGCAGTATGAGCACTTGTAAGGATTTGATGAAGATACACCTTTTCTAGGTTAACAATTTATATGTAGTACACATATGATAAACTAGCTTAAAAAAACAGACTCAATGATTTAGAAGTCCTTGAAATGGGGTCTTAGGGAGGAAGTATGGCTGCATCTCCTATGTAGCATTGCAGTGAATGACTTGCAATTTCTGAACTTGAAATGTTGTTGCCTGTGACTTTAATTGCAGGCTGAAGCTAAAATATCAGTGCTGTAGATTTCTGTTAATCATTTATTCATTTAGCATTATACATCAATTCACTCTGCTAATGAGGTCATTGACAGAGCTCTCTTGTGTGGTGTATTTGAATCCCAAAGACAAAGCCCTTTGAATTCACAACATTTTCCCCGATGTCTCCCTCATGTATAATGGTTGTGCTTGAACAGATAGTAATTTTCCATACAAAACTGAATTGAATACTGAAACTGAACTAAATAACAAGAGGTGACCTGACACCCTTAAATTCTACATGAATGAATAATGAAAATTCATATGCAGTGGATACACCTGGAGCATACAGTCAAGACCTAACGTGGGTGGAAAAACAACCTAAATAGGAAAATGACATCTTATATACCTATCCCGATCATATCTCTTTATAACCACACAATAAAACTCATGAAACCTACAGTATAATATGACACAATTGTTGCATATCAAAGAAACAGAATTAGCTTTGAAAACTTTATTGGCTACTGCAATCTCAAATTATTTTTTAAATGTTCACATGGAGGCTGCATGGTGGTGCACTGGTTCTTGCTGTTGCCTCACAGCAAGCAGGTTCCTGGTTAGAATCCCTGTCAGACAGTGCCTCTCTGTGTGGAGTCTGCCTGTTTGCATCTGTGTGTTCTACTTACTCTTTCAGTCCATAGACATGCTTGTTGGTTAATTGGGGACTCTAAATTGCCTGTGGTGTGAATGTGAGTGTGGCTGTTTATCTGTCACTATATTTCAGCCCTGGGATATACTGGCGAAGACTCCAGGGTCCCTCGCCTCTCAGCCAATGACAGCTGGGATCAGCTGTAGCCCCCTGCGACCCAGAATGGGAAAAGTGGAAATGAATGGATGTTTCCGTCTGGCACCTTCTCTGTTGGACCAACACAAGGGCTTCAGTAAGTGCTCACTGTTACATTCCAATAGACTCAACCTCATTTGAACAATCAGCCTTCTCTGTTGTCAACTTTAGAATAGTCTACCCATTAAAATAGAAATGTAACACAGTTTTATTGTTTGCAAGAATTTTTTAAAATCATGGCTGAAGGAGAAACAACATTGTTCCAACATGTTAAACATGAGACTCAACACAAAGCTGCACTGTATTCATAACTGTACTGTTTTGATTTTCTCCTCTTTTTTCTTTGTCTTTATTTCTATCTGAAATCTCTAAAAGCCTCTCGTTGACAAGTGTTGCAAATTTGCATTTAGCTATAAACACTAAGAGCACTGCATCTGGGACTTGGGCATGTTTAAATGCTACAGCACCAACGTTGCGATATGTAGAAAAAATATGAACCTTGTGACTTTTGGAGAAACATAAATTCAGACTTTTCCTTCCTGTCATTTTCCTTTGATTGGCTTCTTTTTTTCAGTAATTATAATATGCTGTTATTTCTTTATGTTGTTACATATTGAACTCGATTCCAGGACACTTTTAGCGAAGTTGCTCTTTTAAGTTATAGAGGCTTATTATTGCGGTGATGCACTATATTTCATCACAGTTTTCATACATTTTTCATGCCTCCTTCCTCATACATTCTTGATCTGCCCTTGGAGATGGAGTAAAAACCCAGTCCTATCAAAACAGATTGTTGTCTCACTCCAGAAATAAACTCTCAATTTAGCTTGGCCCTTTTCTGTCCTTTGGATTTGAGAGGGAAAGGCACACTTCAACTGTCGCATCAGCATCCACTTTACTTCCCTCTATTAATAGTTTGAGTTAAGACACCTACAAGGTTCTATGAGCCTTCCTCACGGCGTGGTTAAATATAGACCGAAGGAGTATTGACGTCAGACTGACAAGCTTGCACATGCACACAAGTTAACTCACACAAACATTCATAAGTGAGTAGACCCCAGCACAAGCCGGCACCCTCACATATACACACAAACTGGTGCACATACAGCTCCTCTTATTTCAAGCCCTGCCTCTGATGTCACTTGGTGAATTGGGACCATCTCAGCAGCAGGGCATTATGGGATAGCTTATAAGGGCTTAATGACTCCTTGCGGAACAATACTGCTAAATAATGGACTGAGAGCGAGAAAGCGGAATGGAAACACACACACTCCCAAGCACATCCACATTCTTCCAATCTCCGCCTTCTAACCTCCATTTCCAGCTCTGCACTTGTCTCTCCATCTGGTGATGTATATGCTGTCATAGCTGATTGGCTGCTTCGACAGAAATTCATTCACCACTATTGGTAACAAATGATTTTGTTTATTTGAAAATTGCTGAAGATGATGAGGTCTGCAACAATCCCCCCCCCCCCAGTGGCTATACAGGAAATGGATTTAATCTAACAGCAACAGCTTGATTTCCTATGACTGCTCGAAAAACTCATTCACAATGAAAGTCTTTAGGGATGGAAGTTTAATTTGAAGTCTTGACTCTATGGCTGTCATGGTAAATTGGATTAGATCATCAGAATTCAAGTCACTTTTGATTCCCTAGAGTTTTGCTCTATGGACCAAATCTGACTATAACACATAAGGATAAGCAAAAAGGGAACGTACAATCCATAATAAAATGGTAAAATGAATCAATCTAAATATAAAAATAAAATGGGAATTATTCATTAATCATAAATAAACTTTTTCAGCTGCAATATTCTTTTTATCTTGAACTGTTATTAGACTCTTTTCAGAAGATTTAAAAGCCTGTGGGAAAATTACGAGAAAGATTAATTAGGCCGTCGTGAGGTAGCTACACTCACATCACTTTATTTCAGGCGTCTAACCATGATCCAATTCCAATTTGCCATAGACTTTTAGAGGATAGACCATATGGTGCTAAAATGCTAAATTACTTTGGCCAGTGAGAGCATTAGCCTTTTGTGGTTTTCTAATTTCATGTTTGATTTTTTTGTTTTTTAACTGAAGTCATTATCTCTCTTCCCACCTTTGCACTGTAACATTAACTGGCTCAGGACGCTTAAAATGAGTTCAGTCAGATGAAATAAAATCACTGAGCAGATGATTCCCTGTAATCTTTATTTCTTTCAAAGCAACAGATTTTCCCCAAGCAATTGAACATGTCATCAGTACTTATTTTACTGTGATCATTAAATAACCTAGTCCCACATGGAGCTGTATTAATCATAACAATTGGCAGTGCTTTGGATGCTTTCATTGTTACATGCAGGGACTGTGATGTATGAGTTTGAAAAACAGCTTGTACACATATGTTGAGTAGGTGTGTGTAGACATTTTTAGTCTCATTGTCTAAGTATGAGTAATCATAACCTAATATTACTAGTTACAAGGATAAAGGGAAGTTGTTGGGCCATATGAATAAAAACATTTCTTTTTTTCCTGTTGCATGAATCTGGATCTACGATGTATAAAGATCTACTCTGACACATACAGAAATGTATAGATTCATTAGCACACATTTGAACTTATTTTTACATGCACACATATGCAAAGGTATTGGACTCCATAAACACTGCAACTTGACAGTTGGTATGCATCATGCTGGGTTAAATCTTTTTGATGAAAAGTCTGACTGTGACGTAAGATTGATATGTAATGCCTCTTTCTTTTGCTTAGACAAACGAGTGGGCGTGCTGGGCCTTCAGGAAGACAGATAGGCTCGGGAGGGTGTGGAAAGAAATGGGAATTAGAAAACTGATTATGTTTTAAATATTTTGATTTACACCAGCAGGGATTAGAAACGTTACTGGCAGGTATGACAGTGACGTGTTACAGGTGATAAGATCTAGGACAGCTACCAGATTGGCTCGTTGTTTTCTTGTAAAATGAGAGTGGATTTTAATTCATACTTGCTCTAAATTAATCTCACCAGCAGTCTTTTTTTTGCCAGTCTTTCACTCAGTCTTTTTTCTTCATTTATTTCGCCACTGTCTGTCTCTGTCTGCAGCCTTTTCCCTCTTTAGTTTGCCTTGTCCGTATTACGTACCCATCTGCGTCACGCATGAGGCAAGCCTGAGGGATAAAAATAAAAGATGAAAGGGAGGGAGGCAGATGGATGCAAGAAGTAAGGAGAGGGGGTCTGATGACTAGGGGTAAGGGTATAGGCCAGAGAAAAGAGATGACTGACATTTTAGGCTGCAGAGTGCATGAAAAAGTAATACAATCCATCTATTAATAGTTGTTTGTTCATGCATTTATACTTAGTCCATCACCTGTAAATGTGGTGCCAGTTAGACGACATGGAGACTGAATGCTTTCTGTCTGGCAGACATAGGAGCTAATGGAAGTGTCTAAATGCTAATTGATGATGGATAATGGACAGTATACTCACAATAAACAAAAATAGGTTGAGAGGTGTCTTTTACTTGAAAAGTGTGTGCCTGTGGTGAGGGATTCTTTTATTTTCATCAGGGAGAAACGATGATAAAGCCTCTTCAAAACAGTAGCTATTTTGTTTTTAAGTGCAACACCATGAGAGCCTGCAAGATGAAGCAGCGACAAAAACGTTAGACTCTACATATCATGATTTGACAACATGCCCAAAAACTCTTATTCCTGGTGATAAAAAAATCCTTTACACTATAAAAAAGCTGTTTGTACTTAGAAAAGAATAGCTGCATAGAAACTTCATGAACTGAATTTAAGCTTTGTTTAAACCCCTAGCCCAAAAAAATAAAATCATAATAATTAAAACATAATTCTAGAGAAATCAACATGTACATACAATGTACTGTTTATCCAGTGTTTTCTTTCATTCGTGGTTAAACCAGGTTAGGAAACCTGAGATCTTCTCCTGTGAGGTGATAGCAACTGTGAAGCCACTGTTTATAATTACATCTTTTATATACAATCACATTTTAACAAAATCGTTTTCTATGTTGAAAAACTTTAAATCTGTTGAAATGACAAACAAACAGTTCTTAGGTTATCACAACCTTTACGCAAACATGTAAGGGGTTACTTCCCTTTGTGATGCCACAAAGGAAAACATCTCTAAATGTTTGAGCACACAGGAACAGGAGTTTTCTCATAATTGGGGGTTTGTAGACTGAAAGTGTGTGTTTGAAAAAAACTTGATTAAATGTGTATTGTATTCTAACCTTTAAAGCAAGATCTCCCTGCTTACTTGCTTACTATAATACTGTACTGACAAAGTATGCTTTGCTTCTGATTGGGTGCTTATTCATTTGAGATTAACACGTAAAACATGCATATTCAAATGACAGATTAATTAAATGTCTACGAGAAGACGGAACAAAAATTAAGTGTCATAAACTAGAGTACAACCAAATCTACACCTGAAACAAGGTGTTAATAAGCAGCTGTAGACGTAGACACGATAAGAGAAAGCTAGTGTGGGAGATGTGAGAAAAGCAGTTGAGAGAAAGAAATACTCTTTGAATTGTAGTTGTTTCCATGTCTGCAATAGTCATACCAATAAAGCCCCAGAGAACCCAAGCAAACTGACCTGTGAGGTAGATGGAGACAGAGAGGCCTCAGAAGCAGGTCAAACACTGTTAAAAGGAAAGAACAACCAAAAAGCTAATTGATTCAAGATAAAAAAACGAAAAACAAAACAAGGGCAGACTGCTTGTCTCTCTTTTGTACTGTATGATGATCAAACAAAGGATGAGTGATTCCGCACCGTGAATAAAACCCAAAAGAAAAATCAAAAGATCTCTCTTGTCCAAACTGTCAAGAGAAGATTCAGTGAGCTTTAAGAAAAGCAAAAAAGAATGACCTCCTCTAGTGTGACACATATTGCTCATTGTTAGAAAACACTAAACAAAAATAATGGATAATATACATACTATGAGATAAATAGCCTTTAAAGTCTGTCTGTCTGTCTGTCTGTCTGTCTGTCTGTCTGTCTGTCTGTCTGTCTGTCTGTCTGTCTGTCTGTCTGTCTGTCTGTCTGTCTGTCTGTCTGTCTGTCTGTCTGTCTGTCTGTCTGTCTGTCTGTCTGTCTGTCTGTCTGTCTGTATGTGGGCACACATGCCCATAATAGTATGTACTATTTAAACACAGTATGCCCTTGCTATGACATAGTTAAAAGTGACTGTCACTTCAGCGCTGACAGAGCACACCGCCTGTATCCTTCAGCCATCTGCAGCCTCACATTCCTTTTCCTTTTTTAACTCTCACTTCTACTACTGCCTGTCTCTCATTTTATACACATTCAAGATGAAAAGGGTTTGATTAAAATAAGTGTTGTTAAAAAATGTGTTACTGGACAAAACCAAAGGGGGCCTCCATGCTAATATCATCACACATTATGCTTTTAACATTGTGCCCATTTGATTGAGTAATTTAGTCGAGCAAAACAGACAGATGCTCTGGAATAAAGCAAGAAATATGTTAAGACATATTTCAAGCGATGATAATGTAAGAGTTCATGATAACATGTAATTCAACATATTTCATATAGTAATGCAGTGTTAGCAACTAATAGGCCTCTATGAAATCATTGACACATTCCTCAATTTCTTTCTAATTGTCTATAAAATATTATTTAACTGATGGCTGATATGGATTATGAGCTGCATTGCTGTTACAGCACACTCATGTTCAAGATCCTCCTACGAGTGAAAGAAGTAGACCTAGCCAAAGCTCTGTGGTACAGCCTTGTAATACACAGGGAGCCAGTAAACCACCTCGACACAAGAGAAAGAGATGCTACAAAGGTCTATTGCTAAGTCATGTATCAGGATGTTACACTGTTATTGTCATAGTTATAACAGGTACTATCTGCACTGCAACAGACACTATGATTCTCTAGAAAAATCACTCATAATTAATAATGTTCAATGAGGACTGTGTTATAAGTATTCAAGAACATAGAAAATAGTAATAACTACAAGCCAGAGAAACATTTCAATAAATATGAACTGTACACGATTTTTGCACCAGTGCGTAATGGATATCATCCTTACAGAGATGAGAGCAAACTATACGGGAACTTTTTCTGGTCAATCCCTTTTTTGGGTGAAAACAGCGTGTCTAATATGGCTGGTTGCAATATGAACTTCTTGGTTGTTAGATTTAATAGTTTGAATGAAAAACACAGTTGGCTGACTGGTTAAGGCCAAAACATTATAAAGTTATTAGTGTTGAGTTTCTCAATCCAACTCTGCTGTCTGCTCAAGGAACAGAATTCTTCGCATCCTTTGGTGAAAGAAAAACAAAGGTGGAAATAATGTTTTCTTATTGTTTGAAAAAGCAACAGCTTTGAGGCTTGCAGCTTGTATTACTTTCTCATCAAACACTAACACTTTGACAGCACTTATTGTCATCTCAATGGGTTTGCTTTTGTCAGATTGATCCTTTTTTGATTTTCTCTGTCTTTATCACATGGTTTAATGAGAGAGAGAGAGAGAGAGAGAGAGAGAGAGAGAGAGAGAGAGAGAGAGAGAGAGAGAGAGAGAAATAAAGAGGGAGGTTGAGAAAGAGGAGGTGGAGTGAGAGTGGACGGTATTGATCTGAACACATACAACACATATGGTTGAATGTTACACAACTGTTCTACTGTTGATAAAAGCTGAGGACAGGAAGTAGCATTGGCCAAAGAAAGCAGAGATGACTCCTCTTGACTTAATGTTAAGGCCCTTTCTTTAAAAGGGAGTGCTTTTTAATTAATATATGATTTTTTGTGCATTTGTATCTCTTTGATAATATTTTAGATATTAAATGGAAAACACATCACAACATGTTATAAAGTGGCACAACTTTGCATGTAGCTAAGTAGATCCCTCCATAAACACAAAAGGACCCTACTCATACACAAGCATACTTTAATGCTCTCTGCTAAATCTAACAGTAATTTATTCAACACACTACCGTTACACTGTCTTGACACTTTGTTTTCAAGTTATCTGGCCTCAAATATCAGTGCTCGGTCACTTTCTCTTCTCTATATACTCCATTGCTATTCAGATGATGCACAGCTCTTCCTTTCATTCCTGCCAGATGACATTACAGTGTCAGTTTCTTCATTCTTTCTTGATAGCTCTAAATTGATGAATGATGGCCACCTTAAACTCAACCTCTCAGAGTCATCCCAGCCTAGCGTTGTACAACTATACACCACAGCTGCTGGGAACCTGGGTGTAATGATTGATGACCAGCTAGCAAGAGAGTTGTTTAAGGTTCAAGTGGCCTTAACTGGCCTGTCTTGTCAATTTGCCCAGTGCAACATCATGAAGAAGCAACCTAATAATCAGAGCATGCTCCTAGCTGCTGGTCCTGGATGATCTAAAACACAGCAACGGGCCTAGTATTCAATCTACCCAAAACAACACTTCGCTCTGCTGTAAATTTCTGGCTCCCAGATACTGCTCACAAAACGGCTACTCCTTACGTTTTCAACCAGGACTACGCTCCCCCCCCACCTACTACGCCCTGCACATAAAAGGTATCTGATCCAACTTTCACAACAGGCCTCTAAGTTTCTTGCTAGACTCTTCTCCTCTGTAGCCATCCCCGTGGTGGAATGACCAACTGAACTCTGTTTGGATCTGCAGAGTCCCTTTGCATCTTCAGGAAAAGCTAAAGACCCATGTCTGTCATCAACACATACACACCTAATGATTTTGGTGATGATGACCATGATGCCATTGATCATGTTAGTGAGGGCAATAATAAAAGTGGTTTTGATGCTGATTAGAACTCTAAAGAGCAGCTGTGGATGTTGTTGTTGATTGCATGGCCTGTCAGTACCTGTTTCTGATCAGACAGACTCAAGCTGTTCATTTGTCACTTGCTGACGTTGATTACTCCTTTTTAGCTTGTGTTGTACTTACTCTCTGATGTCTGACACATTAGATAAAAACATCTGCTAAATGAATTGTAAGTCTTAGACTTGTACAACATGAGGAAAATATTGTTATTTTTTCCCTTGTAGCTCAGATGTGATTTTTGCTCAAGACCCTCCTGCATAGTTTCCTAAATGACTACATTAATTATTTTCTAAATTCATTTAATTCACTAAAGTCACTTTTCCACAACACACACATTTTAAGTATTATAAAAATTAAAGCTTTAACAGAAGAGGAAAATAATTGCGTGTCACTCCACTAAGCATTGTTGATGCTGACTGTGTGCCAGTGTGTGGAAGGAGAGAAGCAGTATATGATTAAGCGGAAGCAGTGACGCCAAGGAACAGAACAAATGAAAGACACTGGCAACAAAAGGGAGGGAGCATTGGAAGACAATAAGAGAGGGGAGAAGAGCAAAAGCACTGAAGATGGATTGATCCTGTGACAAATGGGCGGAGGCTGAGAGACTGTTCTCCCTCTGTGAACGCATGTGCTAGTGGTAGACGGAACGTGCCAGTAAACATTGCGTAGCAGAGGGTTTCCTAAAACAATAATATGACTTGTTGAGTCACCTTCCAGAAGTGCTTGTCCTGTAATCTTTTGTCTTTCTTTTCTCTGCTGTTTATTACATTGTTATTCTCTCTATTGTTTGAATCTTGAATATCAGTCTAAATCGGTCTTTCTTTTCAAAGACATTACAATGTGCTGTGACAGTCACAGGCAGTGTGTGCTCAAGGGTGGGGATACTTCTGTAGCAACAGATGAAGGTAGATGGAAAAGGGTTGTTGAAGTTCCAGTTAAATCACAATCAGAAATAATAGGGGGAATGTATTTCATTGATTTATTACACATTTGCACAATATGAATACTAAAGAGTGTAGTATTGACTTGTCTATATGAAAAAGATGTGAGATGCACAGAAACATTTAAATATCTCACTCTCAGATGATTAATTGATTAGGAGGTTGAAAAGAAAAATGTTTACTTTCAGCAAAAACAAACTAACAAAAAAAAAATCCCAGGAATCCTCACTCTTTCTAATTCCTCCCATTAGTGGGGCCTAGTGGGATGGACGTTTTGCAAGTATTATATTGATTGCTTTTCAAAGTTTGCATGCAAACAAACCACTTTATCCTCCTTTATTTATCACATCAGCGCCACAGCAAGATGGTCATTGATATAAGCAAATTCACAGGGTGTTCAAGCCTATTTGAAATGTCTCAAACGGGGGCTACAGTTCACTAACAGTAACTTGTACTTGATATAATTTCCAATATCATCGGAACAGAGGGCTGAGCATTATTAGCTTTGTAGCACACACTTTTTTTTTTTACAGTATCCACACACCCTAACATATTCTGTGACATGTTATCAGTGTGACGGCACACATATCAGATTTTTACAGCCACACCTGGTGACATGTCGTTGGGAGCTTAATTGGATCAGACAACTCTATCGGTTATCAGTTCATTTCAGCGTCTGCACCACAACAGAGAGCAAGATAACCAAAGTTTATGCTGGTAGGTGCAATGACGCACTCCTCAGTGGGCTAACTAAGAGGGTATTCTGGACAGAAAGTAAATGATATTTATTAATAATACAACATTGAATTTATATGGTGCCTTTCCAGGGATACAGGGACACTTTACATGGTGAAAATAAAAACACAAGACAAAAAAAAGACAAAAACCAAGACTTAGACAAGTTACAAAGGATGAGAGTCCAATGGGGAGAGAACATGATGAGAGGTTGTAGGCTGTGGTGAACAAAGGATGCTTGGAGTTTGTTTTTTTTATAAATTTAACCAAAGGTAGTGTACAGAGGTCCCAGATGGTGGGAGTATGGTATGGGGGGATGGAAAGCAGGCCAGAGTCTGAGGAGTGCAGATTCCATGAAGGGGTGTACGGGAAGGATGTTGGTGAGGTACTGAGGTGTAAGGGCTTGGAGAGATTTGAATGTGAGAAGGAGTAATTTGTAGTTTATACAAGATCTATTTGGGAGCCAGTGGAGGTGGATGAGGGTTGGGGTGATGTGCTGCCAGGGCCTGGTGTGGGTGAGGACCCTGGCAGCAGAGTTGTGTATGTGTTGGGCTTTGTTGGGTACCGCAGACAGGACTCCATTGCTACAATATGTAGATGGGGGGGTTATGAAGTCATGAGTTAGAGTTTTTGCCACAGAGTCAAAGAGAGATGGCTGGACTCAAGATATTAATTTGAATGAAATAGGGCAGATTTGGTGACAGATTTGATGTGGAATGAGAAGTTTAAGTCTATGATGACGCCCAGGTGGGAGGATAAGTGGGTGAAGCACCCCTCTACATCGAGTATGAGATCTCCAGCCTTCCCAAGCAGCACCTTGGGAGCAACAAACATGAGCTCAGTTATATTGCGTTGAAGTTTAAGGATATTGGTTGACATCCAGGATTTGAGGTTTTGCAGGCAGTTGACCCGGAAGTGGGGCGGCTGAGTGGAGGGTTTAGTGATGAAAGAGAGCTGTGTGTCATCAGTGTAAGAGTGGGAGTTGAGACTGTGTAGGTGGATGATCTGACCAAGAGGAAGCATGTTGATAATGAAAATGAGAGGTTTGAGTACAGAGCCTTGAGGAACACCATGGTTAGATAGGCCTGGGGGGGAGTGGGAATTGCTGATGTTTACAGACTGTTTTCTGAAACGTAGGATTGAAACAGCGTTTTCTGGAGATGGCTCGGTGGCAAAGCAAGTTGCAGCAGGATAAAGACAGAGGGACAGATAAAGACAGACACGCAGATGGACAAAGAGACAGGCTAGCAGATGTTGCAGAGTGGGTGTTGGCCGGGGAAGCCTTAGTTTGTTTCTGTGCGGGGAACACAACGTAGCATGTGGCATACTCATTGAAGAGACAGTGCCTACACAATACCACAAACATGCTGCGTGGGTGCCTGGCACAACATGGATTGACTGACACTAGTGGCATTTAGACAAAGTTGTGCATCAGCAGGCAGGCATGCAAACACACATGCACATTAATAACATAGTGACACACAGACTCACACACTTGCACAGCTGGTACTGTGGGTGTTTGTGAAGGAGAGACCTGCGAGGTGTTGGTCCCGGATGGACAGTGGGCACTGAAGCTGGTCTACAAGTCCAGATAAGGACACATCAGAAGGTGTTAGGGAACAACAACACACTATGTCATGGATCCCCTCACTTACTCATTTGTTTATCCCTGCCTGTGGTTCAGTTAGCTTTTTGCAGAAAGACGCTTGTGTCATACACAGTGTGTGAGTTCTGTACCGCAGGCATGTTGTGAGGCATACATCCTTAAGCGTGACTTTTTCTTAAATCATTCACTCATCTGTTGAGCCGCCTGTGATTGGGTGTATGAATGAAAGCTCTTCTGTTGTCTATCCCCTTGTGGCTTTTGATCCCAGCAGCAAACTACATTTATTTTCAATGTCAAAATGACAAAAATTATTCGGAAATTATTCCACAAAGTAAAACTGCATGGCTGGAACCAGACAATAAATACTCTGAAGGTTATTGTTCAACGTTTCAAAGAGCTACAAAAAAAAAAAAAAATATATATAGATATATTTCTTCAGCTCTTTTGGGAGGATTGTACAGAGATGACTAAATCAAACGAATCAATAATTTAAAAAAAAGGACTTTAAGGAAACAGAAACGTTACATTTGGGGATGAGTTTCAACACTACTAGTCATTTGGAAAGCCTGCATTATTTTTTTCAATGAAATAATGTATATATCACACGCATATACAGTATATTCTTAATTTGTAAAACATACTGTAGCACTGGTGCATTGTGGCTTTACCTGACTGTATGCTTTGAACAAAACTTCCTATGATATTTCATTATTTCACAAAAAAATACTTGCCAGTTATGTTCATCTTGTTATGTTCATTTCTACATCCTTATTTGGAATATTTAGTAGTTCCCGTAACCGGAAAGAAAAACCTATACCATGCAATATTATAAAACAGTCCCTCACACAATACAAACTTGGCTGTATTGACTCAACTTGAGACTTAAGAGTGTTCTTGTATTGCATTGCATTATGTCTCCCCAATGTTACTTATGTTTTCCTCACAAATTTTTCATTAATTAGGGAACAAATTTGTAAACATTACCAATGTCACCATAACACAAACTAAATCTTAAGTTAAATAATCGTTAAGTCTGAATATAAACAATTAAGCTTTTGAGAAAAGGTAGTGGCGTTGGTTTCCATAATAGTATATTAGGCTCAGTATATATTTTTTTATTACAACAGCTAAAGTAGTTTACACATTTGTAAATAACTTTGGGTTTGATCAATGAAAAGGCAAACGGCCATTTAATTCATCACTCTGTATGACTGACATGATTGATGCTATCTTTCTATCTTACAGCTGGTGTTCAAACACCAGAAGTGACAGCTTGAGGCACAGACCCATAGCAAAACAGACTTTTAGTGGCATGCATACTAAATGCATCACTGCTGTTTTGAAAATGTATGGCTTTTTATGAGCCCCTTTCACTGAACCAAAGCAGAAAGTGTTATACACAAAAAGGAGCAATAAAAAGGGCATAAAAATCTTCCATTAAATTCTACAGATTACATTCATGCTTCCGCAAATTTCCTGTAATAGGAATAAAAGCATACATCTATCTCTTACCACACTCTATCATCTTTGCCTCATAAAGCTAATGCATGCCATTTTGTATCTTCATCATCAAATGAATTATGTCAGCAGCTATAATTACATGGAGGCTGGCTGGACTATGTCGTAGTTAACCTGTAATACTGTAATACTTCTCATGAAGAGTTGTTTTGAGTGGACCTATTCTGGCATGAAATTCTCCCTTGTGGCTGAATCATAATTCGGGGGGCATCCTCCTTTCCTAAGAAAGTACCAATCTAAGCCTTTTCTCCATTCTGTCTGGCTGCTTCACGCCGGAAACAGACCATAACAGTCCATGAGAGAGAGAGCCAGGAAACGAGCTGTGCGCTCCTACCCATCCTCAGCTCCTCCACACAACCCAGTCATCATCACCGGGCACTATGCCTTGCCCCCCCCCTTCTCTACCCTCCCATCACTGATTCTACTTTCACTCCTTCTTGCCCTCCCTTCCTCTTGTTCCCATGTGCGTCGAAAAAGTCTCCTCCTCTCACAGACTCTGCGCGCACGTCTCCAACCAGTCTTTACGCGCGTACAAACTATCCAAGAGAATCCCCTGTGGTCCATCCCGCCCCTTTCCGTTTCTTGCCGCCCTCATTCATTCATGACCCTGGTTAGATGACGTAGGAGATTCCACGGTGCCCACTGCCGTAGGCAATAACGGGATGCTTGAGTATATATGGGACACTGGTAGCCATCAAACGGCACACTCTCAGTCGCTCCGACTCGGGAACCAGGACATCAGCGGAGATAGCAGGCTTTACTTCGCCCTCTTAGGCTAACTCGCTTTGGACTTTGGTTCAGGATGGAAACCTCTCCGATTTCTCGGAGCCGACGATGCTCCATCATGCGCAACTGCAAAAGTAAGTTTCTCTACGTTCTTTTGGTTTTGTGCTCTTCTGGCAGATAGAGTTCATGTTGCTTTACTCCACTTGTGCTGCTTTTCCTCGCTTCTGCAACTATCTTCATAATTTTTGACGGCATAGTACAAGTTTTATTTATTTCATGGTAAAACAAATTGAATATGATCGGATGTATTATAGAAAATAATAGTTCTTCTATGGAATTCTAGGACTTCTATAGTTTTTTTTAAACAAATCATGTTATGCCTGACTCGGCAGGTATTGTAGACAATAGTAAGGTCGAATGATCTGAAATGGAATTGACGTACTTTTAAAAGCTGTTTTTACTTTTGCTTGAAACTTGATTTTACTGTGCTTAATTGGCGTTGTAGTGCTCACACGTAAACTTCTTTTATTGTAGAGAAAGGGTATTTATCATGTAAAAGTTCAGCCATTATAAATTTAAAACATTATTTTAAGCCAATATACAGAAAATAAAATGTTCTTATATGCATCCATACACCGTGAAATGATATAATGCAGGCTTCGGCTACAGATGATTTCAGCACCTCGGACAGCTCCAGCTCACCTTTCTCGCTCTCGCTCTCTCTCCCTGCTCTTCCACAGGCGGTCTCTCCCTCTGGTTGGTGGTGTGGCTGGTCCTCGGCAAGCCAAGTCCGGCATCGGCGTGCCCGCAACAATGCGTGTGCTACCCGACGCCCATGACTGTGAGCTGCCAGGCGCAGAACTTCACCGCCGTTCCGGTCGGAGTGCCCTATGAGTCGCAGCGTGTGTTTCTTCAGAACAACCGCATCACGGAGCTTAGAGTTGGATCGTTTGGCTTCGGGACACAGGTAAGAATGACTTTGGAAAATAGCATTTGCGGTAAAATAAATGCGAATATATATATTTTTTTTATAGTTAAAAGAAAAAAAACATTTTCACTGATGTTTTGATTTACCCCCATCTGAATATTCACGGTTCTCTACATGTCTTCTTGCATCAGGTTCTGTGGCTGTTCTCAAACAACATCACATGGATTGAGGCAGGGGCTTTCAGTGAGCTGAGGGACTTGGAGGAGTTGGACCTGGGGGACAACCCTGGCCTCCACAGGCTGGAGGGGGGAGCCTTCCGCGGCCTAGAGAAGCTCCAGAGCCTCCACATGCACCGCTGCAAGCTCACTGCCCTGCCCCATGACCTCTTTCACAAACTGTACAGCCTGCAGTACCTCTATCTGCAGGTAGGTTGGAATGAACACTTCATGCTAAATCTGAACATTCTCACTCACATACAGACATACAACGACCCACTGCATACATCATACATTTACTTTAACGAATGCAATCAAACATGTGACTTGTTCTAATGCTACCCTGCTTTCTCTTTTCTTTTGTTCAACAGGAGAATAATCTCCACTTCTTGCAAGACGACATCTTTTCTGACCTCATTAACCTGAGCCAACTTTTTCTGCATGGCAACCGTATCCGCACCCTCTCAGAGAACATGTTCCGTGGCCTGGTCAACCTTGATCGTCTTCTCCTCCACGACAACCGCATCAGACAGGTGAACCGTCGCGCCTTTCGCGATCTTGGCCGCCTCACTATGCTCTTTCTCTTCAATAACTCCTTGGCTGAGCTGCCCAGTCAAACCCTGAGGGACACACAAGGCATCGAGTTCCTCCGCCTCAACGCCAACCCCTGGTCCTGCGGCTGTGAGTCCCGCGCCCTGTGGGAGTGGTTCCGTGAGGCCCGTGTCTCTTCCTCTGAGGTGATCTGCGCATCCCCTTCAACACGCCGTGGCCAGGACCTCCGCTTTCTTCGTGAGATGGACTTCGCTCCCTGCCCCCTGCCTGACCCAGGTTCGATTGCTGGCTCCACAACCACCACCTTCAGCACCAAAACCCGCTGGTGGTTTCACAAGAACAAGCCCCAGTCGTCCATGAAAGGCGTCCTTGAGAAAGCTTCAGAGACTGTTAAAGCTGGTTTGTATGGGAAAGGCCCTTCCACAACCACCTCAGTAGTCAAGTATGAGTTGGGTGAGGATGAGCTGGCACTGCCCAAACTTGACCCAGAAGAGTACTGGGCCAACTATGGCAATGAGGACTCAGGTGTCACCCTGCGATGCTTCGAGCTCGAATGTCCACCTGAGTTTGACCTGCCTCCATCTTCCTCCTCTCCCTCATCCTCCTCACCATCATTCCTTTCACTACTAGCCCTTTCTGTTTTAAGCCTCTGCCTAAACCTCAACCGACTGTTCGGCTGAATCTGACTCTTTGTAAACATCTTTCCCTTTAAGCCTGTTTTATAGGCTGTGGGGAACCCTGTTAGACTCTCTACACCCCTTTGCCCACTTTGCTCTATGCCCGTTCTCAAGGCAACAGCAAGGGAGATGGGGGGATGGTTAGATTTTGAATCTACCATAGGGCTCAACACTTTTCAGGGCTGCTAAGAGTTCTTCAGTTGAAGTCATATTTATCTACAATACTCTACAGGTATGGCTTTCTGTGTCTTACCTGTATGATGTCGTGATTCCCTGAAATCAGGGCTATGAGGGCTGAGTCCATCAGTAATATCGACATGGTTTGATAGCAGTTGATAATGATGTTTTCAATTTTGTCACCTCGACAAGTTCAAACTACTAGTGCTATTAGTGCATCCAATTAACTGGCTGTTACCAATATTACAATTACTGTTAGAATCAGTGCACAGTGATGGCAGTACTGTAACCACTTAAAGTGTCATGTAAATAGGTATGTGTTTTCATGTTCAAACTGATATTTGTGGTTCAGCACTCTCATTTCATATATTGATCCAGGGTATACTCGAAGGTAATGCTTCAACCGGGCGGAGCAGAAGACACAATTAGGCATGGCTTTACAATAATCGAGAAGAGAAGAGAAGAGAAGGTAATGTAACAAAGAGGACTGCTGGGTTGAAAACCAGGAGGTATGAAGACAAGGAAATTGACCGATAGGGGAAAAGGGTAGGATATTTTGTTCAAGAAACAGTGTTAGAAAGAGACAGTTAGAGAAGATGGGGAATTGGGGCAGTGTTGTTGCAGCAATAAGAAGAAAAGCAGCAAGAATACAACACGCTGAAGGACAGGGCTGGTAGAAGAAGCAACAACATGCAGGAGAAAAGTACAACATCCACACATCAATAGTTGTTCCAGTCACACTGCTCATCCATTATATTTGGTACACAATACAAAGTCCTCTCACATTTGTGACAACCACAGGGAATGATTGCTTCCTGTCAGGAAGCCAGAGATTTTTGCTTTTTGAATGTCTTTCTGTGACATAATGATTTAATTTGATTTGTAAAGATTGTTGAAGATGAATTTCTTGATATAAAGATACACTGACTATTTCCTGAATAATGTTGTCTATCATACTTTTTTGAGCAATATTTTCTGAATGTATTTTTAAAAAAAATGATTCAAAGTTATCTACATGGCCATTTTGTGTTCCATGTAAAAACTACTACAAATATGGTGTTACATAACACAAAAACAAAAGTTCACAAAAAAGTAGCAAAATCCGCCATTTTGACCAAATTGTCAATAAAACGGACTAAAAGAAGCTAGAAGGAGTAACCAAAATGGACTTGATGTTACAGATAGAGGGCACTCAGCTCCTGCTATGATGGACATCTGTCTATGTGTGTGCAGATAAAATAGGATGAATGGATTAACAAGCTGGCATCACTGCAAAAGGCAATCACGTCATTCAGTTTGTCACTACAGTGACTCATCGGTGGGCAGCGCCAGATGGACAGTAGCAGTGCGAATTGGCTGATTAGTAAATATACTAAGAGAGCAACTGGTGATTGTCTGGGCCATAGAGACGAGGATAAAAAAGACAGAAATACTGACACACAGACAGACTGGTGAAGATAATAAGAAGTGATAGAATACTGGTCCTGAAGGCCAACATTCAGTTCTGGGTATTATTTTAGCTGAGACAGCAAAAGTTTTGAGCAAGAATCACAAGAGCATGCAGTAAAACCAAAACAAATGAGGGAAGTGGAAATGACCACACACTGTCAGTGTTTATCTATTCATCTAAAATCAAAACAAGTATTCACACCGCTCTGTAAGAGCAAGTCTCTGGAGGTGTGCTGATGTATAGCAACTGTTATTCTTCTTGCCTATCTTTTTCCTTTCCGTCTTTTTTCTGTGCATCTCTTGGGCTCAGAAATACGGTAAGTGATTGTCCCTGGCTCTGATAGAGGTGACAGGGGCAAGGCCAAGATGTACTGTAGGTGGGAAAGAGTAGGAGTTAACACACAAACAGACCCACTCACATAGCCAGTTAGCCTTACTTTACAAACAACAATAATGTAAGCATTTCGCCCCCAATCTTATTTTCAAATTGACTGAAAATGTAAGCTGAGAAATGAAGGCCATTGTAATAATAAGAATGTATTGGAGAAATATTCAGTACCATCCTGTTGTTAAGTCTTCTATTTGTCAAACTGAGGTAGGGTGCTCTTCAGTGGCCATAACAGTGCCAGTGATCTCATTTCCCCCCTTGTTCCTTTTGTCATTGTGCTCTATGTTTTGTAACTAAGAATGAAATAATGATTCTGTATGACAGATTGAATAATTTGTAAGTTATTTTTACTGTAAAAGAAAAAAAAAACAATGTTGTTCAAAGATACAGCGTAAAGAAAGAATACATTCATACTTGTTTAACATAATGTTTTTTTGTGTTGTTTCATTTTATGTCTTGGCAATTGTCCAGACAAACACCAAAAGCAAACGAAAGCAGATAAACACAAACTCCTCCGCACAAACTCGTGGACACAAGGCCACACTTACCATTGTGTAACTCCTCCAGGCAGTGATCCAGCTTTTTCTAAATTGTGCAACAATTCAGCCAAGAAAGACTGAAAACAGGAAGTGTGGAGATGAAACCACAGCATGAGTAGCGTAAACTTCATCACCATTCACAGTCAAGTCAAGCCAAGTAATTCTAAATGGCACAAGGCTCAACTGACACCATAAACACGTGCTATTTCACAAGATGACCAAACATGTAGAAAACAGTAACACTTCTCAGTGAATGTACTGCAGGGCACATGAATGGAACTATTTTGCAACACTTATTGGCAAGCCTTCTTTTTGAAAATAAATGTTCACCACTTTAGATGTTTGGGCCGTTCTTTGTGAGTTCATGTAGCCTCTTAAAAACGGAATTCCCCACACAGAAAACAAATCTGATAAGGTTTGCACACTGTGGTATTGGTGGGCCAAGTAATTATTTAAATTATTTATAAGCTGCAGATGTTCATTTTTGTTACAGTGTTATTGTCAAAACACAAGAACCCAAAACTGTTTTGAACATGTGATTCTTTCAGCCCAGAAGTAAAGAGATAACCTTTTAAATGTTATGTCAAAGAACAGGCTAGCACATTCTTTAAGTCCAACAAAGAAGGCACATGGCAACATGAACTTTGTAAAGGCTATTGGCCTCAGCAATCCATTCTCTTACTCACAATGCTAGTACTTATTAATTACATTTCAATGTAAATCCAACCCCTTTAGGCTGCATGTAGCAAATTGGGAGCCCTAGTGTGTTATGACCAGTGAATTTAGAACCCAAATGCAGGACACAGAAAGCAGAGGGGTCGATTGGTAATGAGGTTGATTGCACTGAAGTTGGGTTGAAGATTCCAGAGGTTGGCAGAGTGAATGGGAAGATGGCTGACCAGAGCAGAGAAGGAGTGTGAACGTGGAGTGGATGAGAATCCAAAGAGCAGCCTGAGGCAGATGGATGAGATGTGGTCCTAAAACAAAGAGAAAATAGGATGAGAGTAATAAATAAAAGAAAAAAAACTAGCAGTAGACACTTTTTTTCTTCAAAAATCTCTCAAATCTTCCTCAGCCTTAGACTTAGTCTACCTCAGTAGCTGAAAAAAACAATCCGGCAATGAGTGGATGGAGCCTGGGTATATACAATGTACTGCTGAGTTGGTGAGCTGATTGAGAGTAGGTGTGCAGGTCTGAGCAGGTGGATGACATAAGCAGCGGCCAGGAGGGAGCCATAGGCCTTGTTCACGCTGCACATCTAAGTCTGATTTTTAGCACATCCAGATAGTATGTAGTTTGTTTTTTGGCAGTCTGGACACAAAAAGACTCAAAATTTTCCAAATCTGATTCAAACCACATACTCAGGTGGTTTTGAATGCGATTCAAATCTGATTCCTACTGATTCAACTTAATCTGAGTATCTTGGTTGCTTTAATGTGTCTTCTGCATCACTCGCAACGCGACACCATCGGCAATAACCACGACGTAGATCTGGCGAAAGTCATAGTGTTGCAAGCCTTATGCCGCACTAAATATGAATTTTAAGCCAATGAGGGCATTAAATAAGCGCTCTTCAGAGTAAACCAAAGCACTCTGATAAATCAGGATTGGTAAAATATAGATCTATACAAATCCATCAAATAAATTATGAGAGATTTCAATGTATTATTTACTGAAGATGCATGCAGCCTGATCAATAACAGAGTCAAGACGCTAAAATCACTAAAAGTAAATTGGTATAGAAAGTAGATACCTAAGGGACAATGTATTTAAAATGTGTTCATATGTATATAAAAATATTCTGTCTTCCACTGGGACTAATTAAAAAAAAAATGAAACAAAGATTAAGGTCTCAACCTGCCTTGAGCGTTTGCTATGAATTGGAGCTGCAGATATTATTCAATATTGATTACAGTGGATTCTTATATGTTGTTTTATTTAAGCTTACTTTATTTCCTTTGTTAACTGTTGCACAAAAACACAAAGTAAAATTCCTTAAATGTGTAAATGTACTTATTCTGATTTATTCTGAGCAACCAGATATTGATTTTCGATAGAATACTGAATACTAATTAAGAATATGATACTTTACAGTTCAATGAAGAGAAATGATTACATTAATGTGGTTGATAATGAATTATTTGTGTAAGAATAAGGTCACTGCCACTAAAACTGAGAAACAAAGCAAATAGAGAGCTGTTACATACAAAAGACAAACTCAGACAGACAGATAGAGACACATGCACACACACACACACACACACACACACACACACACACACACACACACACACTCACACAGCTCAGTTGGAGGATCACAGTTTGTCATGACTATATAAGGATAAAACAGGCAGCTCATCCTTCACGTTCTCATTGGTCTCTATGCTTTTGTGTGGTAGAAAAATTCCATGACGCATTTTTCTTCAAGAACTACATATAAACTGTGTGGGTACAATTGGACAACTTTGATGCCAGTCATCCATCAGAACAGGTTGAAGGCGGGATTTGAGGATATCTGTGGGAGCTACAGTTTGTGGAATGGATGATTATCAGACGATGCTTATTTATTCATGAGAGGAGAGGGAACAGAGCAGAGAGAGGGAGGGAGGCTGCTTGTTGTTCGCTTGATCAAATGCGTCACTACTTTGTCACAACTTGCCTCCACCTGCTGGGCCCCCAGCCCTCTCACAGTCTTTTTCTCACTTACGCAAGCACACAAATATGCCAGCAATTTCTGACACTCTCATGCACATACGTAATTTGCACGTTTTTCTATTCTTTTACATTTTCAAGAGTTGGCTACAATGTTTGGTATCTTTATTCATAACTTTTGTCTGGGTTTATGTTCCAGCAATCATGAGAAGATTTTCTCCTAACTACAAGTGCCCTATTTTCCTTCATGTAACATGTAACCTCCAACATGAGCCGACACGCTCCACAGATTCATGGAATTCATTCACTATATAGGGAATCAAAATGTCGGACTTATGTCACCTTCTTTTCTTGTCTATTTGTAAAGATCTCTTCACTGTCTCTGAATCTGTTTTTCACATGTGATCTCCTTTTATAATAACCACACATATGTTAGAGTCAATTTAAAAGCCAATTAATACACACCTCTGTGTGTTTTTGTCTTCTTCACCGCTTGATGTCACCTATATAAAAGAGCGTAGGTTTGTTGCAGCAACAAACCACAACATAAGAGAAAGATCTTTGATCTGGTGTGCAGCCATGAAGAGATGTTATTGTTGTCCGTGGGTTGCTTGTTATTAAAAACGTGTTTTCCAGATGTCGACATACGCACATGTGTTTCTCTCTCTCTCTCTATCTCTCTCTCTATCTATCTATCTATCTATCTATCTATCTATCTATCTATCTATCTATCTATCTATCTATCTATCTATCTATCCATCTATCCATCTATCCATCTATCCATCTATCCATCTATCCATCTATCCATCTATCCATCTATCCATCCATCCATCCATCCATCCATCCATCTATCCATCTATCCATCTATCCATCTATCTATCTATCTATCTATCTGTCTATCTGTCTGTCTGTCATTATCTTTGTTCCTCATTACAAAGAGAGCAGGTCTAAAGGTGTGACGTTTAAATCACGTACTTGGCTCTCTTTGAAGCTGAGAACAATTGGAAGGCTTAAAGGGTGCATACACATATGTGAAAACACTTGTTGGCAGTTCTTGGTTATGCTGATATGCCATGTTACAGGCACACAGGGAAACAGACGTTCCTCATTTCATCACTCAGGCAGGATCCACGCACATGCATGCCTGCGCAAATGCACACCAAACACACAAAAAAAGATATTTAGTGTCACGTGTATAAGCAGAGTAGACAGGCTACATTTTTATGACAATATGGCCCAAAAATATTTACATGTTTTAAAAGACATGACCACATGTATTTCAGCCAGTTTAACGTTTCTAAGGAGATGAATGCGTCATGAACTCAGCTGTGATTCGTTCACGTGCCCTTCGACTTTCACTAAAACCGACCCATTCATGGAAATATTGACGCACTTAAGAAAAATACTCAAAAATGAGAGCTGAGTGTACCAGACAAATGCATATGCAAACATGTAGCAGCACAAACACAAAGCACACAGATGGAGACGCTCGCATGTAGATGTCTCCAATGTATTCTGACTTCATCTTTCCTGTCATCATTGAGATGACAGTGAGAGGATAGGAGGAGAAAAGGAAGAGAGAGTGACAACTCCATAGAGAAATATAAGAAGAGCGGTGATAAAAAGAATAGAAGGAAGGGCAAGATAAACAAGTGAACAAAGAAGTGGGAAGGAGTGTGAAGAACAGGATTTAAAAACAATGAAGAAAATAGTGGAATAAATAAACGGTGCTATTGTTGTTTGGGAGGCATCAGTTACAAGACACAGACAAGAATTACAGTTAAAAGTAACTATTAGAACACTTAACTATCAAAGCAGTAAATTAAGCTCGCACATGTTAAGGCAGACTTTTCCACCTGCTGTTCTCCCTTTTCTCCACAGTGATATCACTTAAAACTCACAGAACTTTCTCTCTTAATACTATTAGAGCTCGACAGTGTGGTTCTGGAAGTAAAAATCCTGTTCATTTTCTCCATAGTCAATTTGATTATTAGCTATAATGTCATGGCAATCCAAGGTAGATTTACAAAGGACTGTGGGATAGATTGTTCCTTTACAAAACCATGTTCACATTCTTGTACCTTTACCCTTTATGCCATGTTTTTAATGATGTTTTGGCAGTAAGAATGAAATAGATTTTGAAAAGAAAGCGGAGCGTCATACATGAAGAAGCAAAAAACACAAAGCACATAGATGGAGACACTTGAATATAGAGTCTATTAGAGATTGTTGAAATGATGAGTAATGGAGTTTTGACATTTTTTAATGATATCAAACCACTTTTCTCTGCTATTCTTGAGCATCTAGCTTGCTAGCATGGTTCAGCATTCATTTCAGCTGTCAATTTTTTTTTAGCAATTCATGGCTGCCAAAACCGAATGACTGTTGTTGATACATACCCAAGTGGCAACCTCTGGTGTTGAAACATGGAGCCAATGTAGAAGGTGGAAGGTTGGCTAGAGCTGTCCTTATATACAGATACCTTTTTAGAAACATACATATAACTGCTGATGGGTTACCTAAATTGTAGTTTGGTGAAATGTGTTCTGTCTCTCTTGCTCTCCACATGGACTGCTTTCATGCCTACAGAATATACCTGCTCCTGTGTTTTAAACGAAAGCCATTTCCTTCCAAGGGTTCTGCATTTAATGGATAATCTTTAGATATATTTATGTAGCTTAATCCTCATTAGTGTTGCTTAATCCTCCCCTGCAAATTGCTGAAATTTGCCAAGTGTGTTTACGGTATTGCCAGTAAAAAATCTCATCTGTTAAAAGTTTGGCAGAAAAGCTTCATATCCTCACTGTCCAATGAGTAAGGTGCTGGTGATGAAAACTGGTGTCCATGGCCTTCTAGCTAACAAACCTTCCACTGGCAAAGGAAAAAGAGACTTTTTAGTCTGCACTGGTTTGTTAAGTTTCAAAGGATCCACTTCTGGCTTCAGACAGTGGACTTCTCTTGCTTGTCCTGTATGATCTTGATGCGGCATTTGGCATGATTGACCATCACATCCTGTTACAGACTAGAAAATTGACACAGCATTACAGGGAACTACTTTAGGTTGGCCCTAAACCCCTCAGAGAGACATTCTAATTATACAGCGCTAATCAAAGCAGCTCCATTAACTCTGCAGTTCTTTGCTCCCTCTTTCTTCTCCGTTTTTGCTTTGAAGTTTTACACCATCTCTGATTACTCCTCTCTCTTGTATCCTGCAGCACAGAATGAAACTTTGTGTTCATCCCAACATCATCCCACCTCTTTGTGTCATTCTGTTTGACTCCCTCCTTTGTCACCCTGTTCTCCCTCCTCTTTTCTACACTTTCTCTGTCATCCTCGGGTACATTCTGTTCTGATTTACCAGCGATGACTGTCCATGTCATGTAGGTGGTATAGAAAACAGTCACTCATTTTTCATTTGCACTGCTGTTTGTCATTGTTTTCTCGAGTTCTGTTTGATGTTGCTGTTAATTTCTTAGTATGTCTTCAGTCACCTAATAAGGATAAGGATAAACTTTATTGATCCTGCAATGGGGGAAATTCGGGTGTTACAGCAGCTCCAAAAAATAGTAAAACAGGTAATATAAACAGAATCAATAGCAAAAAGGAAAAAAAGAACAGCTATGAGCAAGTTCACATTAATTAAATAAAGGGGTTGAAAATATATAATAGACTTAAATAATACAAGGCATAAACACTATGTACACTTTTTCTGTCGTGGAAATACAGATCAGGTATTAAAACACAGTGTGTAACATTTATGATGTTGATGATTATTATACAGAGTCATGCTGTTAAACAGTTTGACTGCAGATGGAATAAACAACCTGCGGTAGCACTCAGTCTTGCAGGGTGGGTGTCTCAGTCTGCTGCTGAAGGAGCTGCTCAGAGACCCCACAGTGTCATGTAGGGGGGGAGAGGGATTACCCATGATGGATGTCAGCTTCACTAACATCCTCCTCTCAGCCTCCTCCCCTACAGAGTCCAGAGGACAGTCCTGGACCAAACCGGCCCTCCTGATCAGTCTGTTCAGTCTCTTCCTGTCTCTCTCTGTGCTCCCTCCTCCCCAACAGACCGCTGCATAGAAAAGTGCAGACGCCACCACAGAGTCATAAAATGTCCGTAACAGATGCTTGCACACTCCAAAGGACCTCAGTCGTCTCAGCAGATGCAGTCGACTTTGGCCCCTCTTGTACAGGGCGTTGGTGTTATGCGACCAGTCCAGTTTTTTGTTGAGGTGAACACCCAGGTACTTGTATGACTCCACAATCTCAATGTCCAGACCCTGGACCCTGCTTCGTCTTTCTGGCGTTGAGCTGAAGGTGGTTGAGCTCGCTGCAGTTGCCAAAGTCCACGATGACCTGCCTGTACTCCTGGTCTCTCCCCTTCGGCACACACCCACCGATGGCTGTGTTATCAGAGAACTTCTGCAGGTGGCAGCAGAGTTGTAGCAGACGTTCGAGGTGTACAGGGATGAAGAGAAAGCACTGTCCCCTGTGGGGTCACTGTGCTGCAGACCACCATGTCAGACTCACAGTCCTGAAGCCTCACGTACTGTGGTCTGTTGGACAGGTAGTCTGTTGTCCATGTAGCCAGGTGACCGTCTACTCCTGCTCTTTCTAGTTTCTCCCTGAGCAGTGCGGGCTTGATTTTGTAAGGCGTTTCAATCATCACAACTCATGAGTTATTAATGAGTATTTTTTCAAGTTTGTCAAGTTTTTTTCCTGGTGTTCCTATGTGACTTCCTTGTGGCTCTCCTTTAGAAGGCTGAGTTTGTCTCTTAAGCTCTTCATGAATTCAAAGAAGCATAGCCCTCACCTGACTGTAGAACTGTTATAAAACATACAATTTTTGGTGGTATGATTGTGAAATGCTACGTTGTCAATCAAGTCGAATTGAATAACGACTTGGGTTTATGACAACAATCATTTCATTTGACAATTTACTTTGATTAATAGTTTTTTGTTTTTTTTTACTGTCAACAACAAATTAAATGATGATGATATGGTATTAAGAATTGATTTATTACTGAGACAAATAGTTAAGCTACATTGTTTATTGAGTTATTTATAATTCTACTACTACTACTAATAATAATGATTTAAACTTTATTAATCCCACGAGGGGAAATTCGGTTTACACTGTGTCTAATGAGCATGAACACACAAAGGCTAAATACGCACTACTGCACAAACAGGATCCTCGTGACATGCATTAATGGAGAGGTCTCAGTGTGAGGAAGCTGCCCACAGCTGCTTTAAGACAGTTAGCAAAGCAGCACTCATACAAGTTTTTCTATATGTTTGCAGTTTGGCAGATAAAAATATTCTCAAGCGTTTCTACTGCACACCATTGATGCATAAACATATATCAATATCCACTTATCCTGGCTAACAAATTCCTATATTTAAAAAAAAAAAATAATTCAGTCTGTGACAACTAAAAAGCGATTTCAGAAGAAGCAATTAGAAGTGGTACTGCAACATGAAACTTGCAAATTCCGAAGAGGAAATACTGTTACATAACTTTAGACATTTCTTGGACTTTTAAGATTCATTATTGTAGTCCTGCAACAATTTGAATGACTAGTGTTGGCTTCTTTTATGCAACAGGTCTTCTCACGTCATTGGTGCAGCTGTGAGAAGGCCACTGTTAATTCATTTTCGGTTTCCAAATTTGATCTGCATTTTCTGTTGATTGATCACACACTGGTAGGATCTAGCAGAATGACGTGTGGCTCTCTCCTGTTGAATAGTTAAAGCATACTTTACTTGTCATATTTTGCGTCTATGCTTTAGTCTTAACATCTGGTAAAGATTAATTGTCAGCCTTATGTTTACCTAGAAGTCACCTTCCAAAATGTGCCATGCACAATGTCTTAGCAAGCGGTTAATCAAATATTCCATTAGAAACTACAGTTTGAGTTTACAATGAAGGCACTCACACTGAGGCCCCCCCCCCATGGGACGTCAGTGTGAGCTCTGTTTCAAAAACCACAATCGACATGCCTGTCAGGCCACTGGCAAAGCAACTATGATTTTAACTGTTCTTAACTCTGCCTTCTGAAAAAGGGGAAACCTAGCTGTTATTACACATAATTCTACTGATTGTGAAGTGAGACAAAGAGGATGGGACTGCATGAATCATTGCAAAATCAACTCTCAAAGTCTGACATATTCTTTTCCACTCACCATATTTAAATACTTCTACTCGTGTTCCTTTTAGTTCATGCGCTATGAGATTTATTGAACTATAAACAGCTGTGGAAGAGTCATCATCTCTCAATCCCCAGCTTATGCAACCACATGTCAAAGTGACTTTGGGGAAGACACTGAACCCCAATGTTCTCACACTTCTGTATTAGGAGTGCGTAAATGTGTATGAATTAAGCACCACTATAGTGTACACACTCAAGCTCCATTTTCCATGAACTCCATACAATTTTCTTGACTATACATACATATATCTCTCATTTCTGTAAACAAGCCAACTTATTGGATTTCTGTCTTTCAATTGATTCAATAACAGTTATTCCTTAAGATTCTGTGATTAGAGCAGCATTCGAGCCACAGTCTCTTCCACATAGATGAGGCAGCTGGGGCTTAGTCGATATAGTTGTTCTCTCTCAATTGGAAGGTCATGGGTTCGATCCTTAGGTCCTGCAGCAACATGTCCAATGTGTCTTTGGACAAGACACTCAACCCTGAATTGCTCTCGCTGCTTTGTTGGCAGGGTGTGAATGCTTTTGAATGGGATATGTTACTTCTGATGGTCACTCTGCATAAAAGCCTTTGCCATCAGTGTCTGAATGGATGTGACATTTGAGTATTCTCTCTCCTCTACTATGGAATAACAGCAAACTTTATAATCCAGTGATAAACCAATCAGAATCAAGTATTGAAATAGGGCTGTGTAATAAGCATTGATGACAAGCTCTGTTGAGGTTGCGAGTTTAAATAAAGAGTGTGATGTTTCTGGGATGTATCATGAGTCTATCTCAACCACAGGACCAAAAAATGGTAAGATGTTCACCAAATACTGTATACCTCTTAAAAATTGCCAGTTTGCTGTGGCTGAATATAACTACAGTATGAATAAAGGCAGAGTAGCAGCATCCATTAGTTCAAAAGTACAAAAGTACAAAAGTAAATGCACTGGTGTCATTTTTCCATTTTCTCATGAAAACCAGGGCAGCAATGTTTCTATTTTGGATCACTAGCATCTAGGAATCAAGGATAGATGAATGAAAAAAGTAACAATAAAGTAAAAATAAAGCTTATTTTGACCTCACACCTGTCCCATTTTATTGGACATAACATTTCAATAACACCTAGAACATTTTTTTAAAATGATGGTTAATTTTCATCTCTTTCAACTGTCTGAGGGAACAAAGCACTCATCAGTTGATCAATAGATAATCTCTTGGCTCGCCCCCTAACTGTTTGTTCAACTATGAATAGACGAACGATCAACAGATAATCTCTGTTCGTCTGAAAAGTGACACATTCTCCAATATCATGTCTCTTCTTGAAATGATTTTACTGCCTCTTTTTTGTTTTATGTATTCTTACTTGGCTGTTGTTTTGTTCATTAGTGTAATGTAAGGTTGGTCCAATATTGTCACATCTGTGTAGTCTGAAGTTATGTTTATTTGCTATTTTGCATTATTGTTCCTGTTCCTGTTTTATTTTGGTACTTACCCTTGTCTCTGTCTTTCAGATCCTGCTCCTCGGGCCTTTTTCAAACCAACCCCTACACACTCCCCCTCCGTGACGGAGTGCACTCCGTCAGAAGTCACACTCGCAGCTGAATGAAGTCCCCTCCATCCAGGTGGAGGGTAGAAATACAGCAGCAGGCTTTGGGACAAACTTCACTCTCTCAGGTGGAAACAGGAAGTGTGCATCCTGGGGGAACGGCTTATTATTAATGTACGTAATACATTCTGTAAAAGTCTTTATGTAGATTATTTTTCTCTAGTAAATTTACATTAGTGTAGACTTATAGCAAAACGATCAGATGGAGCCCACATTCTTTATTGTAATTTATAATTTAATGTTTAGTTAATTTTTTTGTAATATCAAAGAACAGGTTGTCTTAAATGAAAGCAGACAAGGAGAGTATAAATGAACATCACAGCTGCAAGACGTTTATTTTTTTGTAGCCGAAATTAAGTTTTACAAAGAAATCGAAAGTAAAACAATGATAAATAAATAACAGTGAGAAGTTGTCTGCAACATAATTTAATATTCTCTAGTTTTTGCAACAGTCCCTTTAAATATGAAACACAATGAAATAAACAGGTGAACAGAAGGAAGAAAAGAAGAGGAGGCTTTTATTTGATCCTTTAAAACAATAAACAGGTGAAGTTGTTCATGTCTGTATGATGATATTAAATGTCCATCTTAGTTGGAGCAGTGTTTTGGTTTGTACAAACACTTACACACGGAACTTACTTTTGTATAGGTCACTCCTTGTCCGGTAGTCACCGAGTGATCATCGAGTGGGCATCGGTGCAGACTCGCTGGCGGAGGGTTTTATGGCCCACTACCACTCCCCGCTAAGTGGTTTGAGATGGACTTAATATGGCGGACCCTCCGCGTGGACGCGCAAACGGAGGGGTAGTGGGTAGGGCTAGGGTGTAGTGGACGGTTTGAAAAAGACCCCTCGTGTTCCTGCCTTGTGTGTCAACTCCGCCCTAATTACCCGCACCTCTGTCTCATCATTCCCTGATTGTCTGTCTTTATATCCCTGGTGTTTCTTCCCTCATGTTGCCAGTTCGTAGTGTGTTATCGTGACCCTCGTTCCAGCGTTTCTTGTTCCTGAGTAGTGTATAGTGTTTTTTGACCTTCTGCCTGTTTCTCGTTTTTGATTCCCTGCCTGCCCCTTATCGGATTTGTTTGCTTGTTTGGATTGACCTTGTGTACCGACCTGGACAGGAATAAATTAACCCTTTTTTGGAAACTGCATTTGGAGTCTGCATTTTGAGTCCCTGTGGTTCCTGGCATTGACAGAACGAACTGGCCAGAGAATGGACTCAGCAGGCTCGGATTCAGTTCGTGCTGCGTTCCACGAGCAGGAGGAGCACATTAAACGCCATGAGAATCAGCTGCACACGGTGTGCGGAGGAATTAAGGAGCTCACGGATCGTCATGAGAGCTTTCAGTCTGCCATTCCCAATTCCAACACCTTATGACTCTTTTGGACACAATGATTCCCCCTGACTCGCCGCCTGCATTATCACCTGCTGCTCCACCTGTAGCTCCCCTGTCCTCGTCTGGCTACACTCCCCACCTGGCTAAACCGGAGCGCTTCTCCGGTGACTCGGAGAACTGCCGCTCGTTTTTAGTGCAATGTGGCTTGCATTTCGAATTACAAGCAGCCTCTTTTCCCACAGAGCGAGCGAAGGTGGCGTTTATAATCACTCATCTGACCGGGAGAGCAGAGGCTTGGGCTACGGCAGAGTGGTCTCGTAATTCTCCGGTGTGTCAGACTTCTGCCCTGTTCACTGAGGCTCTTTCCCGGATTTTTGATCTATCAAACCACGGTCGGGAGGCCGCCCAGAATCTTGTGACCCTGCAACAAGGCAAACAGACTTTGATGGATTATGCGATTAAGTTTCGGACGCTAGCAGCTGACAGCGGCTGGAACACCACCGCGTTAATGGACGCTTTTCGCAATGGACTCTCTGACACCCTCAAGGATCAGTTGGCCCCACTAACTCTTCCTTCAGACCTTGATTCCCTGATTTCCCTGGCCTCTCGGATTGACGCACGTCTGAGAGAGAGAGAGAAAGAAAGAGGAGGCTCTCTGCTTTACGTTCTTCCAACCAGCAGTGGCTGCCGCCCCGCAACTCCTCAAGTCATCAGAACGACTTCCCGGAACAGCTCCGTCCCCCTTCAGCACCCTGGGTTGGCTCAGAGGAACCCATGCAGGTGGGTCGAGCCAGATTAACTCCTGAGGAGCGTCAGCGCCGTATGAGGGAGGGACGGTGCATGTACTGTGGACAATTGGGACACTTTGTAAACAAGTGCTCGCCAAAAGAACGGGCTCACCAGTGAAGGAGAGGACACTGGTGAGCCGCACCTCTGCAAAAGACTATTCCTCTCGACGTCTCACTCCGGTGGAGATTTCTGTGGTCTCCCAGTGGAATTCCCTGCAGGCTTTGATCGATTCCGGATCAGATGAAAGTTTCATGGATTGGAGACTAGCTGATCGGCTGGGAGTTTGAAAAGTGCCGCTTCTCAAACCTCTGGAAGCCAGTGCTTTGGATGGCAGACTTCTATGCAGAGTGACTCATCGTTCGACACCAGTTCAGCTCAGAGCTACAGGTAATCACACAGAGACCATTAGTTTTTTCCTGTATGACTCTCCGTTTCACCCTCTCATCCTGGGTCTACCCTGGCTCATTCTGCACAATCCCCACATGAACTGGGCCACTGGGGAGATATTGTCTTGGAGTGACAAGTGTGTTTTAACCTGTTGCTCTTCTGGTTTCACTCCCGAGCCCCTCATGGACCTGCAGAGGGTGGCTTCGCCTACACTACCATCCAATTCATCCCCTGGTTCATCGGCTTCTGACTTTCCTGACCTCTCCACGATTCCCTCCTGTTACCTGGATTTAAAGGAGGTCTTCAACAAATCCAAAGCTACCTCGTTACCACCTCATCGACCTCATGACTGTGTCATCGACTTTCTACCTGGAGCAGCCCCACCGAGAGGACGCCTTTACTCTCTGTCTCCACCAGAACGCCAGGCCATGCAGAGGTATATTGATGATTCTCTGGCAGCAGGGATTATTCGGCCCTCCTCATCTCCTGCTGGAGCAGGTTTTTTCTTTGTAGACAAGAAGGACAAGACCCTTCGACCCTGTATTGATTACCGCGGACTAAATGACATCACCATTAAGAACAGGTACCCCCTTCCTCTAATTTCTTCAGCATTCGAACTGTTAAAAGGTGCCAAAGTCTTTTCAAAACTTGACTTAAGAAATGCTTACCATTTGGTGAGGATAAGGGAGGGGGATGAATGGAAGACTGCTTTTAATACCCCAAGTGGTCACTATGAGTACTTGGTAATGCCTTTCGGACTAACTAATGCACCTGCTGTGTTCCAGGCTCTAGTGAACAAGGTTCTTCGGGATATGTTGAACATTTTTGTGTTTGTATGTCTTGACGATATTTTGATTTTCTCTCCTGATGAGAAGACGCACATCCAACATGTTCGTCAGGTTCTGAAGCGGCTGCTTCAGAACCACCTGTTCGTCAAAGCAGAAAAATGTGAGTTTCACGTCACCACCGTGTCCTTTCTAGGATTTGTGGTTTCTCCTGCGGGCATTCAAATGGACCCGTCTAAGGTCAGTGCTGTTGCTGATTGGCCCACACCCAACAGCCGTAAGTCAGTTCAGAGGTTTCTAGGCTTTGCTAATTTCTATAGGAGATTCATTAGAAATTTTAGTCAGACAGCTGCACCTCTGCATAAGTTAACCTCTTCTAATGTCAAGTTCCAGTGGAACTCCCAAGCTGACTGTGCTTTTTCCAAGCTGAAGAAAAGTTTTTCTTCGGCCCCTATTCTGATCCTGCCTGACCCTATGCTTCAGTTTGTAGTTGAGGTGGATGCGTCAGATGTGGGCGTGGGAGCTGTTCTCTCTCAACGCTCTCCTGTTGATGGCAAGCTCCATCCCTGTGCCTTCCTCTCCAGGAAACTCTCTGCAGCTGAGACAAACTACGATATTGGTAATCGCGAATTGCTAGCTGTGAAAGTCGCGCTGGAGGAGTGGAGACACTGGCTGGAGGGGGCAGAACAACCGTTTTTAGTCTGGACGGATCACAAGAATCTGGAGTACATCAAGACCGCCAAACGTCTCAACTCCAGGCAAGCCAGGTGGGCTCTCTTTTTTACCCGCTTTAATTTTGTTTTGTCCTACCGTCCTGGTTCTAAAAACATTAAACCAGATGCCCTTTCTAGGCAGTTTGACTCTGACTCTGTCCTTAAGACACCCACCTCTATTCTTCAGGCCTTTCGCCATTCCAGTGCGCCTATGGGTACCAACCCCCTCTGTTCCCTGCATTGGAGGTGGAGGCTAATGTCCCTTCGGCCCATGCCCTCATTCGCCGCTGTCGGAAGATCTGGATGGGGGCCAGACAGATGCTACTCCGTTCATCTGCCCGCTACAAGACAGCTGCTGACCGCAAAAGAACCCCTGCGCCGACCTACTCACCTGGACAGAAGGTATGGCTCTCCACACGAGACTTATCCCTTCCAGTGGAGTCCCGGAAGTTGGCTCCACGTTTCGTCGGCCCGTTTCCAGTGTCCAAGGTGATCAACCCTGTGGCTGTCCGACTTCAACTCCCTCGCACTATGAGGGTCCATCCCACGTTCCATGTCTCCCGGATTAAACCAGTTAAGGAGAGTAGGTTGGTCCCGGCCTCTAAACCTCCACCCCCTCCCCGGTTTATCGATGGCTGCCCTGTCTACAATGTAAATAGACTGTTGGGAGGGATATGGTCCTGAAGAAAGATCCTGGATCTCGGCCAGTAATATTTGTGACCCCTCCCTTATCCAGGACTATTATCGTCTTCATCCGGACCAGCCTGGGCCGTCCCTAGAGGGGGGGGTACTGTCACATCTGTGTAGTCTGAAGTTATGTTTATTTGCTATTTTGCATTATTGTTCCTGTTCCTGTTTTATTTTGGTACTTACCCTTGTCTCTGTCTTTCAGATCCTGCTCCTCGTGTTCCTGCCTTGTGTGTCAACTCCGCCCTAATTACCCGCACCTGTGTCTCGTCCTTCTCTGATTGTCTGTCTTTATATCCCTGGTGTTTCTTCCCTCATGTTGCCAGTTCGTAGTGTGTTATCGTGACCCTCGTTCCAGCGTTTCTTGTTCCTGAGTAGTGTATAGTGTTTTTTGACCTTCTGCCTGTTTCTCGTTTTTGATTCCCTGCCTGCCCCTTATCGGCTTTGTTTGCTTGTTTGGATTGACCTTGTGTACCGACCTGGACAGGAATAAATTAACCCTTTTTTGGAAACTGTATTTGGAGTCTGCATTTTTGAGTCCCTGTGGTTCCTGGCATTGACAAATATAGTCAAAAGAGCCTCAGTCAACTACCGATCTCAAAGTCAAACGCAACATATGACACAAGGATCATTCTATTCCAGCATTATTGAGGTGCTCAATGTCTAATTTTAAAGTGATTTGTCAAAAAAATTCTCAAAATAATGCATGACTCGATAGAAATATGCAGTTAATGCAATTCTGAAAAAAAAGAAAAGAAAAATAATTTAATTTAATTTCACTATCACAGTCTTGTGCAGTTGGCTGGTAGAAACGGCAGATATCTCCTTTCATCTCAGGCTCTCATTGGCTATTATAGAATAGGAACAGTGAATAGAAGGCTCTAATTGGTTAAATGAGATATCTGGTCACAGAAATAAATCATTACAGTAAATACAGATTTTTCAAATACTGCACTTTTTTTTAATTAAATCTTTTACTGGGTTTCCATCTTTTTGTTGAACAGTATGATCAGGAGAGAACAGTTAAAGTCATAGTTGCTTTGTCAGTGGTCTGACAGGTGTGTCGATTGTGGTTGTTGAAATAGCGCTCAAACTGGCGTCCCATGGGGGGCTCTAAGTGTGATTTCCTTCATTGTAAATGGGCATGTGTAAAACTGTTATATGGTCACCATATTGCAGAGTTAATGAATGAGAACGGTGGATGGAATGATGGATTGATGGAAAAAAGGATGGATTAAGTCCTATAGAATAAATTGTTCTTCAGTTTCGAAGATAAATAAGCTTAGTTTACTGATCTGCTTTATCTCGTATGTTGCACATGAGAATATGGATCAATAAGCACAAAAACAAAATAACAGTCAATGTTATATAGGCAAAATCTGAGGATTCAGGCTTGGGTATTTAAATCCTTAGTAAGGGTCACCCTTGGTGTAATGTAGTATTTTAAATGTTTCTTAATTTAATTTCATGCTCTGCTAGTTATAGTGAATTTTATATGGAAGCACTTAGTTATGTAAATTGCTGCTTATTTTTACCCTCTTAATTCTGTTTTTCAAACCCAATGAAATGCAGTTTTAAGAAAGGACAACCCAGTTAAGAAAAACAACTGTACTTGTGTTTGACTTCATGTTTTAACTGTGATTCTGCATCACTTGTAATAGCTTGGTGACTAATGCTAACCAGTAAACAGGAGAAACAGAAGCAAAATACAACTTGACCCAAGGCATGGTGGGGGAACAGGGAAGTGATAGACCCGGACAGAAGCCTCCACACTGCGGCCCACTCAGCACAAGCTCAGCTGCCTGGGCCAATTGGGATTTGACTCAGTTCAGCAATCACAGGAACATAGCAAGGGCAGCTGTTTCCCTGTAGTGTAAGTGAGATCTGCTATTATTCAGAAGAAGCAGAGTTCCTGGCTCCTGTCCAGTTTTGTCATCTCGTACTCACTTAGAGCAAAAACTGGCATAAATGAATGAAGTCTTAAACGGCAGCAGAGTTCACTGCCTCCTAAGGTGGGGATAAGCTTGGGGATAAGGCCTTGTTAATATTGAAGAGTAAAGTAACTATTTAAAAAGTGTGAACATTCAAAGGCCAGTACTCCCCTCCCAACACAAGAGTCCCCTCGTAATCACAGTAGGATGACAACAAACCATAAAACTAATTTCATTTGAATTCTTCCTTATCGTATTGCTTTAGACCAAGCTCTTTTATTTCTGGTTTTCATATAAACTTTGCTTTTAATTTGAAAGAACACAAAACACGACTTCCACTGTATTGTAAAGTTAGAAAGTCAATAAAAACAGCCAAAAGAACACATTTTGCTATGTGGTATGAAACCTAAATACATTAGTTTAAGTGATTAACCATCTTTCAGAAGGTTTGCTGTATCTATTTGTTTTCTCTAAGCCCGAACTCAACCAGTAATGAGAGACATGGATTCAAGCTAAACTTTAATGTAATGTAACTTTACTGTAATTCAGCAGTAAACTCGTCACCTGGCCCTATAAATCTGACTTAACCAATGGGTTTTCAGCAGTGACTCTCAGTCAGTGTCATGGCGAAGTTTTAGTGTGAGGGTGGGTGACGGGACTGTGGCCCCTTTATTAACAGATCACATCCCTATAAAAAGTTAGGACATTTATGGCAATGCAACTAATATTAAGTTTTGATTTGTTGTTTTTAATAGGTGTGGCATGGTTAGTCAGATTTGTCCATATACAATTAAGGTGTATTTAAAACCTCAGTATGAAGAAATTATAGCTTAAATTTCACAGCATGGTTTAAATGTTAGTGCATAAAGGAAATGTGTCCCGTGTGATGGCTTAAGCTGAGGGATACTGTTGGGTTAACTGAGTCATCATCTAAATTCGGTTGAAAAACATAACTAATTATATTTCTGCAATGCTAGGATATAACAAATTCAACAAACAAACCTAAAAGTGTCTTGAGAAGAACCAGGTTTGGATGATGTAAGCTTGTGTCAAATCAGTTAGAGGCTTCAATGACATCAGAAGCTTTCAGATGATCTCCTGGCTCTGAGAAATCTCAGAAGGAAATGAGAGACAGTGATGAAAAAAAAAGAAAAAGTTTAGCCCGGCAACAACGTTAGGATGATGGAAAAGCTAATTGAAAGTCTTCACAGTGGCGCTATAAGCAATGTCAATAGATTTTCTTCTCAGATATCATGGCTGCATCATGACTCAGGCAATCAGTGAAGAAGGCTTGGATAACCTTTCCTTTTGGAAGGAGAAAAACTGTGATATTTAGAAATTAGTCTTGTGCAAATTCTTGCAAAGAGTTACATAAAAGGATTTTAAATACTGTCATGTCTATGTTTTTTAAATATAAAATTACATCATTTGGGTTTTCAGCAAAAATATCTCTCTTTATGTAACGGGTGTGGAGTGAACCCAATTGCAGCACAAATGAACCAGTGTTTTCGTTTTTAAACAGTCTTTATTTAGCAGGTTCACGTATGTAGACAACAGACCAGAAGAAGTGAGCTGGAGAGGCAAAGCTAATCTGTAGAGTCTTTCTGGTTGAGCAGGAACAGCCCAAATGTCAACCAGCCACAGGCAGACAAGGAACAGGAAACAGGCAGGCAATACTCGTGGTCATAAACCACTAGCAGGTTTACTGGGGTTGAGACAAGAGACGATGGTCAGAGGCAGGTCGGGTCGGGTCGATAACAGGTAGGCAATCCGGGAATAAGTGCTGGAGAGTCGGGCATGGGAGCTAAGACAATCTGGCAAAGAATGAGTGAAGTGAAGCTGCAAATATACTGGCTTGATTGGAGATGATGAGCAGGTGAGAGCAGTTTGACTATTGAGGCGTGTGGCTGAGCAGCAGGTGAGAGCTGTTAGACTGATGAGGTGTGTGACTGAGCAGCAGAGCAGGGGAGGAGCAGAGCAGACTGTGACACTTTAAGCTTGTTGATGAAGACATTCTATCATCTGTCTGATTCAAACTCAAACAAGGTTTTTTTCTGGAAGGACTATTTAATCCTTCTTGCTTTAATGCTTAATGTGAACACCCTTGAATCTTAGCTGATTGTAATCCATCTTGAAGCCAAACAGTGAGTGATATCAGAATTTTCAATATATTATCACAAAGCCACGTCCCTCGACCAGCTGAGTTGAAAGACTGTCAGGAAAGAGGGAGGCAACATTCAATGAATAACCATACATTTATTTATAAAGCACATTTATAAACAGCAACAGCTGCCCAAAGTAATGTACATAAAACAAGAGAGCAATACAGAATAGAAAAGATAAACAAAAACCACGAGACAAAAATCACACAAACATGATTGACATTGATACATACATGCACACACAGAACACAAACAATATAATTCAGACAATAATATTATAAGATACTCAATAGAAGTACATCATTGCACAAGCAACCTAACTATGACTCAAAAGCCAACATGTTAAAGTGTGTTTTGAGATCGGACTTGAAATAATCCACAGAGTGAGTAGACCTGACTGAGGGAGGAATGCTGTTCAACAAGTGAGGGGCCTTGACAGGCTCAGTCACCTCGAAGTTTATGTATGTATGTATGTATGTATGGATGGATGGATGGATAGGACATCAAACACACAATCAAGGTTCAAGGTTCAAGGTTCTTTATTTGTCAAATATGCCACAAGGTAAACATACAGCACAGATGAAATTGCATTCCCCCCCCCCCAGTGCAAACCTGCAGTGCATAAAAGAGCACTAAAGAAAAAACTAGCAATACTGTACAACAAATAACTTAAATAAAGACATTTGGACAACAAATAACGAACAACAGACAATCGACAGACAAGGCACTTGTGAGTGTTTCGCTTTGAGGTAGAATGTGATAAATTACTATGAGGTAGATAAATTACAGTATTAACAATATAAACAGAGTGCAGATTAAAATACGAAGTTAAAGTGAGGTAGTGTGCAATAGTGCAAATAGCAAATTACTATGAGGTAGATAAATTACAGTATTAACAATATAAACAGAGTGCAGATTAAAAATGTTTGTAACAAAGCAATATATATATACACACACACACACAGGACGCCTCAGGACCCATCACCAACTCCTCCTAAGAAATCTTGACCAAAATGTGTGTTTCAACCAATACGATTTATTTAATGTACAGTTTGCCCTTAGTTGGCAGAAAGGACATAATGACGTGGTGTGAATTAAAAATGTTCCATGATAAAAATAAAACCCATGATGACGTATAGCCTGCTATACTGTAATTGAAGTTAAACCTTATTGTAATAATGTAACCTAATGATTTGCTCATCATCCTTGATAAGTAACTTTTTTAAGCATAATTCTGAGTATTTTGAAATAAAATACATGTTCTGTGTTGAAATACTTTAAAAACTGGTAACAACACAAACTTGGTAACTATTGACATTAGTTAATGTCTATAATATTAGTTAATGATTTAGTACTGAATAACTACCTATTAAATGTTGTACTGTAATGCACACAAGAGGTAAGTAATGATTAGCTAATGGGTTAGCCTTGCTTCATTCTCAATTTGTAATTAATAGCTACTGGACAGAATTGGATCAGAGGTTACTCACTATCTATCCATTAAATCATGGTTAATTGGTAGTTTGTCCCTCATTTGTTCAACAGTAACTATGTAAAATATGTGTGCTTAATGTACAGAGTAACCAATATCAGCAAGGATGTGAACTTAGCTTCTTGCTTGGCCACTCTCTTTTTTTCTCTTCTTAGAGTCATCCATCACCATCCTCCCCCACCTTTTAGCCTCAGCCATTGATCATACGGTAGCAAGACAAGCTAATTGGCAAGTGCTGAAAAGCAACACCCACATATTGGAAGAAAATGGTTGCCCAATGCCAAACTTACACAATTCTATTAGCAGGCAACCAGGGCGACCTGTGGACATTGGAGGGACGCTATTCTACCTGTTTAACGGTAATGTGCAATTTAATTGACTTTAAAATTTGTTAATATAAGGAGAAAAATGTACACATTGTTGCTTAAACTAACCGTAAGGTGAACCCTTGTGAGTCAATTATAAATGCTCAAAGAAATCAAGTCCTGGTTTATCTTGGATTAAAATATCTTTTGATACAATAAACGAATAGATACCTTTTCCCTGAGCCGGCGTGGGTGGATCCACCACTCACCCAATAACCGAGATTAAAACCAAACCTGAAAATGACTTTTGAAGCAAATAGTTGTAACTATCTCTCTAACTTTAAATTTAAAATAACAATGAGCTAGCTAAAGGAGGTATTAATTCTGGAGACACGCTTGTGTTGTTTACCTCTCCAGTTTTTTGTTTCTTGCTATCATTTTTATCCTTTTATCACTGCCTCCTTACACTCCAACATTTGTTTCAGTATTTTGTTTCAGTTCACATATATCACAGCCAAACAGCGTCATCCCAGTTTAATATAGAATCCCACTGATCCCACCCTCATGTCACATTTGGCCTGCTTGGTCTTGTCTGTTGTTCACTGATTCTTTATGATCTCAACAGACCTTTTGAGTATTCTTGTACTAGAATGAGTCAGTCAGCCAGTTTCCCTGCTGCCGCCCAACCCCCTGCCTTCTGGCGTTACCGCCATGGTCTATTTTCATATAGTGGGGAACAAAAATGAAGACTGCAATGAATTAGCTGCATCTTTTTGTAGTTCATGTGGATAAACTGTGTCTTTTGTGTCTAAAGCAAACAACAGTCCCCTGCCCCACCTCAAGCTCCTGTATGGCCTATCAGTAAACCACTATATGGAACTGATAAGAGGGTGTGTGTGGCCTCAAACTGAGTTAAGGATGTTATCTGTGGGGACACTTGTCTCACTCGAAAGTGAGAACTTGCACGACTGACAACACACTTATTGGTAAAAGTCAATTCAGGGGTTGTCTTTACGTAGCTTTTTCTTTGCAATCATCACCTTATTATCGCAGTTTTATTACATTTTCATATGGAGGTCAAAGGAACAGAAAAGGCTCTCCATAAATCTCCATATGGAACACAAATGGTGGTTGTGCGGGAGTTTAAGCCAGCGGACAAACCAGAAGTACAGCGGATCTTTTCTGAAGGACTGATGGAGATGGTACCAGACACTGCCTTCAAAGGCTTAAGACATCATCCAGAGAGTATCCTACTCTACACTGCTATGACAAGTAAGATTAACACATACAATATGTGGCATAGTTAAGAGTAAGTGATTACTTCTTTGGAAACAACACAAGGTGGTAGAGCCACACTGATTTAAAAGGTGAATAATTTGAAAACTTGCCAGAGTTAAGGAGATTTAACTTTCTACTCAAGGAAACACTTTAACATGTTATTGGTAATTGCCAAATAAAAGAAATCATGCTCTCTTTTGTTTTTTTGTATAGTTTTTATGAGCTACCACTGTCCAAATGTCTCAACTCAGGTCTGTAGCAACAACAAAATCGGATCAATGTGCTTCTTTACAATAACACATTTGTCCATATCTTTCCCTCACAGTCATCTGTTTTGTCATCACCATGTGTTGGTGGATGATAGCACTCCTCCCTGCAGTTTGTCTGTGTGGACGCTACTTTTACAGCAGACGTGTGATCCATGGTTACCTGGAGCATGCCATGAGCAGAGACATGGGAGACATGGAAGGGTTCTACGTTAAATCATCAGGTATACATGTCATAATTGACACTGTACTTTTTACTTTCTACTTTTAACTTCAACTGCAACTTCCTATAAAAAATGATCTCTTTCACTACTGACTTAACAGCTGAGCATATAGAGGAGTTGGAACACCCAACATATAATATGACCTTGAGTCTTAATTTATTGCTTGACAGAGTCAGCATTTCAAAAAACATGACCTCCTTAACACAATGTTTCTGAAACCGAGTTAATCCTGCACAGTGAACAACCCAGAAATTTAAACCAGATTCAGGTTTAATGCAGTGCAAGAGCTTATAGCCATTCATATCAGGATATGTTTACAGTGAGTTAAAAACTTCGACCACATCCTGCGTCTTAATAAATGAAAAATTAAAAAAGGACCATATAGAAAACGTAAATGTGTCTTGCAATGAATATTACAAAATGTGTGCTTTTAACCCAAAGCACAAAAATGTGAAACAAAAGTGTTTGATGAAAACAAAAAAAATTACATTTCTGTCAAAACAAGACAAAAAATAATGATAATAATAATAATAAAAAAAATTGAGGAGGCTGATAGGAACGACTTCTTTTTTTGATTTGATTTATTCACACGCTCTTTATACAAATATAAAATAGAATACAGCAGACTTTGTCATCGACATAGAATGATGATGATTAAATATGTATTTTCAATTACAGTAAGGTCAAGGTCAAGATCAAAGTCTTACATGCCACGCTGCAAAGAAAAAGTGGTTTAGAAAAACAGAAATTGATGATTTCAATCCAAAGGTAATAGATTTTTGATCCCAGGTAACACACATTTTTTTTTTGGTCAGTTTCTCTTTCGAGATGTTCCAAAGTGTTTCATAACAGAAAGAGACTCATAAGACTGTTTTTAGATACTGGTCATCAGTAATCACATGCATGGGATAATGATGACATATCAGTAATGTATGTTTTAACAGCATCTTAATACATTAATTGAAGGAGCAATCATAGACTGTAAATATTAATGAACAAAGCTTGAGTAATGTCAGCCATCTATACTGCAGGAGGCTCCGAAGGTGGCTCACCTGTCGATCATTAGCACGTCAGCTACGTGCCTAACTTGATAACTTATCATTTTCAGAATCAATACAGAGCCCTTTAAAAAAAAAAAAAAATAATCACCCCTGTACAGTGTGTGCCATTGCTGACAATAGCTAATAAGACCTTTTTCGTTTTTTTTTCTACCAGGCTGTAAACACGTTTATTTATGCTATAAAAAATAGCTTTTTTTGACCAGTCGTGTATGTGACTTTTGGTGTTCCTGGAGCCAGCCTCAAGCGGACACTTAACAAACTGCAGGATTTTGTACTTCTACATTGTCTTCATTTTTAAGACCTGAAGTTTAGGCATGGGAGTAATAGGCAACTCTGACACCTTGTGATTGAAATTGGTGCTGCAATCAGAATTTAAAACGTGAATTAGTGCTATTTCTCCCCGTCCCCTCCTCCCTAGAGTCTATGTGCACCCAGGCTGCCATTACACAGACAACTTAGTTTCTGTGTTTAGCCAGATCTGCGTCAGTCTTGAAACCTTTCTGCTTTCTATATGTGTCTGGTTGTTCTCCTCGAAACAAATACAGACGATTAGAGACTGGAATCACAACTTAGAAGGAGGACATACCAGCTGCTGCACTGTTTACAGAGAAACCAGCACTTCAGAATGTTTACTTAATGTCTGATGATATAATGAAGTCATTGTGTGATTAAATTCAGTGTACAGTATATTGCTTTTTTGATGCATTAACTAGGGTTTCTCAGTCATCATAAGTTATTAAGGGATGTTCATGATTTCTTCTAGCACTTAAATGGTAACTGACAAGACAAAATCTGCTGAATTCTGAGTATTGGAATGATTGTGATTGTGAACTTGTGATTTCATCATGTTCGTGGACAACAACACCTAAAATCTTTCTTCGTCATGTTCTTGCTGTGTCCTTGCCCCCCACCTCAGACTCCCGTCTTTGGGTAGCAGTGCTGGAAGGCAAAGTGGTGGGTGTTGTAGCAGCAGTCAGCCAACAGAAATCAGGAGGTGCTATTGAGTTGCAGCGGATGTCTGTTGACCAGAGGTTTAGACGGTGTGGAGTTGGTGTTGCACTTGGAAAAAAGGTCCTGGAGTTTGCTGTTTCCCACAAGTACTCCACTGTTGTCCTGGGAACCACTGCGTACGCACATGCTGCCCACCAGCTCTATAAGCGTCTGGGCTTTAAATGTGTGGGCATCACCAATGGGTATGTCACACCTGGTGCGAGACAATCCTTAGCAGAAAGGATTTTCTACAGGGTGCGCCATCATCACTACAGCATGGATGTGCAAAAAAGGAGTTCGGCAGACTAGTCATTCAAACCCCTCACAGAATATACAGTACAAATTCATTGTTAGAACTTTTTTAAGTTTGAATTTAAATGTATTATATAAGCCCAATATTGCCTTATTTCCTTTAAAATAACTCAATATAGATATAACAAATGTATGCTTTGTAAAAAAAAATACAGATTCCCTGGATTTATTTAACTGAATGTTTAGCAAGCTAAATTGGTATCCTCTGTGATTTTCTCTTGGGCTGTGATATGTGTTTGTGAGCATGTGCTTTTGTTTTTGTTTAATATTGTATTGTCTCTTCATCTTTCTGTCTTGATCTCACTGAGATGAAATAAAGGTTATTTTTAGCATTCAAACAATGACGTTTCAGTATTCACAAGAGAAAGATTTAACAAAAAAAGATACATTTAAAAAAAGGATTACCAAAAATATTTTGACCGACCTTTTAAAATGAATGGATCCTTAATTTGCCAGAATGTAAATTTGAACCTTTCTTGCATATGCACCGCACAGAATAAGTGAAGCCAGCTTGGAAGGGCCATTGACCTGCATTCTTTTTCATGGCCAATTGAAGGAGACTGCAAAAACAAGTCTTTTTCTTCACAAGAAATTGATAGTCATTCTCAGTGGGTGTATTAACACAATGAACAGTTTTCCAGTCAGTTTTAAGTCCTCTGGTCATGCTGAGATAATTATATTAAACCTTATCGTGGTTTTTTGTTTTGCTAGAGACTGTCAATTTGAATTACTTGATCATTGATCATTTTTCATTTATGTAACCTAAATGAATTAAATAATTTCCTCCATTTGTCAGCGACAATGTCCTTTGACTGTATTAAAACTATTCTTGAAAGTACTGCTGCTGGGATGGGACAAAAAGTGATCATTGCTAAACTCTGCTCTTTTTCTTCTGCTGAGGTACTTAGAGGAAAATCATGATATTTCAGCAGCATTTAAGTGAAGCCCCAACATTTAACCTTTTTAATCCTGAAATACAACCACAAGAATGAAGCTTTATTTTTCTACAGTATTTGAGAAGTGAAACGTAAAGTAAAGTTTTAATGCATCATACTTCAGCTTTGCAGGCTATATTTATTGCATCATAATACAATTTGTTATTTTTATTATCACAGTACAAGTCAAATAAAATAAGGTTACCAGCTTAGTTCCCAGTAACTTTCCCCCAGTTTGTTGATATGAAAACTGCTTCTATTGCATTTTTTACGTCTTGTGAAATCTTTTCTTCCTCTTATTCACTTAGATGCTTCCTGTGATGGTTGTGAAATTAACACATAGTCAGTGTTACACTTTGACAAATCTCTACACTCACTCATTATATCTGCTTTATTACCCTTGATCTAAAGTTTTTTTGACCTTAAGAACAGCCACAGTTTTCTTTTCCTAAACAAGGCATGAACAATTCTGTCTTATCTAGTGAAGGGGAATTTATAACAAAAAAACCCCCAAAGGTACTCAAACATAATGACAGAACAAAGGAGATTGCATTTTCAGAGGTTGAAATGTATCTTGGAGGAACAAGATTATCTGAAAATGCATTGCAATGAATTATGAATCTAACTTTACTGACTTAACTAGTTGCAAGTAGAGCTCTTGCTCCGCCTCCTGACCAATTATTCCACTGGCCACACATTGGCTATCCTCGACATTGCTATCCAAGTACATTGCTTGTGCATGATGAAGCAACAGGGAAACTATCATTAGCCTGCATTTTACTTTCTGACTGCTGAAAACACAATTTCTGTAAATATCAGATTTTTTGATTGTATCGTCAACCCTACAACCAAAGGTGAGTTTACTTCCTACATTCACAAGATAAACATAAATATACAAAAGTGCTCAACAGAGAAGACAACCATGAAGAAGTATAATGTACTGTATATTTGATTTATTTGATTGTCTTTTATTATTGAGGCATGCAGATGTGAATTTCTTTGGCAACATAACTACAAGTCACAATAGAAGCAGCAGATATAGAACAATAAGTATGGGAGAAGTTCTCAAGAGGTAAACAGTCAGGAGTTAATGCTACTTTCTTTTTTTGTAAGACTCCAGCTAGTGAAGGATGCAAAAATGGCGGTTAAGTACCAAGCCTCTACACTGACAAACTTGGATTGTGACAACAGCAAAATTGACTACAAGCAACCCTTTTTGGATGGCAGCAACCTTAAGTATTCAGGTATGAAGATCATTTGTTGATAATTATTAAAATAATAATGTGTAAATAAAAACATCTCATATGCTATCATGAACAATACTGGGGTTCCACAGAGTTGTGTGAGTTCAGTCATGCTCCTCAATTTTAATAAAGAAGAATATAACTATATATATATATATATATATATATATATATATATATATATATATATATATATATATATTCTCTGCCGACTGACATATTTTGGGGCATTTATTCGCGTTCTTGTGTGGTTTTTTTTACCTCTTTGATTTTAAGTGTCCTACAGTACATTGTAATGCCACATGGTACACAGGTCTTTACTCTACTTTAAAGTCTACACCAATTACAATTCTGCCCAAATATTGTAATCCAGCCACTCCAGAGACTTTCTGAATACGTATACAATGCAAACAATGTAAAGACGGGCAAACAGCATTATCTCTGACCCTGATCATTCACACTCCACCTGAGATACAGTGTTCTGCATTTCAACAAGGTTACACTTTTGTACACTTTTTACACTTTTGTACACTTTTGTACACTTTTGTACACTTTTGTAGTCAATCCTAAAAATGAAAATAGAGCCGAATCCGAAGATTGAAAGTACGTTGAAGGCCTCTAATTATTTGTTTAAATAGTTTATATCGTCACTTTATTTTATATGTTGCAAAAGGAGCTTCTTTTAATTTGTGTCAATGATTTAATATACTGCTTATAAAAATTTCTTATCTTAAAAGATTCTCAGTATGTCAGTGATATGATTCCTTGTAAAAGCTACAAACAATATTTCTGTACAAATATGTGTCCATTGACATGGCCTATAAACGATTTAACCTTAAAAAAATAAGACAGACCTTAATCATTAAAAAGAAACAGATAATGTGATATATGTTGGTGAATGACAGACACTGTTTCAATTCTGATGCATATAATGTTCAGTTCCTCACCACACTTCTTGAATTTTACGTTTCTGATTCCACTCTCGGTGTTGTTCAGTTTTTGCATTGAGAAACAACCCTATCCGAGTTGCAACACTGTGCCTCGCCCTGCTTTGTGTTCTCCTATTGGCTGGAATCATAGGTCAGAGTGTTCACTGTGAGTCACCCTGCTTTTCTTCTACCAGAAATATCAAATGTTTTTAAAGTTTCCTTGTGTCGTTGTAATATTGTTTTTTAATATTTTCTTTATCTTTGGCAGATCAAAAAGTAGAGCAAGATCAACAGAACAGACTCACCACCATAATTAAAGATAAAGAGGATCTACAGGACAAAATAAAGGCCGCAAAAAAACAGAAACGGGATCTTGAGACCATTCGAAATGAAATGGAGCAAACTAACAATTACATATCTAAAAGAAGAGACAACCTGCAGATCAACAATAATTTACTGACTGAAGAAAAAAACCAACTTAAACTTAGTCAAAGTCAGTTACAGGCCGGTCATGATGGTTTAAACAAAGAGTTGGAAAAGCTAAAAGCCCGTAAAGACCAGTTGCAGACTATCAACAATGCCTTGTCTAAAGACAAAGACTTGTTACAATTACAATTTGACGTTGTGCTCAAACGCAAAAATGAGCTACATGGCAATCATGACTCTGTGACCAAGGAAAGGGACAATTTGCAGGAAATATTCTATAATGTAAGCAGATCAAAAGGCGAGCTACAAATGAATTACATGAAACTTATTAAGGAAGTTGAACATTGGCAAGAAAGGCACAACTTCACTTTCAATGAAAAAGACAAGGTTGAGAGCAGTCTGCGAAACATGATGGACGAAATATTAAAGCTGAGGGTTGACTTTGCCACTCTTAAAATACAAGAAGATAGTTTGAATGAAAAATTTAAGAAAGCGGCATCAAACTTCAGTTTAATGGGATGTTTTGATCAAATCCTTCAAAGAGAGAGATTGCAGAAATTGAACGAAAAGCTGACTGAAGAAAGAGCCCTGCTGGAAAGTGAGATGGACAGTCTGAATGTAACCCTTGACAGTAAGCAAAAAACTATTCCAGGCACTGACTCACTCATTTGAAACCTGTTTGAAATTACAAAATGTCTCTATTTACCAGTCATTTATTGAATGTCTTTCTTTTTAAACCAATAGGACAGCACTTGCTTTACTCTATATCAAATTCTCAGATAAACATCTACCTAAATAGAAGTAGTAAAGTCTCCACTCCATACTGTAACTCTATTTTATCTGCAGTGACGATAATTATAACAAATAGGTGCAGAGATTAAACATAATTAAGATTGAATGAAAACACATTTCTACACAGATCATAAATGTGGTATTATCAAAGGCATATCAAGGGATTTGGTTATTAATTCGTAATTCTCCTCAATTTTCAGAAAAGATTTGCCGAAGTGGCTGGAGGAAATTTGAGTCCAGCTGCTACTTCACTTCTGTTGACAAGAAAAAATGGACTCTAGCCAGAGAATACTGCCAAAACAAGGGATCAGAACTGGCAATCATCACAAGCGAAGAGGAAATGGTATGTGTGCATTATGTATATGTTAAAGTGTGTCAGTGCATTCATTAACACAAAAGCCCGATCACTTTGCTTTTTGTGTGTATATTTGTTTAGCTTCACACATTTGTATTTTCATTATAACTGAAACAGCAATTTGTAAAGCCATCCATAGTTTATTGATTGTCATATTCAAGAAACCGCTGATCTACGAATGCCATATAAAAAATGTATTCAAAAGTAAAATGTTAAATGACAGCCAATGGAGAGGCCTGCCTCAGTTGTAACTGATGATTTGTGTATATTTTCAAGACTAAGTCAAAAATTGTTCACTTTTCTGCCACTATTAAATAAGTAATTCTTATTTAAAATTCTTCACAAATTTGCAGATCAGCAAACACATTTGTGGATCTATTCACACATAAATTTCCCTGAATTTACTTTCTTAAATTTCCCTATAAATCAATAAAGTATCTATCTTTTTATGTTGTGGATCTGTGTACACTTTTTCAAATAGTATTGTCACAATAATAGCTCAATAGAATTGCCCACTGACTATCTGACTCAGCTCATCAGAACTGCAACAATACTGTTTCATTTTAGTTCTCCCTAAAACTAGAAGAAAGTTTGAACAAGCCGTAGTGTTAGTGTTAACTGGACTAATATTACTGGTGAATTAGGCCACTACTGTAAGTACTCTAGTGTAAATTACTTCAGAAAAACAAGAAATCAAAGACAAAGTGAACTAATATAAGAAAGCCTTATCATCTCAAGATGCAAAAAACAAGTGGTGGGACTTTAATGTGTTAATTACGATAAATTATTACAAAAAAAATAACACGTTCAATTTTTTTTTTATGCATTTAATCACAGTTTGCTTCATAAACACTGCAGAACTGTAAACAAGAAGCGTTCTTTCAAACAAAATTGCATGCATTGCATTTATTCATCCACCAAAATCCATTAAGATTGAGAAGTGTTGCTTTTTAGGGCAAATATTGTGATGCGCTTAAAATGCAATTGATTTCTATTTATTAATTAGAAAGCCCTGAGTTAATTACAGTTACATTTTTTTAATCAAGTCCCACCCTTAAAAAAACAAACTAAAAGAAACATGGATGATATGGATTTGTATCAGTGGTCGATGCTTTTTTGAACGCTCATACCCATCAAAGCTTGGGAAGGCAACTTGTATCAAAGCAGGCAGCAACCACAAAGTGTGAGCTACATTATGAATTATCCAAATTAAATGTGTCAAAACAATTCCCCAAAACCCTGAAACATGCCTTTACACTACATGTCCCTTTGTGCAGGATGAGTATGCTAAAGAAAACATTGAAAGATCATCCATCACCCATCTGACCATCTGCATTCATGTTTGGCTTTAAAGCATATCCCCTGCAAAACAATCTAAAACATATGTGTACTCTCTGTGTGTTCTTTTTCCATCTTTATTGAACCTCTTCCTTGCTTGACTACAGCAGTTCTTCTCCCAGGTTCACAAGTTTAGCTTTAACAGTATAACTGGACAAATGACTCAAGTGTCAGCATCTACTTTCCCATTTCCTGTATGTGGGCTGTTATGGCTCAATGTAGAATCCTCTTTGAATTGATTTTTTTTTTCTAATAGAAATTCATCAATGGCTTGTATCGAAGTGACCAAGAGGTTTGGATTGGACTGACTGATAAAGGAGTTGAAGGGCAGTGGGAATGGGTGGATGGAACACCAATGACTACAGCGTAATAAAACAACCATATATCATACATATATTTGAAAAAACAAATCAAAACAACAAATCAAGAAGATGTAAGATTTTGACATCATGCATATTTTCATTTTGGTCTTTTCTCCTGGTCCTGCAGATTCTGGGCTAAAGGTCAGCCTAATAGCCATAGTGGGAGGAACCAGGACTGTGTTGAGTTCTGGCATCGAGCATCGGGGAAGGCTGAATGGAATGATGAGAACTGTAACATACGGCAATATTTTATCTGTGAAATATAATTTTAACATTTATCAAATGTTAAAATGAAATGATCAAAACTCAACATTCGGTTTAAGTCTGAAATAGAGTAGCTTGTGATGAGTAATAATACTATGGAGCTAGCAGATGGCCTGTTTGGAGCTGGCATTGACAAAGATTGATGTAGGTTGTTTAGAGCAAACTCTCATAGGAATGGGGAAACAGTTTGGTAATTAATGGACTGAGAATCCGATCAAGATTTGTAATTATTCTATTAATTAAACGTTTCTATTTAAAAAAAAAAAGGAAAAAAAAATACTTAAATGTGGAGGATGGAGTTTCCACATTTTAAAAAGTTTATTGACAAGATTAAAGGCAGGGTTGGTAACTTTCTCCAGAAACACTTTTTAAGATTTTGGTTGATATTTCTTTAGGTCCTGACACAAATTAATAATTTGTTTGCTCTAAAAAGGAACAAAGAAAATATATCCTCTGTAGCAGTTGTAAGCATTTAACAATTTAAAGTTACCAATTTAATGAACCAATCATGACTCTCTGCTCTTTTCTTATTAATCCAGTCTTCTGGGAAGAACAGTCGCAATTAACGTGTTAGCCTACTCCATGATATAAACGCTTTACTTCCTGGTGAATTTCTTTTCTAGTACATACGGTACATTATATGTCATCTTAAAAATGTAACTCCATTCTCTTGATTGTAAACATCATTAAATTAAGTGTAGTCTACGTGTTTAATTTTTCATTTTTAAATATTCAGTTATAAGGACCTAAATATATGTAAATAATTTGAAAATCATTCACCCTTACTACTATGTTGTGATATATTATTGACGGTTCATCAAAACATTAAAAACATTTTGCTCATAATCTTAACAAGATCTGTTTTTGCAATAATTTCTTAAATCTCTCTCATCTTTTGTGCATCCTACATGCTTTCTTGGCTCCATCATATTTAAGCTCCATCTGCCAATGATTATCTGGTAATTATTCTGGGGCTCTGAGACAGGCTGCAGGCTTTATAAGATCGATTCCATTTTTAACCTGCTTACAGTTTAACACAAAGTGGTTGAAGTTGTGCCTATGACCAGGGATTAAATATTGGTGAAATATATTACAAAATTAAATCCACAAATACATTTACTATATTTAATTAATGTTGTTAAGCGTTACTATAAGGCTTTCACATTGTAATGAGGAATATGGATCACAATTTGTGTTCCTCTTCTCTGGAAACAGCAAGCGTAATTTATTGTTTCAACGTTTGACAGAAATGGTATGAACACATAAAGAACTGCATGCACACAAGCACACACTCAAACAGGACCATCGCAGGGGGCTGACAGGCCACCATATTATTTTCATTACAACTATACACAACTCAGTATTTACTGCTCTGTAACTCTAACAAATGAGTTGTAGGTAAGGCACCGAGTGTGATTGACACTATAAATTTTCTGCGACAGTGCCACAATTAATATATCAATGCTCGTTTGAGAGGAAGTTAGTATTGCTTTTAACAGGAAGTTATGTGATAAACCAGTTTTATAAATTCATAGCAGTCCTGCAATTAACTCTAACTCTGTAAATCTTATCCCATCTCCCCCATCCCATTTTCAAACCCAGCGCAGTTTAGCTGATGGCTGTTCTGTCATGAGCCCGGGTCTGCTGAAGATTTCTGCCTGTTAAAAGGAAGTTTTTTCTTGCCACGCTATGACGGATTAAGCTGGGCTCTAACCATAAGTAAGGTCCTTTACCTGCTTTTTGTAAACATAACGATCAGCATGGTCTGTTTATCTACTGTTTTGTTAATGTTAACAGACAAAGAGTATGGTCCTTTACCTTGTGTGGTCCAGCTCAACTCAATTGGATCAGTATCAAAATGGCACAAGCGTCATTATAAAATATTTGTCAAGTACAGCCACTTAGTTTTCTCATCCCTCACCTCAGACCATCAGAACACCTCTGATCACCTCATGGTCATCCTTTTCCTCAGTGCCAACATTCACGTGCTGCTGTTGTTGAAGCCTGCTAGGCTCTGCCACAGTGTTGGTGTGGATGATGCTCATTGTTGCCATAACATTAGCAAATTCAATCCCTCTGTTCAGCCACTGCATCCTTGGCAGTTCCGATCAATTTATCCATCCAATTTATCTTATGCAATTCTTCTTTTGTTTTATTTTTTTTGTTCCTTTTGCTACCTGATTCGTGCTTGCGAAATCGGTAGCATTCAAGTGCTGGCATGAGACATTTGTTTTAAAAAAGCACACAGCTTTAACTGTCATGCTAAGAGGAGGTCCTTGTAAGGTTTGAAAAAAAATTGTAAAAAAAAAAAATCAATGAAGGTGTTTCTTTGGAAAGTTAATTTCACACCAGCTACTAAAAATGCTCAGATATTTCTGTTTCAATGCTAAACATATGTGCAACACAGGCATAATGAGTACAACTTCTACAATAAATAAACAGAATTTACTGATCATATAATTATCAGATTTAATTAGTAATTCATAAATGTATTATTTGATATATTTATGTTTAAATGCTGAGAAATTATACTGTATACAAAATAGTTGCACTGTCAAGGGTGCAATAAAAGAAGGTTAGTCATAAACACAAAGGTCTGTGTTTATGACAAGGCAAGGTAACCTGTGACTCCAGTTCTTTACTTTTAAAGACTTTCAGTTTCCATATAAAGGAACCATATAGATTATGTATTACCCATTTCAATTGAAGTACCTTATCACATGATAATGAAATTAATTTAAAGGCCAAGCGAATAATCATTCTCTTCAAAGAGCCTTACCATCCGTCAGTGCACGTCAGTGGCTGTGGCTCAGTTGGTTGTCTCTCAACCAGTAGATGAGGGTTGTTTCTGATGGACACTTACAACCTCTGCCATCAGTTTTTGAATGTGTACTGTAGGTATGACCTGCAATGTCAAAGTGCTTTAAATAGTTACAAGACTAGAAAAGGCATTATACAGGCTCAAGTCTGTATTGGTCAAACTGACCTAAAGGCCAAATGTGTACATTAAACGCAATATTGTATTATTTTACAAGAAATTAGTAAAGTAAACAATGCCTCAGCCGAGTTGACCTAATTAATAAGGCAGTACTATTCAGACTTGCAGAATTCGGACACAGGGAAAAAACAAAGGTCATGACATAGTTTTGAAGGAGTTACACATCTGAATCATGGAATACAAAGGTTACTATTTCAGAGATGGACAAAAGTAAAAGTAAACTTATGTTATTTTAGACATTAGCATTATGTTTGCATTGCCTGTGTATAATGTCTGTCTTTATATCATTTACAAAATCTGTTTAAATTTTCAAGGCTGGGATTACAGACTTTAATGAACTGTAAAACTTGTTTTCTGTGGGATGTCATTGATGATTTATTCTATGATTTAAAATGTAATTTACAAATCAGTGGCTTTGTACTTTTATTACAGCTTACAAAAATACTAGTTTAAAGAAATTGTTTTTGTTTTTTTCAAAGTTGGCATTATGATGAACACCTCATGTAAATGAGATCTATTTATGACAGTAAGAGATCAGTGTATGTCAATAAATAAATCACAAATGAAAAAAGGAGATCTCCAAACATGTTGATGTTGGGGTCCTTGGTCTGAAATGAAAATGAAAATGGGCTCAAATGATTCTTTGTGCTTTATTTTGTTAGGCAATGGTTCCCCCTCCTGGTAAGATGGCTTTGCATTGCTTCCTCGCCTCTCCCTTTAAAAATGAAATTCCACACAGGCTGCAACATGAGTGGAGGATGCAAGGAGAAACATGAGTTATTTTCGTGTCATGCACACAATGTGCCCAACCCTCATGGGCTTATAAAACACTGGAAAATTCAGTTACAGTGACAAAGCATGCTCCTGTCACACTTTAGTCTTAAACAGCATGTTCTGGTCTTTTTTCCCAGTCTTTACAAATAAAATCTGATACAACAAAGGTTCCTTTTCAAAAACACAACTCAAGTTTTTTATAGTCATCTAACCAAGAAAAATCAACATTAATTGAAGCCTTTAAGAAAAAGAAAAAAAAGAACATCTCTTACGTTATCGTACAATAGACAGTATTACAGAGCATGACTCTCATTTTCAATTTCATCTAAATCACAGAACAAACAAACTCTGTCTTCCTCTATTAAACCTGCCGGTCTCTAAAGCCTGCTGGTCTCTTTGTCTTTTGATTAAATTAAGCCTTCTACACTGTAGCAATCCTTTATGACATAATACATTCTTAGCTTTGGTTTACACAATATGTTAAAAGACAATTTCTCTCTGTACAAAAGAAACATATTACTCTTAACCTCTTGAATATCACAGGGTAACTTATTTAGATTTGTAAAGGACACATTATTCCTATACACGTTTTAACTCATTTTCTCAAGGGTCACAATGATAGGTATCCCAAATAAAGACCTTTTTGTGAGTCTCTGATTCGACAAGTTTATTCCAAAGCCAAAGCATTTTACATTTATGTCTGATGTTTGGAGGCTCCCATCCCAGATCTCCATTCACAGTGAGAACTGGTGCTAATTTATGGTGTCCCTTGAAGGACCTCAGAGCTCTTCGATGAACAGAATTGCAACTTGGATGTTTCCGGGACACGCAAACACCAGAAGCATACACTGGACACACACATGAATGAGAAAGTTGTGTATACAAGCTGAAGTCCATTTACCAGTTGATCAGCCAAACATACTTTCCGGTCAGCTGGAACACAGCAGCGGAGGATAAGTTCAATGTTGTTGTCAGGAAATCTGACAAGTGAAAATAGTTTTTTAAAGTAATTTAATGGATGTGGTTCAAGCGACATAAATTACATGTGAAAGTGTGACACAATTAACAGACACACACACACACACACACACACAGTTATTTATTTAACCTTTATTTATCCAGTAAAAGTCCCATTGAGCTTAAAACGTTTCAAGTTGAGTTTCAAGAAATTAAGTTTCAAGTCCAGTGTCTTTTTTTTTTTTTTTGCTGCGTCAGAACATATTTAAATTATGAAAACAACATGTTCAGCATCTTTTTATATTGTGAAATAAGTTCTTCCTTCCCCATCTTTGCATGGGTTCCTTTTTTAAAATTGGCAAATAGTTTCTTCTTTCCTGTGCAGACCTCTGATTACACCGAATATTTCTGCTTTATTTCGCATAATTTTAAATAACGGTCTTTATACCCTGATCCTCCGGGAATTTATTCAAGTAAAAAACATGAGTTAAGCTTTTCTTGTTTGATTTTAAGATTTTAAAACAAAAAATATCAATCAATGGGGTTGAGATCTGTTGACCAAGGTAATGTAGAGTTAATAACAACCTATCTCTCCTCAGTCAGATATTATTGACAAAATTAGTTTCAAGGAATGTTCTCGCTCTGCCTCCTGCCAGCCCTTACTCCCCAAGCCCGCCTGCAGAAGTCTAATGTATACAGAAAAGGATTAAAAGTGAGTCTGCTTATAATAAAGCAGAAGTGCACTGCTTTTGGAGTTTCAACCCCTTCAGAAATCAGGAAGTGGAAATGAAATGGATTTTATCTTCTGAGCCAGCTCAAATCACAGTTCCTTCAGGTATCTAACCATTTGACTGTGCTGTCATCTCTTCAAGCAGAGGTAATTCTTTAATTCTTTTTAATTCTCTTTATTCATAAATTCATGCATTCAAGAACTGTAAAATAAGAGATCCTCTTAAAAAGGGTTGGGACTTATTATTTGACAATATCTTGAGAGCGAATTGGAAGAGGATCAATACCTAATAACATTACAGTAATGAAGGCAGCTGTGTGCGAAGCTAAAGCTATATTTTTCTTCCAGAGCTCATGGAGGATGCTGATGAGTACAATGCCTCATCAGTGGCAAACTTGGTCAGTGACAGCAATGATCATGGCTACAAGAAACTTAATGGAGATGACAGAAGGTTTCAGTATTCAGGTAATAAAATATAAACATATATTTTTTAAAAAGTCAGTTGTTGCAACAACATGATGAAACAATAATCTGGGAACTTTCTGCTACCCTTAGATCCAAAGTGAGACAGATCCCAATAACCAACTGCCTTTATCAGAAGATATCAGAATGAAAAAAAAAAACACAAACCCCCCCACCAGTGTGTAGCATGTCAGGCAATTATCTATTAGCAGTAATGAGGGATTTTATTCACTAGTATATTAGAATTACAAAATAACAGTGTTTTTGTTGACTAAGAATGAGCTCTAAAACATTCAGAGGAACCATGTTATACAAAAGCCTGGAATGGACAAAAAAAACACTGACTCTAAAGAGAGCTTTTTGCTTTGAGGTCTGTTAGTTGCAATCTGTAACTTCACTCTTAGATGCCACACAATAGTGCACATTAGACTATTTAGCCCTTCAAATATTTCTTCTTTAAAGATGAATCTATTTCAACCTTATATTGATAAACAAATTAATTATTTCGTAGTTTAAAGAACTGGACCTTGTGGCAAGAGTCAGATGTTTCCCTCATGAATTAGTGGAGACCAAAACGAAGCTTAAAGAAGAATGATTATTGAGCTTACACTCATCAGTGAGTATGTATATCAAAACGAGAGAGGGCAGGTCAGTGTCTCAAACCTTTTTACACACTTTCTGTGTCTCAGAAAATCAGTCACCCCTTTTTACATTTAGATTAAGTACATTTTTTGCATCAAGTGTGTAATATTATTATCTTCACGTCTCACTTTTTAAAGTGAGAGGTGAAGTTATCACACTATGCAGGGACAGAAATTAAACTGTCAAAAAGATTGTAGATTACAAACCTATTGTCACGTCTGATTACTATTTTCACTCTATCTGGCCCATTAAGTTAATGCTGCAAATGATTGATCAAAGGAGCTCATTTGTATGAATATGTTTACATTAAATAAATCTGTTATATAAAGAATGGTCTATATAAAAAGTTATAAATTGTGATGACATGTTAAATTAGGTTAATCATGATCTCACAACTATTTGAATAAGATTCCTCCTGGTTGGTCAAAACGTACTACATTGAATAAGTCTGAGTCTGTTCTTTTTGCTGGCTAGAAAGCCAGCAAAAAGAACAGACTTAGAAAGTTTTTTTCTCAATATTTAATTGAAAATAAAGCACATCAGTTCCTCGTCACACTTATTGAATTTTACATTTCTGATTCTGCTCTTGGTGTCGTTCAGTGTTTGCATTGAGGAACAACCCTATCCGAGTTGCAACACTGTGCCTCGTCCTGCTTTTTGCTCTCCTATTGGCTGGAATCATAGGTCAGAGTGTTCACTGTGAGTCACCCTGCTTTTCTTCTACCAGAAATGTCAACTGTTTTTAAAGGTTCCTTTTATCTTCAGCATTGATTTTATGTTCTTCATCTTTGGCAGATCAAAAAGTAAAGCAAGATCAACAGAGCAAACTCACCACCATACAAAAAGACAAAGAGGATCTACAGTACAAACTGAAGACAGAGCAAAAACAGAAAAGGGATCTTGAGACCAATCAACAGGAGTTGATGACGAGGCATTATGACTTACAACTCAAGACAAGCCAGCTGCAAACCAGTAACAATGTACTGACTGAAGAAACGAACCAAATGAAACTTAGTCAGAGTCAGCTGCAGGCCACTCATGATGGTTTAAACAAAGAGGTGGAACAGCTAAATATCAGTACAGACCAGTTGCAGACTATCAACAATGTTTTGTCTAAAGACAAAGACTTGTTACAAAAGCAATATGATGTCATGCTCAAACTCAAAAATGAGCTACGCGACGGTTATGACTCGGTGACAAAAGAAAGGGACAATCTGCAAAATAAAGTCAATAATGTGAGCAGGTCTAAAGGTGAGCTGCAATCCAGCTACAACAACCTGTTGAAGGATTTAGATAATTTGCGAGAAAGACACAACTTTACTTCCACAGAAAAAGACAAGATAGTGGGCAGTCACTTAAACCTTACAGAAGAAAAAATCATTTTGCAGAACACTACTGCCATACTTAAGAAATCAATAAGTAACTTGGAAAAAGGCTACAGTCCATTTGAGGAGGATCAACGGAGAATTGAAATTGGGTGTGAAACTCAAATACAACTTAAGCAAAAAATGCAGGAAAAACACAACAATCTGACTGTTGAAAGAGACCAGCTGCAGAGGGAAGTCGAGAGACTGAATGCTACGCTTCGAGGTGAGCAGAAAATACTCAGAATCTGACCAGAAGCAAACAAGAAGCTTATAAATTAATCTCATGTCAGAAGTAGTGTGCTCTCTTGTCAGAAACCACTTTCTTTTTTTTTTTGTATAGCGCCCATTCCCAACATATTTGATCTCAAGACACTTGACAAAACCAGCAGGTGTAGAATGTGTTCTTGTACTCTTTTTATATCATAGCAAAGAGATAGCACACAGTTGCCACTGTATGGGCAACACTAAGAATGGGTCATAACTTTCATGTCCCAATTTATAAAACACATTTAGAAACACCAGCAGCGATACAAGTGAAGTTCATTTTTTATATCAAATTTAATAGCTCAGAAATACAGCATTTCTGCAGAATGCAAACACCATTTACACAAAGTACACGTGCATGATCAAAAGTACACATGAGCATCAATATAAATATGTCCACATGCAGGTGTGAAAATACATACATATGAACTCAAAATTAAACGAACGTGAACAGAGGTCAGGTAAGATTTAGAAAGAAATTAGTTTGATAAACGCTCACATATCAAATTCAATAGTAAAAGTTACTAATCAGAAATAAAAAGAGCCAATGTTTAAAACAGATGTTAGTAAAACAAGGCAAAGCAGGCAAGCTAAGAGAACAAGCTTAAAGTAAAGAGTACATTTAAGGCAATATCTCATTGTTTTCTTTCTTTTTTTAAAAAAGTGTGTTAAGACAGTAACCTTTTCCTGACCACTTTATTAAAAAAAAAAGGAAAAGGAAGGAAGCAAAGAAGTTTCTTTTTCTACTAGCAGCAAGGCAAACCAAACTTCATGAAGTGTACAGTATTTCAACACTGTTCAATAAGCCACATCTCCGCCTTTAGCCCTCATGTTGTGTTCTTTTCATGTCAAACTATTTTGTGTTCCCGGTCAAAAATGACCAATCCATTTAAACTCAACCTGCAATATTACATATATTATCACTACTTATTGTGTTAGATCTTTTTTATCAACTTCAGTTCTTGTGAACATCACACGTTTTGAACTTCTGTTTGTTATTTATGGCCTGTATACCTGATAGTACACATTTTTATGGATTGCTTCATCTTGATAATTTGAGCAGATACATCTTGAATTCCAGTTCTAAAAAGCATAATTTCTGCTTTAGTATATTATTTATCACAGACTACTTCGAGCCGAAGTTACCAAGAGGTGTGTGTGTGTTTCTGTGTCTGTGTGCATGTGTCTACATGTCCATACGACAAATGAGGATGTACCTGAGATCTGTTTTTTACTCTAATTGTAGTCCCCACATTCATTCCTAATGACTGGTCATTTTTACCGGGAACACCAAGAGTGTACAAAAGGTGAATAATATACACACAATTGTATGCAAATAAATGTTATTTATTTAGCGTGTTAAGATTTAGTGAGATAAAACTTTTAAATCGGTCAGACTTGACCGGAACACAACATAAGGGTTAAGTTATGAGCCTTCACAAACCAAAATCCATGTTTCCCATGATGACGGGACTGGTCAGATTCCCTTAAACTAACTTAATCATACCTGCCAAGAACGAAGTCTGAAACTGATTGAAATCCTAGAAAATTGAAATGAAGTACTTTTACCAATTCTTTTAAACACAACCCTCTACTGTATTTAATCTTGACCAATAATTCTCACTTGATTTCCAGAGAGGAAATGTAACAATGGCTGGAGGACATACGAGAACAGCTGCTACTTCACTTCTGTTATCAAGAAATCCTGGAATATGGCCAGACAACACTGCCAAAGCATGGGAGCAGATCTGACCATCATTAAGAGTCAGGAGAAAATGGTTTGTTTATTTAGTGCATGTTTACCCATTCACATCACATTCACACACTGAAGGCAGAGGCTGCTACATAAAGACCATTCACCCACTGTTGGTAATGCCACTCATGAGCAATTCAGGGTTGCTATCAAGCTCTACTGGAATAACTCAGAACACCTATGAAATCAATCACCAACTAATGGCTACTTTGTAAAATACTGCTAACCAAAATTAATATGGTAATTAGTCAAGAATGGGTAAAATTGGCAACTAAAATAAGTAGATGGATTTGTATTTAAGTCCCATGTCTTTTGATAGTTTCATCATTAGACATTAGAGCTATTACTCCACATATTCTCATTCAGTCTCATCACCTTTATCTATTCATATTTTGTTGGAATTTATTTTGGGCATATTTGCGCCTTTATTACAGATAAAGGACAGTGGATAGAGACAGAAATCAGGGAAAGGGAGTGGGGATTTACATGTGGGAGGGGAGCCACAGGCCGGACATGAGACCGGGACGCCCGCGTGAGGACTATAGCCTCAATACTTGGGGACGCGCGCACTAACCACTGAACCACTGAACCACTGCACCACCAGCGCCCCCCATCTATTCATATTTTCTTTAATGTGGGAGTGAAAAATGGATCCCATTACCCAATAGTTTGTGGGAATAAAAAAAATATAACAAAGACACCTATTTTTCAATACAGAGTAATGAACTGTTTTCCTCTCAGGTGTTATCTGAACTTTATTGCACTTTTTATGGAATATCAAGCTGCAGTATAAATCACATTCATGTCGCCCAACAAGTAACAATAACCACCGCTTTGGCTACTTTGGAGCAGTGAAATATGTAACTGGAACATTTGGCTAACATGCTCAGAAATAGTTTGCACACACCAAATACAGAGTCTTTATTAATCCCACAAATTGAAGTCCACTATTTGTTTAAACTATTGTTTTGTCAACAAAAATCTGTAAGGGGCTAATCCAATAACCCAATTGGGGGTCCGACAGAGAACACTGAGACTTTGTGCAAACTGTAGAACAAACAAATTTAATGATCTTTGTGCATCCATTTAATACAGTACACATACGTTACAAATTCCTTCCAACTTAGATACCGCTATACATGGCATAGAGAATCATTTCATCTTTACTCTTTAAATATCAAGCATCTATTTAGAACAATCTCTCATTACACTGCTCACTGAGTCTATACATTTTGCACCAGAGAGATTCCATACGATATACGTTTCTCCGAGTATCGTCATAGCTACTCGATAGCTATGACCTTATAGATAGATAGATTGATTGATAGATTGTAGTCTGCTGACATCAAGATCATTTCTACAAAGTGTACCCAAACTGAATGAATACACATCAAAATCCAAATACATTTTCACAGCACAACTCGTTTCACTTTATTCACCAGGTAGTTGTTTATTTGATTAATTCTTTTTTCATACATTGCAAGTTTCAATATATTGATTACTATGTCTATTGTAACTGTTTTGTTTGTCTTTTTCCTCGTAGAATTTCACCAATAGCTTGTATGAAAGTGAAAAAGAAGTTTGGATTGGTCTGACTGATAAAGGAGTTGAGGGGCAGTGGACATGGATTGATGGAACTCCAATGACTACACCGTAAGAAAACACATATCTAAAATTACAAACTGAACCATTTTTTATATCATTGACCAATGATAAACCAATGTCTGTTCACAATTTGTGTGTTTTCTTTGCCCAACAGATTCTGGGCTAAAGGTCAGCCTAACAGCCAAGGTGGAAAGAACCAGGACTGTGTTGAGTTCTGGCATCGTTCGTCACGAATGGGGGAATGGAATGATGAGGAATGTGGTAGGAATCAATATTATATTTGCGAAAAAGCAATTTAGTTCCTATTGAGCTTCCGATGGTATTTGGCTTGCTTTAGGACGGGGTCGTCTAGTTTCCTTTGCAGTTTAGATGTGAAATGCAGTTTCATGTACAGTAGGAAAGGGCTCCTTATATGGCAATTAAAATGTTGATTCCTTATTTTCTTCATTTTATAACCTTATATAAACTTCTAATTGTGACTTTCTAATGTCAATGTGTTAAAGATGATTTACACCTTCCTCAGCAATGACAGTATTGTTTTCAATTTAAAAATGGTGGAAGACATTAAAAACATTTTGCAGGTCGACATCATTAAGTTCTTTAATTTTTCAAGTTTTTTTTGTCATCATATCTTACTTCCTGATTTAGACATCAGATAGACTTGATTCCTCTTTTGTGCTGATATACAATCATATCTTACACAATCGTTTTTGCCTTTCGTATGTCATATTTTACTTCGCTGTTTATTTCTTTCTTTTCCTCATCACTTCCAGTAAAGACAACATGTTTTTTCTTGTTTAGAACAGGTTTTAGTTCTCTAGTAACTCCTGCTTTGTTATTTGGCAAGTCTGTCATGTTTTTCGTTGCTTTAGTTTCTTAAAGATATAAAGGGAAAAGTGTTTGTGTGAGTTAATTCAAGCCTGTGCATGAGCTGAAAAACATCCCAAACTGTAAAAATAAAAACATTCCTGCAAGCAGGAGGCCTTAAACAGATCAACAAGCAAGTTACTTTCTTTATTGTTACAAAGAGTTTAATTTTTTTATACAATCTCTGTCAACAGAACAATGACTGTCAACAGTCAAGTTGTGGCATTTTGCATTACTCGTCGGTTTCTGACTGTCTTGAGATCTCTTCAAGACGGAACAAGTTCTCTGTCGAAGCATTAATGGAAATTAAATCTTTGTGTTTAACTTGTGAAAAATTCTTGGCTGTTTGAGGATTTGTTTATGTTTTGTTGTCAGAGCCAATTCATTTCGTTGCGTACATAAGCTGTTTTAGCCAATAACTAGTGAAAAGAAATAACATACTTAATGCTTATTTGGATGTCACATATGTGTTTTTAGAGTCAGTAAGTTATGAAGCTATTATTGTGGCAAAACTATTTGAAAATGAATGTGCACAGATCCACAAATGCATGAAAAGATCCACAAATGTGTGTACTGAGCTGCAAATTTATCAATAGCAAAATATTTACTGATATAATAATGGCAGAAAAGTTTGCTTTTTGTGCTGTTAGTCCTGTTATTTGTGGATCTGTGTGTGCATTTCTAGATCTATTCATGCATTTGTGGATCTGTGTACATGTTTTCAAATAGTTTTACAACAATAATAGCTCCAGAGTCAATCTATGTCAATTTTTTTGCAGTATGAATACGAGCTGATGAAAGTGTGCTAACATTAGCATGCAAACAAAACAATGCAGGCACATGCAATCGCAGGTCAAGCCAAGGTACATTTTGTTCCCCCCTCCATGTGATTGCATGTTGCTGGAGGAGAGCAGGGACTTTTAGTATGGTGGAGGAGTTGCAAAGGCAGTTTGTTTTGGTTTTATGTTGGTGCTCAAGAGTGACATCTGCTGGATCAAAAAGTCTCACGTTCTTCCTTTAAAGGTAAAGTCTCACAATTTTTCAAACTAACATTTATTAGCAATGTATCTGTACTAGACCTTCATCATAAGAAGGGAAAGTGAAGTATGGATGAAAAGCTTAATTAAGAAGTAGAGCTCCCTCTGTGCAAATGTGGAAAAATAGTATGAACACTTTATTTTATTTGGAAAATAAAGAAACAAAGAGGAGGGTTTTAGTCAGTAAAAACTAGTTTATTTCTGCTGATTTCATTTGTTTTTATTTACAATATATATCTCAAAAGATCTGACTGTACAGCAAGTACAAGTAAATAACATTTAACATGTATACAGGATTGCATAAAATGAACTTTGGGACCCGTGGTCTATTATCTTCCACCTGATAAAGGACATGAACAAATGGAAAATAGATATGTATGTGAAAAAAGACAGAAGTGTAGCACACCACAAAATTCAATGCATTAGTGTTACAAATACCATAACAGAACAACATCTGTTTGCGTGCATTGTTTGGATTTTATAAAATGCTGAAAGTGAAGTTAAAATGATTGATCACATGACAAATCTGCAGAGTAGTTTTTACTGTATAGATATTTATTATTAATTATTTTACTTTACTTTTGTTTGAACACACAATTCACTTCTGCTATCTACACTACAATAATCTCACAGTCACAATCATAACACATCTTGAATTAGATTATAGATATGGCATCATTGAAATGATCTAACTTTACATATAAAAATAAAGATACTGCATGTAGTGTACTGCTATAGTTCTCAGTAAAGAGGTATTGCTATTTAATTCAGTGCTTGATAAATATTCTCCATCTTAACGAGTAAACACCTCTCATCACGTTATATTGCTTTCTCATAGCAGTAGCACAGTTAGGGGATATTTTTATATTTGAGAAATAATGGAAGTAACTGAGTAAGTAACACAGACATCAATAATGTTTGTACATCAAGAAGAAGGACAGATATATTGACAGTGTGCAGTCAGTCCTTGTATTTAGTGCAGTAAAGAGACGTTTGGTGCGGAGTCAGCGGGACATCATTCGCACAAACTCTGGGAAAGGAAAAGACCAAAAGGATAGTTATCAACCTATAGTGTATTGGGGCTTTCTACAAACTTCTTCTTCCTCTTTTATTAGCTTTCACATCCTCATTATGCTGCAGCATAAACTAAAATCATTATATCTGCAAAATCTTTCTGTTAAACCACTAAAAAGCAGTGTTTAGCGCCTGTTATTTTCTTTCCTCTGTCTTTCTCTTCATTTTCAGTTTCTTTTTTTTTAAACAACCCACCTTCAAAGTCCACCTGTCCATCCCCGTTAAGATCCACGTCTCGTAGGATCTCGTCAATTTCTCGGTGATTGAGCTGCTCCCCCATTAGCTTCTTCATGGCTTCCCTCAGCTCTCCCAGACTGATCTGACCATCACCATCCGAGTCAAACTGAAGAAGAAAGGTGTAGTGGAGAAAAAAAGAAAGTCTATTTAATTTAGATGTGAAATGTTCATAATATTTAACAAAGACATGCATTGAAGGTGAATTCTATTTAATCAAAATGCACTTCTTTTTGGTTGAAGGTGAATAGATTGCTTTGCAGACCTCCTTGAATGCATCCCTTAATTCCTTCACTCCAATCATATCTGCAGTTTCAGCAAGCATCTTTGGACCCATTAGTTCTACAAAGTCCTCAAAGTCCACTCTGCCACCACCTAGAGGGGGGAAAAATGTAAGAACACACGGGAAAAACCATTATCTCATCTTTCATTTTATTCATTAGTCCCCGAATGGATATTTGGGTTAGACCCTGTCACTGGAAGCTAAGTAGGCCCGAAATACACACATGCACAAACAGGCGCTATGGACATGCATTAAGGGAGAGGATGATCCTCTGGTTCCCAACTCAAGTCTCTTTAGACTGATCCACTGTTGCCCTTTTTCTTAACGGACAGTTAACTCATTTAGTGTCTTTAAGGGAGGTTAACAGAAAGCTCCAAACAAGTATTGGGTAAAAATTAAGGTGATTTGTGTGAATGTTTTCTAACGTTTGCAAGAATCACTCACAGATCTGCTGGCTAAGTTCTATCAGTTCCATCTCTGTGGGCATGTATCCCATTGTCCTCATGCACTCGCCCAAGTCTTTACAGCTGATGAAGCCATCCTTGTCTTTATCGAACTCCCTGAATGCCTCACGGAGCTCTGTGGAAAAAACCCAAAACAAAACAAAAAACAACCAAAAAAAGAAAAACAGCGTTTAGTGAATTCCTCAGAAGAATATTATGTATCCTCCTCACCTTGATGAAATGTTGAAAAATGAGACTTTAAGGTGGTTTTGTATCTTTGACTATGTAACATCTTTTTGTTGGTATGTGGTGGGATTTCTAATGCAACCACTGGTTGGTGCCAAAGTACAAGAAATACACACATTTCTACTGACGGTAGCATTAACCTGAGAGACAGGTTGGTACTGTGAAGACATGTCACATTTTGTTAAAGAAGTTGAAAATTTAAAAATGTAAGATGTTGGACTTTTAATGCTCACCGTCTGTGAGACCAATACTGTCTTACATTCCATTTTTCATCAATATAATTTTTTACAATTTCTAACTGCTTTATTATATCAATCAATTACTTGTTTCTTATTAGCAATAAGTACGGCCTTTTACCTGCTCTTTTGTAATGTTAACAGTCAAAGACTAAGGTCTGCTTTTTGTAAAGTGTCTTGAGATAACACTTGTTATGAATTGACATTATACAAATACAAGATTGATTGAGTGAGTGATTGATTGATTATTGGTTACTAGAACAATTAGCACTAGTTACTAGTGCTAATTGATTAGTTATACGTCACTTATAACTAAAGTTTATGTTGACTAGTAAGTCAATTCTTAAAGAAAGGGCTGCAGACTGTCTGCACATAAATGTAGTTCACTAATAACACAGACAGTTGCAGACTTTAAGATGAATCCAACTTACAACATTAGATGAAGGGGGAAGTGTACTTCAAACCCTGATTACAGGAGAAACTGTTTTAACTCGAACAAATGTTTTTGACACACCGTGGTGTCTTATACGTTTCCCCATATGATAACATTTGAGAAGTCTAGATTGTTAATGTTAAAACTATGGGTGTCATTCGTTGGGGAGACCAATGTCTGCCTGCGTTCTTCATTTGTATTTGACCTAGAAGATTAAGACAATTTCTACCACTATAACACACCTGAAACTCCAACTGTGCTTTTGGCAGTCCGTTTGAAATGTTGGTGCTGGACAAGGATCAATGATATGCGAAACAAAAATAATTTGCACGTTTTTTTCTTGAATCGTTATAAAACCATCTTGATTCTAAAGAGCTATGGTAGCATTTCTAAATCTCTAAAATTACAAGACTGCATAGTTGGCCGACAGCTTCAAAATAAAAATGGCCCCATGTTGGTTTTTATCATCAAATGTCATTCACTCTTTTTTTCTTTTAAAGGGCTGTTCAATAGCCTGGGATTTCTCTGGTGTTTGCAGAAAAATTTAACTGTTTAACATTATTGTGACATTTGAATTTGTTGATCATATAGCCAGACAATGCACCACTTTTTTTGTCTACCAAAACACATAGATACATCCTTCCTTTTGATCCACAGTTCACGTGAAAGAAAAACAAATGCAATATTGCTGGTCTTGCTGTTTTTTTTCAGTCAGAGGGCAAAGTCAGGGAGCAGTTTGAATAAGTACTCTTTATGGTAAAGCCCACAAACTAACAGTCAAACTGAAGGTTTGTGGATTTAAAGGAGGGCGGCAACAGGAAAAGACTGGACTGAGGGGACAAGGGATTGATACAGCATTTGGATTAAGCTTTTTTTAAATCTCTGTACCTTCCATCTCCTCTGGTCGAAGATCTCTGTCCTGTGTTCGTGCAGAAAGAAAACAGGAAAGTCATACAGTAAAAAGGGAAGGTTATACAATCACTATCAGTCATCATTCACCAGAAGAAAACATTTTGGTGCCGTAGTTTCCTGTGATCTTTTTCGCTGCTGTGAATCCTTTTTAAATGAAATGTTCATCAGCCCGAGCAGAGATTCTATTACAAGATTATTTCGTTTTTGATCCAACTGACCCTAATAACCTTTTAGTCCACAATCTCACATCCAATCTCATTTTGTTTCTGCTAAAGAAGGAGCTGTGAAAGTCTAGGGGACATATGCTTCTCAACAAGCGTTTAAATGGGTAAGACAAATCCACAGATACACTAAAACAAATCACACAGAAAGCCTGAGAACTCTTTCTCCCATCCAAACATACTGGGATAACGCTACACACATCTGAAAGCACACACACACATGCAACAAAACTTTTTTGTGTGATAGGAGCTCAAAGAAAAACAACCCATTTTAACGTACATTTGTTGAAAGTACAATTTAATGACAAGTAAATTATATGTAAAAATAGCTGTAGCCACACAAGCTAAAAAGCAAACCATTTGTTTAGTTTTTGATGAAATGGCTTTAGCATGTTGCTGCATGAAAAAAAGGTAATGTCAGAATGTATCCTACAAGGCTGTGACATCAGCACAAGGAATAATACAGGCCAGGATTAGAGGATGTAGGAGAGAGAACAGTGGCAGGGAGATTACAGCTGTAAATTGTATTACAAATCACGAAAGCTTATCGGTTTTCCATGTTCCAATCTGCCAGAGATTTTTTTAAAAATCTTGATTTGCATCGTCATTTGCATCTGCACAGCAGCACAACTGTTACTTGGTTAACAAACATTAAGACACCTGCAGAATGCTCAGCATCTTGCAAAAACACATGTTCCACTTCTGCTGGTCGTCTTTTTTCATGGCAAAATGAGTTAATCTGACTTTGAGCACATCGGCGAGGAAGCAAAATACTTGTAACTTAGACACTGTCGCCAATAATAAAAGGAAAGGTGCAAAAGCAATCATCAAAAAAATAAAATAAAATAATAATAATAATGGCTTCTTATTAGTTTGCCGTTTCAAAAAATAAAAAATAAAGTAGGGGTTTATAAAAATCTATTACTTTCACACTGTCCATGAAAAGACTAATGTGAGACTGATCTCTGCGTTCTCTGTCTAGGATTTCATTGGTTCTCATCAACAACTTTAATTGTTAGCAGGAAGTTATGCAACCAGTTTAGAAAAGGTTGCTGCTGGTTTATTGCGCTGATGTTAGATATAATTATTTATTGGAAGACTCAAGGTCCATTTGAAAGATACAGAAACACACAAACATACAGCAACACACAGGTTAAAAGATTGGTAGAAGACAATTGTACCAATGCTTCCACAAAGGTGACTGGTATCGTACACTGCTGAGACGTACAGTGCTGAGATCTGACTATCAACATTTTAAAAGAATGCTGTTAAAGCTCAGTGTTTCATGGCTGATGCTTTGCTTTCCTTAATAAATCATAAGTTCCTAATGTGTGCACAGGTGTGCTCTGCCCTGAAGTCACTATGCTGACACTGGTCTCAATGGCAATATTAACAAGTTTTTTTTAAAATATCATACCCTTCTGTTTAACATATTCATTATCTTTTCAAGAATAAAGCACGCTAACATAACACAACAAATAATGCTGATGGTTGATTGTAACTTCATTTTTAGGTATTTGATCTGAACTCAAACGATCTGTCACTCTTCCACCTTAATAGAGAAGTTTCAAAGTCGATGAAAAGGTACAATAATTTTCAACTGGGAAAATGACATGTATATATCTCATTTCTGCAGAAGGACCACACTTGCCTGCTTTCATCATTAAGTTCATCACGATGTGTGCCAAAGTTGGCTCTTGTGTGTGGCGTTACAGTACAGTTCACACACCAGCCTTCAGCTTCAAAGAAGCCAGTTAGCCCGTCTCTGTGCTGTTTGATACAATGACTAAGGCTGAGAGTGAGACAAGGTGATGTGAAAAAGAGAGACCAACAGAGCAAGAAGCTGGACTACGGTTATTATTGTTGCTAAATGTTAACAGAGGCTATCCATATCTCCTACTCAAAAGTACCAGAACAAAATGATTCAGCGCTCACTCAATATGGATTATCACAGCATTGGGACAAAGTTTTACTCTATTATTTAGGATTTCAGGGAAGCATATCTCGATGGAAAAACTAAGTAATACTCGCAGTAAAAAAATATGTTTAAAACACAGATACTTGTCTGCACAGAGGTAGCACATCTTAATAAGTATCAGTATTGGAAAGCAAACCTGCTTCGCCACCCTCTACGCATCAACAAATGCACGTCGTAATCTGTGAAGGGGGGACGTAACAGTACAATGTGTTTCACAGTGCAGTGCAGTTGTGCTAAGAGACCTTCAGTGGGCGCCAAAGTGCACCAACCGAATTGATCAGTGGGGTGAACTCAAACACCAAGGCTGCTGATGGTGATAAACAAATAAAAGTCTTAAAAAAAGGAAGGCTTTTAAAACTGTAACTGAAGCAATTTTCGCCGTTCCCTCTTTTTAAAAAAAACCCCATATATATACTGTCATCTATTTCAGTCAAAACTGCTAGAAATCAGGATAGTATCCAGCTAAAAACAGGCAACATGAAAAATGTTTCTAGCCATCTTTGGCATGGATATTTAAATACAAATATTTTCTCTCCTTTTACCTTTTGATTTTGGTTTCCACAAGTCCATGGGAAAATCTGTTAAAGCTGTGTTTCAATGGCTGATGCATTTGACATGTTGTGCTATGGCAGCCATTTCCTTTTCTGATTTGGAGTCTTTGTAGTTGCATAATAAATAGTTCAAATTTATCCCCTGTGTTTAATCAGTATGTTTTCCCCTCAGCTCATCTATAGGTCTTTCATCCTGCATTCATCAGGAGCATATAGCGCTGTAAAGCACCTGCGATCAGTGTCTTCACCATCATCCTAATGGCTCTTTTCAATTAGCACAGCTATAGCTGCACAGTCAGGAGATTACTATAAATTATCTCTGCCACATTCCTCATCTGTATATAGGGCATTCAGCTGGAAAAAAATCCTCGCATGACTTCTTCAACAAATTGACATAATGGATTTATGATCTATAATTACAATCAACATAAAATGAGAGGTAATATACTCAATCATTATTGTGTAGCCATTTACCAAACCAATTATTGTCTTTTCAAAGCTCACAGAAATCATTTCTTTCTTTCCTTCTTTGATCTTATTTTTCTTTCTCTTTCTTTAATGAAATATTTTGTTGAAGTGTGATATTTCAAGATTTGACAAATGTATTCCTGATTCAGAAACAGAACGTACAGGTACTTAGAAAGAATTGGAAAGAAAGAAAAGGACTATATTAAAAAGATAGTTTTTCTACTCAAAACAACCATATGTGTTCTTAGGATTGATGGACCAGGGTTACATTTTTAGTGAAGCTGATTGGATTGGATAGCTGAGATGATGATAGAGGCTCAACGGGTGGATGGCGTTAGCTTCAGCTTCCCTTGGACAGCGTGTAAAATGGATGGATGAAGAGATTTATTGGATATTTTGGCTATGATAATGTTGTACTGTGTGTGTGTGTGTGTGTGTGTGTGTGTGTGTGTATGTGTGTGTAATGTCATACATACAAGCTGGCTCTGAGCGAAGCTCTGTCTGAGGAAGATACATGCAGGCCCCACTAAGTTGTGCAGCATGTTGCAGTTCTTAACCAGAGCACACAGAGGCTCCTCAAACTCTCGCTCGCTCCCTCCTTCCTCCTCTTCATCCGTGTCTGCTTCACCTGCACCTTCCAGGCCCCCCAGGGTGGTGGCAGCCATTGGGGTGCTACCTCGTTCTACGGGCGACTCTCCCTTTAAGGAGGGGAACCAACTGGATTAGAACCAAGATAAAACTACCACTTATTGACTCATTTTTGCAATCATCATGAGTCAAATTTCAAAATACATGTGTCCTATACATGAAGACCATAATCCATTGAAAGTCTTGATTGTGCTTGATAAGAACCTGTATGGTTTAAATGTGACTCTGAAATATTCAAAGAAGTAGCTACACACGAATGTAGGCTTGGATATCCAAAAAGCATTGTCCGAAATATCTTCTTTAGTTAAATCTGTTTATCTGAGCTGAAAAAAGTTGAACGAGTCCTTACCTTCTCTTTACTGTTCTTTTTAGAAGCCTTGTTGATGTTTCCCATCACCCTGACAAAGTCACCCTGTTTGCCCCCCCTCTTGTCCTCCTTAGTTCCCCCCCCTTCTTCCCTGTTTCTCAGTCTTTTTCTTTTTCTCTCCCACTTTGCTCCGTCACATTAAAATCCAGTACATCCAGTACAATCCATGGGTCAGTGTCTTTTGCACACGGTGAGATGACAGCAAATGTTATCACTTCCACCTCTACTACTGCATGCAAATAAGAACTGGTCCCAATACATGTGTGTCCAAGTGGATCCAAGATGCTATTGTTCCAGAGAAAGACAAGGCATATGTTGCATTAAATCTTCAACTCCTGTTGGATAGTGACCATTGTCATGATGAGCTTTGAGGCATGTGGTGCAGATGTTATTGAATAGCAGAAGAGTGCTGGAGTGAGACGGGGTGGGGTGGGAAAGCCAGGTCATATCTGGACTGAAACAACCTGCTGCGGCCAGACTCTGGCTCTGATTGCATGACTCACCCATTTTCTCTATCTCTCCAAGCCTCTCGCACACAAACACAAGCTTTTCTTTTTTTTTTTTTTTTGCGTTTATCTGTCAGCCCCTCTTGCCATGAGTGATCCCTTGAATTTGGACCAATTTAATCTAATCCATCCAGCCCACCCACCTTCCTCTCTCTGCCGCGCAAACATCAGGCTTACAGTCTCATAAAAGACTAGTCTGGCAGTACACTGTGTGTTTATTTTTGTAAGTGTGTGTATGTTAAAATGGAGTGAGTATAGGGGGGATGGTAGAATTATGGATGGAGAATTGGCTGCCTCTTTAATCCCCAGCATTTCAGATTAGAGGGAAAGAGTTATGCTGACAGCCTTGGGGACTACTGGATTGAAGAGGGAGGTACAGATAAAGAGTATTCATCCTCTCTTTAAAGTACAAATAATGGGACCTTTGGTAGCGCTGATAAAAGTTTAAGGGATGTGCAACTGAAAGGGGAATTATTGTGCTAGTGTTGGACATGAGCTCCAAAGAAAAAGTAAAACATGACATTTATTAGGCGTGATATCTGAGGCTGAAGGTAGAGGTGTTTATCATCATCTGCCCTAGTATAATCTTTTAAGTTCATGTAACACCAGATTGCGGCATTTAAGGAATACATAAGTTTATGTTTTGTTTTCCTTTTTTTTACACAATAGTTACCTTATAACACTTTTTATTCAAAGAAAATCTGCATTATACTCAACAAAATTCACAGAATGTGCAAGCAACTGATGGCAGAACAATCTGACTTTGCTTTTGAAAGCCTTGAGCAGGATGTGACTCATAGGTGGATGGCTATTTGCCTTGACCTGTTTTTTTTTTTTTATTTAATTTTTTTTTTTTTTTAACGCACTCTCAAAAATGTCTAATTTTCAGAAAACTCTGAAATTCCATTATGCAATTACTATGCAAAGGTTACTTGTTAATTTCTTTACAGCTTTTCCACCAGGTCCTTGTTTGACATCCTTCCTTTCTCCTTTGTCTTTAGTTGCCTGTGTTCAATATTACTCTTTAAATCCTAATACTACATCCTGAAACTACACAAAAATAATGACATCTTTAATATTTTGAAGTTCGGATAGCCATCACTGAAAACCTAGAAATGTAATCCTTTACATTCAATCTTGGAGAAATAACAACATCTGTTTACATCGACTATTTACCCATTTCTTTAGCACTGTAGTCTTCTTTTCAGTGCACTTAACATCACATGTAGTCTCTTATTCTAATTATTCTTCAAAAAACTTTTAAACTTTTAAAACTTTAATAAATGAAAGGGAACATAACAATGTTAATGAAACTACAGAGAACATGCCTATTGCCTACCTAATCAGAATTTTATGTTTATTGGAATATTGGTTTACACAATGCAAAGCTTATGTTTTATTTTACACTAACAGTTTATAAACTGCAGAGAGCAGCAATGTTAAGCTTTCTGCTAAGTGCACAAATAGCTGTAATACTTATGTACCACCACCAGATGTCAGCATCTGGCTTTATGGATGTTGAAGGCACAAGTCCAGCATTTCAGCTAAGCGTGTATATACAGTATACAAAGAGAAAGATAGAGATGGAGTAGTGAAAGAAGCAATCAATTTCTAACTTTCTTGTAACATTTACTTAGTTATCATCATTGGTTCTCCACCAACATAAATCTCCACCTAATTATGAGACTTACTGTATTTGATTAGAAAAAGATACACTTTCAACTGAGAATCTATTACAGTAAGAGAAGAGACGGAGAGTGCTGAGGTGACATATGACAAAGGAATTGTATCCATGGTCTTGGTTATATAACAGTATGGGCCTTAGCCCACTGATCCAGCTGGACATCAACTAGATTAGCAAAAAGAAGCCTTGGTCTTGTAATGAGCTTTTTTTTTTTTTTTCCTTTTTTTTCCCCCTCACAAATGGCATATTTGACAACGAAGCACAAAATGCTTCAGCTTCATTTTGTCTTGTAACTGCGATGATGACTGCAATGGAGACATCGATGGGTCACAACCAAAAACACATCCACAGAAGGGAAAACTGACAGATTTTTGTCTTTCACTTTAATAAAAGGAATTAGTGAAATCCTGCGTCGATCAAAAACTGGGTGTGATTACGAAGCTTTTCGCCATAATTCCCCGAAACAGAGCATTTGGGTGAGAATAATGATCTATCCCTCGACAACATCAAGCATACCAGATGCCCCCAAAAAAACGAGAATAGAGGATAGGCCAACAGAAAAATCTACCGCCCTGGTAGTGAAGGACATATTCCAAGAGTAAGTATTTTGCATGCCATGCTATGTGACGTAGGTCAAGCATTTTGGTCCAGACGGGGTGTGTCCATGTGTCTTTGCTTGCTGACACATTCCTGCACTTTCACATACAAACACAAATTTATGACAAATGCTTGAAATGATGTCATAGGATTTAAACAGGGTGACCTAGAAATTAAATGCAGATATTTCTACAACCAACCCCATTAAAAATGAGGTCAGTGTATGCTGTATCACTATATTGTGAATGTCAACTATTTACAGCCTGCATAACATTTTCATCAAGCCTCTCAAATGTGTTTTTATCATAATCCCAATATATGAATACATCCTCTTATATGTGGTGTAAGACTATTTGATGGTAGGGGTTAAGCATATATGTCAAATGCTCAACCATTCAGTTGGTCTTTGTAATTTTACCCAGTACACACCTTCTGACCTGAGAGGCGTAATATTTGCTCGATGAAATGAATTTATAAGGGATGCTGATGGCCTCGTGGTTAGATAACACCCAATGTAAAGAGGCTAGGTCCTTCAAGCAGGTGGCCCGGGTTAAGAGTCTGACTTGTGGCTCCTATCCAGCATGTCATTCCCTACTGTCTCTCCATTGACTTACTACTTCATCCAATCAATCCGTCCTATCAAATAAAAGCCCAAGCAAAGTAAATCGTATCACTTATCTTATCCAAATCAGAATCAGAATCCTTTTTAATTTGTCTTGGTGTATTATTGCAAAAGAAAAGAAAATAACTTCAATAAAATAAAATATGAGATGAGAAATCTCATCTACATCTACACAGTTTACCATTTCTTTCTCTCTCTCTCTCTAACACACATATACACAAAAACATGCGCACATGCGCACAAACTCACTGTACACGCAATTACTATGCTGCTGATGAACATAAGGGTGCTATATTGATAAGATATGCCATCAACTAAAGTCCTTCTGAATGCTATTTGCACTGCTATCTGGATTTATGTTGCTGTTATGTCAATGTTGTGTTGACTGCAGTAACTAAGGAGACTAACAGCATCTATCAATGCTACAAAAGGTCCACGACAAAAACAGCAAAATGCACTTCTCCAAATGTGTTCACGAACAGAAAGAAACAAGTTCTGCTTGAACATTAGAGCAGTCCACATTATTTAGAAATAAAGGTCTCTTACAGATGACAGATTTCACTCTAACTTGACATGGTTTTACAAACTGCAACAACACAAGGCTGTCTGGATTGGCCCACATAGCGCGATCCCATTCTTTCCAAAATGACCCCTTATAAAGTGGATAATGCCTGTTGCACCTGTCCAGAGACGCTTCTTCATGTGACCTAAAAGTTTATTTATTTATTTTTTGCTGAGGTTTTTAAGGTTCTTCTGGGTCAGATAGTTTTTTGTAAAAATGAGACAAAACACCATAATTGGGAATGAATCTTTATCTGCTTCCATAATATGGGAAACAACTGTTGCTACTAAGACTGCTGTAGTAATAATGGACCATGAAACTAACCTACTTTTAAATCTGTCCTCTAAAGCTGCTTTGTATCCAGAGACTATGAATACTGTCATTCAGCAGTGGAAAGTGTAACCTGATATGATGTGTTTACAACAATGTCTGAATGAAAGAAGTCAACTGCCAGGAAACTGAACATATAAAGTCTAACCTAGTTTTAATGCGATTTTGTGTAAATGAGATCTATAACTGTGTGCATGGAGAAAAACACAATTCATATCACGGTACCTGTGTGTTTTTTTATTTTATTTCTCAGTATTTTGTGTGCTTGGTGCATTTTGGTCCACTTTGTCCTTTTCACTATGTTTACCTGCACTGGATCTCCAATCAACACACCTGCCTGTGATCATCTTCACCTACAAGAAGCCTGCACCAACACTCAGTCTCTCAGCAGGGCAAAGTCTCTTTGCCCTGTTTACTATTAAGAAGAGTTTTTTTTTTTTTTTTTTTTGCCTGCCTGCCCAAACCTCTGACTCCTGTTTGTCTCCAGGATTATCTACCGCACACAAACAAGCCAATTGCCAACTCGCCTGCCTGCCAGCCAGCCACCTCCTTGATCACTGCCTCACCACTCCCCCTGCTTATTCAAAAATAAATATATTTTTTGTATATTTTTTTTTTTACAGCTATCAGTCTGGTCTGCATTTGAGTTCAGCTAGTTGTGATAATTCAAATCCAATACTTTGCACATTTCATAGGCAGTTACTACTGTAATAATAGTGGTAATATTCTTTGGCAATATTTTCACATGCATGCCAATAAAACTTGCCGAATTTATTTGAACTGAACTGAAATGATTTGAATTGCTGAACTACACTTTTCATGTACAGTGCTAAAAGAATATCTAATAAAATTCCCCTGACACAGTATGTGTGCTGGTGTTAAACACAAAAGGAATTAATAAATAATAATCTTTTGTTTGCAAGAGTAAGCTGCTTACAAGGTTTCAGAACAGAAACAATATATATATTGACAACTTGTTCTTAATTTAATATGCATTTCATAAAGTGAACACTGTTTTTTTTTTTCTTTCTTCGATGTAACCAGGATTAGTGCTTCTTTGTCAACAACACAATCCCTCTGCTCTTGTTGAATCATTACTTGTGAAATGTGTGAAAGCCTTCTCCAACAGAGGCCTTCCAAAGTACCTAAGCTGTAGATAAAGATGCTCTTCACTTGCTTGGGCAGGCAGTCATGTTACACCCCGCCTAAACCCATCAGGAAGCAGATAGCCAATATATTAAGTACAGACACTGTTTCATACAATACAATGACATTCCAATATGACAATTATACAAACTCAGATGTTGAACAGTGTGCTGCTAAACAACTGGAAAGTCAAAGTAAGATTGAACTACTACTGTGTACTATTGTCATCTAAGGAAAACAGCAAAACTACAACTGCACATTACTTTTTTTTTTATTATTATTTTTTATGAATTTGTAGGATGTATTTTGGGGTAGGATATAGTACAGAGTCAGAAATCAGGGAGTGAAGGAGTGTGGAATGACATGAGGCAACAGATGCAGATTTGGTGGCCGGGTTTACCTCTATGAGGCCTGGCATATGAGCGCAAACATCCAACACAGTGGTTGGAAAGGGAGACTGGAACTTCAGGTCAGAGAGAGAATGGAAAAGAATAGAGTAGAATAGAAGCCTACTCCAATTATTGGGGTATGATACATCTCATCCTTCTGTGGAAAGTTACTCTAGGGGGCTGTAAAGGAGACTCTGACTGATTGTTAAGCCAGATACAGGAAGCAATGTGGATTATTTAATGGCTGTGGGACTGTGAGAGCTCAGTGCCCTCACAAGGATATCTTACAGAAAATGTAATTGGCATTCAGGGGAATCTTGTGGAAGACCAGCTATTCCTTTGCAAAGAGCCAGTAAAGGTGGTTTGAGCCTCTGATTAGGATGCCTTTTTTTCTGTCATGGCCAACTAGGATACTCTAAGGTAGGCACAGACCTGGCTGGATTGTATATCCCATCTAGCATGGGCTAAAAAGGGAAACACTGAGTTGACTTACATTGCATGTTGCCATTGTGACTAACCCTTGGATAAATGGGAAAAAAAAATGTATGGATGGAATATAACAACACTGATCCTTTAGGTTCTAAAGTGATTTTGTGAAGAAAAAAAAAACTTGGTCTCACCAAGATTAGATGTAATTATTTTGCAAAGTTAGTAACTAAGTTGTTTATATGAACAAGCTGCTTACAAGGTGATTATTTGCTTTAAAAATGATCATTAAGGAAAGCAATACAAGTTACCTACTGCACGGATAAGGTGATGTGTCATTGCAATATATACTGTAATCGCTGGCTTACTCCATTTACAGTTTGAAGCACTATGCATGTCAAACTATTTTTTGTTTGTGAGTATCAAGATACATCCATGTCCACAAGTCTGTAGTTTCAGTGACTTTGAAGCAATGATGTCCTTCTGTTTAAGCTCTAATCTCTGTTAACATTGCAATCCTCTCTTTCTTGATGACATCCAACCAACACGTTCTCCCCTGCTCTCAACCCTGCTCATCTTCCTTCGTTATTCACTCCATCTGCTGCTTACTGTTCCGCTGACTGATCCGAACAATTTAAAGAGAAGAGCAAAAGAAACATTTGAGACAAAAAAAACCCCATAATGACCTCTGTTTCTCCACAGAGGACCCACAACAGTCAAAATGTAGACTTTTTACAACATTAATTTTCATAATTCTGGTTCTAAAAGTAATGATCTGTTAATAGGAAACCAGTTAGTTGGACATTATAGCTTTTGTTGTATGGAAGAAGCCATATTAAATCCTTTTCTTAGATTATTTCTTTACTTTAAGTTTTTGGGAGCTGTGAAAAGACTCTTTATGCTTGAAACTTATTATTGAAGCTCCTGTAAAGATTTTATTTAGCTGGTCATGAAACATATTAAAATTCTTATGCAAGGAAAAAAGACATTCTGCTCAAATATTTCATATTTCCAGGAAGTTATTTGTAATGCCTGTCACCTCTGCCCCAGGGCTGATGTCACATGTGGAGATAAACAGCCTGCTGCAGAAACAGACATTTAATTTTTCCATGCCTAAAATTATTAGACTTTTGCAACATTAGTTTTCTGTTCTGAAAAAAAAAAACAAGTTAAACCACACCTCTGTCTGAGCACTGCATAGCTACAGGTGGCAAACCACAGCTTTAGTTGATGTTGTGGGAGCAAGAAAACCTAAATCCACTGATCCAATGAGAAAGTGTCACTGCACACAATCCCTTTTATTAAACCAACCCATAAAAAAAAAAAAAAAAAAAAAAAATATATATATATATATATATATATATATATATATATATATATTTAACGCTTGCAATAGACTTCTTCAGAATATTAAAGGTGAAGTTCAGGTAGATCTGAATTCACTAATTCAGACATTTTTCTTTATGCGTTTATCTGCAAGCACAATTAGCAGGGGATCAACAAAACAGAACACTTTTTTTGGGACACGCTCACAAGAACATTGCTCCATATCACAACTAAATACTCTACAGGAAACCTTCCGATTCGATTGATACAGTATTTGATAGCTTGCAAAGTTGCACAGCATTATTATCTTCTGTAAAGTACACATATCTGTGTTCATTCGTTTTGGTTGTGATCGTGTTATTTTCTATTAGTTATTATGTGTCATCGTCAAAAGTTACAGTCACACAAACATTTAACTCCCACTTCATTATCCTACCTGTCCAAAGACGGAGTCCACGATAGGTCGCAGTTTTCTTCTGTCTCCCTCCTTCAGCCAGAGGTCCTCAGGAGTCTCCACAGGGGAGGACAGACTCAAGGTCTTGGCCTTTTGCTTTGGAGGCCTCTTCATGCTTGCTGAACTCCATCGCCTTAATGACTCAAGCTTCTTCTTGATAGAACCCTGGAGAAGAAACAAAAGCTTAAAGTTGTCACACTTGGAAAGAGACAGAAAATAAGCACAGGAGAGAAAGAACTGTGTGAACACTGATAATTCATGCTTCAAAGGTTACAAGTGATGAGACAGTTCAAGTCATTACACACTTAGGGGAGAAAAGGCATTTCATATATCCATTCTTAATGTATAAGATAAGAGAAGTTTCTAAATGTCTGAAAAACTATGTAAATGAAAAGTTGTATTTCTTTGCACACAGTTTTTCTGTCAATAATATTATTTTTAAATAAAAGCAAACTAACTTTTATCTCACATACTTATTGAAAAAAAAAAAAAAAGTTCATTTCATCCAGGCCTTGGATGCAGGGATTGGGTCACCACAGTATATCACATTTAGTGAGTAAGAGCAGCCGTGGCAGGATTAAGGACACTGCAAAGTCATATAACTACATTCACATCCACTGACCTTTTTCATTAACTTCCCCTCTGGCACCTCCATGGTTGCTACGCTTTTGGCATCAGTCATCTTTGCAGGGCTGCTTGCATGCACAGAGGCGTCCTGGTTCTATCTCTCTCTCCGCCTGCACGCTCTTGTTCACTCCTTCTCTTTAACTGTCTCTAGAGCATCTGACACCAGTTGATAATCCGAGGCATATCATCCACTGTTGTTGCTCCTCCTGCTCTCATCTCCCTCTCTCTCTCATTCATCCCTCATCTGCATGTGTCCACATGGACCCCTCACTCAGCTTTTATTCGTCCTGAATAATGTGAAATGCAAAAAAAGTCAATTTTATTAATTGAACAATAAGAGACATAAAGTCACCTATTCATTTAAATATTTTCACATTTTCTTATTTTCTTGTGTGAGCAGTGCCCCATTTTCAGTACATGTATGTGACATCTGAAATAATCCCCTATTTACTTCCTCTCTGTCTCTCTCTGATCTCGTCTGTTCCCAAGCTGATGTAGGCTGGTGTCTTAAATCCTCTGCCCTTTATATTGCTTCCTTTTGTTTATTGCATTCACCATATGGGCCTGTGTAGACTATGACAATTTTACAAATTAATTTTAGAATAATATTACTGTTCTATTTAGAAAATACAAAGAAAAGACAGGACAGGACTGGTAGAGTATATGTTTTTGGATTCAAGGCCACACATGTGACTGAACAGAGCTTAAATTCATATAAATTGGATTATGTTGATTTTTGGACATGCCTGATATTATTCTCTCTATAGCATCACAAGAGAAGCAACAGGAAGGACAAAGAGAGGAGGAAAGGGATCATAAATAATAATAGAAATAATAATCTTTTTTTATTTGTGGTTCAATGACAATGTGAGCTCAACAAACCTGTTGCTTATAGATAAAAGCACGTTAGCTATCCCTTTGAAAATGACCACGTTGATCCAGTTAGTGCACATCAGGCCCATTTTAAAAAACAGACACAAATAGATCAACCAAGCAAAGCTGAAAAACTTGTACATGTTGCTAGTGAGCAATAAAAAAATGAAACAAATGTGTAACTTCTGTCATGATATTGATAATGAAGATGAATCTAATTCTAATCTAATCATGTAATGTGTTAATCGGTTAATTGTATGGTTATGTTAGTTCCTCATATTGGCAACCATGTGAAAATATTGTCCCCTTTACTGTTAACAGAAAAGCTTGTCAGGTAGCACCAGTGCTTTCATTTAGCTCCTATTTGATTAGATCCTCTGGTCACGATGAAGAACTCCATATACTGTACATTTTGTGTAATATTTATTATCTATTCTGTCATTCAGAGCTCTCTATCATTGTGCACACACTGAGGTGTTTCAGAGCTTTTTAACATAATCAAATAAATCAAAGACAGGAATTATTTTTTAATAACAAACCACCTTTGAAAGGGAGCGATATGCCAACTGCATACCTGATCACACCAAGAAGCACCGGAAGAAGCGCATTGCCAGCAAAAAAATAAAATAAATAATAATATATATACATACATACATAGTATGGTAGTGTGCCTGCTGTGTATGGACTACATATGTGTATGCACGACTTACAATAAGTTGTATACATGTTGTTTACAACATGTAACTTGTCTAAGCATCAAAAAATTTTAAGTCATAAAACTGCAATCAAAATATTTCATTTTCTGGGCTAAATGACAAATGAAAAAGTGCACATAGTAATGAGAGGATCCTGGTCTAAAAATCCAACAGTACAGTATGACTTAAACTCAGTGTTTAGCAACCAATGGGAATTTATGACACTCACCTGTTCAAACTGAAAAGTGGCCAAACTGTTCATAAACACTTGACTTTTAACACATCAACAACATGTTATATACAAGTTGTATTCACATGGTCTACGTGTTGTTGACGCGTGAAATGTCAACGTATAGACCACGTGGAGACCATGTGTAAACAACGTATTGGCAACGTGTTGTTTACGAGTTATTTGAACAGTCTGGCGTTCCGTAAGAGCTCGGCGTCTGCTTGAGTCTATTCGTTACTGTTGTAACGTTTAATAGCCCTGGTGTGCATGCAGCTCAGCTCCACACGTTTCTTTCTGTTTTGCTTGACGCGATTTAAACCGGCCACACCTGTAGCTTAGAAGCTTGATCATCTGTTTTTAACTCAGTTTATCTGTGAACGAAAGGCCTGAAGTGTGTGAACAAGTTTATGTATATTTCTGTGCATATTGTGTTGAAATGAGGATAAAATGTTGTTTTTGAAGAAAGAAAAACAAAACACAGTTGAAGTAAAACTGAAATAGGCCATAGGCCGACATAAACATATGTATGAACATTAAACTAGCAGAAGTGAGGAAAGGAAACATGCTATAGAGCTTTATCTTTTTATTTACCTGTTATTTGCAGGACAAATCTAGTCTGGCAACAGTCCTCCATAAGGGGCCTGTTACAAATGTGAGGAGAGAATATGTGTTAGCAACCAGGAACAAATTAAGGCCCCTGGCCCCTGCTCTGCAGACTCGGTATAGCAGCCCCTATGTGATCAAGGAAAAGCTGAATGACCGTGATCACATAGTGGAAACTCCAGAATTTAGGCGGCGGAATAGATTGTGTCAGATTAACATGTTAAAACCTTACTTTGAGAGACTTGCAGTGGCTAAAACAGTTTCTGTCCAGTGCTGAACCTATTGATGAGGTCAAGATCGAGGGCACCGGATCTGAGGCATTTGCTGTTTCCAGCTTGTTAGATGAAGATGTTTCGGGTCTGTCTCTGGCTGTTGTACAAGGTCGTTTGACAAATTCTGAGATGTTGTCTAAATTTCACGATTGTTTTTCACATCTAACCAAGGTCCAACGCGATGGTGTACTCAACTTAATTAAATCTCATGGTTCTTTGTTTTCTGATATTTCGACTCAAACTCATGTGCTGGAGCATGAAATTGATGTGGTAGATTTCACAACGAGTCAATCCAGACATCCCTGTTAAAAGAAACAGGTGGACGACATGCTAAGAAATGGTATTGCGTAACCCAGTTGGAGTTCATGGAGCTCGCTGTGCCTCCGAATCTGACGGCTCTGAACGTTTGTGTTAGTTTTTCGTAAAGTCAAAAGGATTTTTATCCTCTGCCTCGAGTCGAAGATTCTGTTGGTCGTGCTAATTTCATGACAAAACTCAATCTACTTAAAGGCTACTGACAGGTGCCACTCAGTATGAGAACGTGCATGCTACCTTTCAGCGCCTGGTAGGCATGCACATTTGGGGTGTGGAGAATGTCCGAGAGGCCCATTACGTTTTTAGCTCGGCACTTACCTATCTTTTGTTCTGTTTAGCCAGATCTCCAGTCCTTTGAATCTTTCATATTGTATGGCGTCTCTCTTTCATGTTCTGTTCTCCTCTGTAACGAGTTGCCTTTGGTGAAAACCCAATCAAGGAGGCCATAACAACACGTAAATCTTGAATTACAGATATCTGTCATTAAATTTGAATAGAAGTCAATGGTACAAGTTGATTATAGTTGTAATTAAGTTATACAGATATATAAAATGACCATTTCCACTTGTGAAAAATGATACCTCTAAAACTTAAATGTTAAAGAGACGTGCCATATGTGTGGGTGTTTGAACGTGTTGAAATGCCTGATAATTGAAAGATTTGACATTACCATACTTGAGGTGTCACGAGGCAGAGCATTAACTTGCAAACAGTAAAGAATAAAGCTTTGTGTAAAAAGAATCTTGCCCTCAGATATCTCACATCTTATTTGAATGTTCATCTTTTTTAACTGTCCTGATCTCTATAATCTGACAGACAGGGATTGCATTTTCATCTCAAAGTTGAAGCTACAACCAGCGCTGATGCCACCTTGGAGCCAAGAGGTAAGTGTAATACAACTTCTTCAACAAGATGTTCATTTGTTGTACTCTTGTTTTCTATTCTTCACCAGTAATCTCTTAGTTTTTTTAAAATAAGGTGTTATTTTCCGCTATATATATATATTTTTTACCCCAATTCAAACATGATTAAAATGATATAAATGGAAATTCCAACGTAATGATGGCATGTTCATTGTAAATCCCTTTACAACAATATAATGCTTGTGGTTCAAGATTCATGGGATGTATTTAACTTAAAAGATATATATACTACAAAACCTGCAGCAATTGAATTTCTAGTCTGTTTTTCTTTGTAACCTTTTTATTTAGATACGAGTTCTAATTACTCGTTTTTTCTTATGCGTGTACCAGAGCATGATGTTCTAAAGGAAACCATGGGCATTCAGTGTGCTTTAATTTTTTAAGCCAGCATCTGTCAGCTATACACAGCAGTGCATTAAACCCTTTAAAGCAATCCCAGCCCTCCCTCCACCTACTTACTCGTTCATTCTTTCTCCTATCTCTTATCAGTACCAACTGTTTTCCAAAGTGCTTTATATAATCTGCCCTGCTCCATCGTATTCAACATCTGACACAGTCAATGTTCTCACTGTTCTCTTGCGGGTTCATTATCTTAATCCTTATCTGTGTGTTTGATCTTGTAAGCAGCATAATCACTCTTTACAACTAATCTTTACATCTGCAAGGTTCCATTCACTTGACTTCAGAGATGAACTATGACTTGCACCAAGAACACTAATTGTACTCTGAATATTCAGAATATAAAGTTTGGTTTAGTTTGGTAGGCTGTTCCTAACTCCTGTAACTTCTCTCACCATTCACTTTTACCCCTTTACTGTACGTGAAATAATGTCTCACTCTAAAGAATCATGACCAACTTCTGCGTGTTTCTTTTGAACTTAATTCATTAATTTAGTTTCCTTATCAGAACACAGTTTTGAATTCCCTTGACTTGTCGTCATTGTATCAACCAAATTGTCAATGTCAATATTGTTCCTTCTTCTGTACAGCAGTGAGAGGGAGTGAGGCAGTTTGAGATGAAAGTGGGAAAAAATGGGAGATTTACAAAGGTTTACCATTGCAGGATAAACATTAGAAATTCATCATTTAGCATTATTACCCTGACCACCTTGTTTAGTGGTGGTCAGGGTTCTGACCAATCATACTCCAAGTCGGTCTTGATCCCAACATCGGTCTTGATGCCACTATTTGAAAGTCTCTGAATCAACAACATTTTGATTCAGTCTTGTCTCAGTCTATTTATTGAAGTTCTTACTGTGATAGAACACCCATCTCTAAAATAACGAATAACTTTAATTGAAGTAGTTTGATTATTACCTCCCAGGCGATTCGAGAGTCTATTGGGGCAAGGCAAAAATTAATCAAGGGGGCCCTACAACCACTGTTATCTAGCTGTGTCCCAGTGATCTTTATCTTTTATTTTTTCACTCCCAGGCAGATATCTCCTCTTCATTTTCCTTCAGTAATTTTCACTGACAAACTTTGGTTTTTATTGGAGAAATACATGCTAAGCAGGGCAATGAAAGTGACTGCTGTCGAATGGGGGCCCATAGGGGAGATTTCCTACTGTCTTTGCGAAATTTACACTTTTGAGCTACTGCTGTGGTTTAAAGTTTGGCATCCCTCAGGGGGCCCTAAGTAGGCTGGGGCCCCAAGCAGTTGCCTGCATTGCCTGTTGACAAGCAGCGCGCCCTGGCCACAACCTTCCTGGTGTCACTTAGACAGTGAGTGACCCGCCTGCTGCACAGTCTTGGTTCTGTCACGGTCTCTAAGCGCTCTGGTTTCTGGTCTCGGTTAGTGTGGTCTTGAATACAAAACAGCTGACAAAAATTATCTTTTAATCTTGGGGTAACAATAATTTTTAGGGCACGGTCACACTGGCAATCTGACCCTGCCGTAGTCAAGCTCATGCCTCACGGTCATACTCAATCAGGACTAAACATGCCTAAGCACGATTACCAAAGTAATACCGCCCATACAAAGTTTTATGTTATTATGAAGCATACTCAGTTTACAAACAGGCGGACTCAAGAGTTTTTTTTTTTAGAGGGATGCATCTGCACATCAGAAAACTCACACCTCTTTGTGGCCTATTTAGAGTAATTTTAGTCAGATATAGCCATAAAACTCTGGATTTCTGTACTCATGCATGAACTGTACTGTGCCAAAGCACACATCTTAAAATAAATAGATTATGAGATTAAGTTCTAACTCTACATCCACAATGATATCAAAATGTATTTATGTTATAATAAAATGCATTTGTATGTATTCAGTACATTATCTGCAGTACAATTATCTAATGCATGGGGCTTAGAAAACACAAGGAAAAACTCAAATTTCTCTAAAATGATTTTTTTGCTTTTTTTCTACGAAATGTGCACAATGATTCAAACACAACCATGCCAGGAAAAGAAAGGCATAATGATTGTTAAATGCTTTCTTTGATTTTTCTGGTCTTTACACAGCATCTATCCCAGTACAAAGCACACCTTAAAAGACTTTTTTGAAGCCAGGGGGGCAATTTATTGCAGTGTAGGCTTTTTGTGTCTGAATTGTTTCGGAAGGCCTGAAGGTGTCATCAGATGTAGCATGCATAACTGAGTTCTGGTGAATTAAAATGTTGCTTTTAAAAAAAATTGAAGTCAAAGGAAGGCATGGGAGGCCCCATTTTATTTCCAGAGGGTTAGTTGGATATAACTAATAGATAGGAACATTAAACTAAATGTACATACTTTATATGCTGCTCAAAAAAATATGAAGACCAAAAAATGCACAGACATGTTCAGTCCGATAAAAAACAATTTAATGCTTTTACATATTCTTGTTTTGCAATGAAGAAGCTATGGGTCAAACATTTCAATAAAGTTAAACCCTGGGCTACTTTTCTTGACTCTTTTCTCTGCTCCCATGTCTTTGAGATCTTGACTTTACTGTAATCGTTTAATGGGAAAAAAAAATACAGTTTTGCCAAAACAAAAACAGAGAATATGGACGTAGAGGAAGTGAAAATGAGACAAGTCCCAAAGGGAGGGAGAGAGAGAGAGAGAGATAATCTCCTGTAACTGGATGGCTGAGAAGTAGGAGCTTTATATGTCAGTCTGACCTGTGTTCTTTAATCCTGCTTTGCCTTTATGAATCTTCACTCTGCAATATTATCTTCAAATTACAACAACCTCCATGGTAATCCCCCCTGCTGTGCCCTATATTACACCTCAGCCTGTGTCTGTCAGACTGATTGAGAGTGATGGAACAAAATTATACTGATGGCTGTGAGACAGTCAAAATGTATATGAAACACAATCTCTCAGAAAGGTGGTTGTACAACAAGTGTTCTTGGATTACAGGACCTGAAACACACAATCCCATTTTATCATCGTCTCTGTTGTTTATTTAATCAGCGCTATAGGACTCTCTAGTGGCCAAACATAGACACTGCATGAACCCACATTTAAAAACCAAGCGTGTTAGTAGTGCAGTCATTGTTTACTATTATTTATTCATGTCATGTCTGCTAGGTCTTGTCAATACACCTTCTGTGTTCCTTGATAAATCAGACTCCATTTATTGTTTTAAAATATCCATTGAACTTGAAAAAGCTGAGAAATTAAAGGGACAAGGAAATCAAAGGACTTCAGTTCAGTTTTTTTGGGGAATCCTTTTAACTGACAACAAATTGACACAAAATAAGCCAACCATATGGTTGGAAGTCATACCTAAACTTTTCTATTTCATACCAAAGCATTACAGAAAAATACAAAATAATTCTCATAATAATAATTCTAATTTATGACACTGAATGGATCCAGCATTGTGCATTAAATTTTTTTAAACATTCAAACACAATGAAAAGGTTGGATCTTGGAAAGAATCTGTAACATGCAATGAATGAAAAAATGAAAAAACACAAGAAGTCTACAGTCTTGCCTTAAGATAACTGCTGGTATGAGCTCATATAGTTTAAAGGTAGGGTGGGTAATTTTCTCCAGATACACTTTTTAAATTTTTGGATAAAATTGTCTTTAGTTCCTGACTGAAATTAATAATTGATGTGCTCTGAAAAAGAAACAAAGAAAATCTGTCATCTTTAGCAGTTAAAACTTTGTAAAATCTTCGACCTATGTCTGCACTCAGATTTTTATTTACAAATCATGCCTCCCTGTCATCCCTGCTCGTTCTCTACCCCATGCATGCACAAGCCCACGCTCAAAGCAAGAGTTGAAATCCACTTCTGGACCAAGCTTGTGCATTTTAGTGAAGGCTCAGAATTGGAGGGAGCACAGAGGGGAGGGGGTAGGTGAAGATGGAGCACGGAAAGAATGTGACTGTAAACATCATGCTGGTTTTCGAAAATTACCAATCCTGACTTTAAATGGCAAAATTCATCTCAGACAAAGTAATTTTAGTTTGAAACCTTTGTCCATAAATTATAGTTTAAATCATCAACAAAATAGAAAATGGCAAAACATTGAATTTTCTGCTTGGAACAACAAGTCTTCAACTACTTTCCCGGCAATCCATCCAATAATAGTTTAAATACTTCAGTTGGCCAAAGTGGCGTGTGAAACCACCTTCATACCCAGTGCTGTTAGCGTGGCAGAAAACAGTGTCAATATATGCTTCTATTTCCACATGATTTCAGTCTCATTACTCTTGAAGTCAAACATATCATATTAAACATATCTATCATGATAAAGGAACATTTGCTTTACACTTAAGCAACACAAAGGCAAAAAGCAAAGAGTCTCAGCAACCTTAAGAGTGCCATCGTGTTTTTTTTTTCTTATTTAATTGATTTAATGTTCCACCTCATTGTACGACCCTTGTCTGGATTTCTCCTTGAGGCCAATAGAGGGAGAAGTTGGCGGGTAGGAGGGTTGAAAGTCCGAAGGACAGGGTGAACATGAATCCTTTGGCATACCGAGATTCACATCTCGACTGCTCTTCCGTCTGATATGAGCTCTTAAACTTCTCCCTGGCACCATCAGTATGCCCGCTCTTTCTTCCACCAGGCCGTCAAACACTGCCCCCAGACTCTGTCGTATTCGCACACAAAAGTTTGGGCAGCTGAAGGCGTACAGAACTGGGTTCAACACTGGATTCAAGAAAGCAAAGGTTGTGGCCAAGGGAAGCCCCACCTCCACCAGGTAAAGATTATTGTGCCAATACAGGGCTGTCACTTCAATCATGCAGAAGATGTGATAGGGAGCCCAGCACAATGCAAATGCTGCTATTACAAATGTCACCATCTTGGTGAAGCTCTGGGACAACTGGCTGGGATTAGTTGATGGGGACAAGGCAGTCGGTGTCAGGGTTGAGGATGGAGGCGTGAGAAATATATTGTTTTTTAATGTTGTAGGTGTGTTTGGTGTTCCAGATTCCCCATTGTTGATTGAAACAATCATTGCCTCTGTGAGCCTGCTGGCACTCTGCTTCCTCCTCCTTCTCCTCATCCTCAGGCTGAGACACATTTGGATGTAGCTCCCAGCAATCACCACCAGAGGGAAGAGGAAGGCCACCAGAATCTTGGAGATAGCAGTTGCTGCCTGTCTCACGTTGCAGTCTCTCTCCAGAGTTACACCAGGGGATGAATACAATGCAAAATTATGATAGCACAGTTTTCTCCCATCCTGTTTCTCTGTCACAGAGCGGAACATGAGGTACGGAAATGTATTAACAGCTGCCCACAACCAGCCCAATGCACACACCTTCCATGCTCCTGCCACTGACCGATGATTCTGGCTCCACACTGGCTTGGCCACGATAAGGCAGCGATCAAGTGAAATTGCCGCTAACAGGAATGCTGACACAAACATGTTTAAGAAAAAGATGGACGCCTGTGTTTTGCAAAGTGGGCCACCAAGCTCCCAGCTATGTGAGGAGCTAAGGTAGAAGGTGAATAAGGGCAGGGTCAGAGTTGCCAAGAAGTCAGACATGGCCAAGTTAAGCACCCAAACAGACGCCACAGTGCGGCGCCGAAGACGGAAGCCCACCACCCAGAGGATGAGGGCATTCTCCAAAATCCCCAGGCATGAAACCAGGCCGTGGATGCAAATCACCACAATATTCGCCTTTGCGTTATTGTTAAGGTTGTGTTCCTTCATGGCCTGTAGCAGAGGGCAGAACAGCTGTCCGCCTGACGCATCTGAGACGGAGGTCACATTTGACATTGTGCTCTGAAAAAACAAAAATAAAAAGTTCAGTGATTGTTGCCACTGGTTGGACTAAAATAGCCTCAAGTTTGATATTTAGCCATGACTATTTTGTGTCACCCAGGACAGCTTAAACCTGCGCTTAATCATTGCTGGGCCTGTGCTTGTTGACTTTTCCCCTTAGGTATATCACCTTTACTGGAAATAAAATCATTTTGCGCAAAATAAACATAGTGTTTTAATCAAGAGCGTAAATTAACTGTCTCAAGATAACACTTGCAATGAATAAAGATTGATTCTCGATTGATGCAGCTAACAGGGCAGCAGTCAAGTAGGGACTTGGGTTGGGGATCGGAGGGTCAAAGGTTCAAGTCCCGGTGCGGAACAAATCTGAGGACTGAAGCACCCCCTACTCGCTGGGCAGCTCCCTCACCTTGACATCACTCAGTTAGTACATATCCATAGTATCCTAGTTGTACATGTGCATGTAGACTGTAGAGCTTGTTTAACAGAGTGTAAAATTGCTTTTCTCCTAGCGGGATTGATAAATGATTTTCTTGTTCTGACCTTGAAAATCTTTTTAAGGATTTTTGTGCATGTGTCAAGCACCAAAAGATGCTACATTCACTTCCCATTTAGTGTCTGCTGAGGTGTTGCACACATTCTTATTATTGTGTAAAAGCGTCAGATGTTGTATGCGTCACTCTCTGCAGTGGCTGATATTTTGTAGTCATGTTTGTAGTTGTCTGGTGGAAATGATTTCCGAGTACAGAGATGGTGCTGATGATAGTGAAGAGGATGATTTTATGACCAACAGACTTGCCGTTGCTTGCAGATGGCTGATACAGTAAATGACTCCCTTTCCTCGTATACAGTGACTAAAGGAAATGAGAACTAATTGTCTGGCTTGTCATCTTTTAGCATCATGATTTAACCTTATACAACTTAATTGACTTGATAATGATAAGAATTAAATCAACATGCCTGACATGATTACTGGTGCTCTTCCTGGACTGCACATTTCATGGGCAATAAAACATGTGTATGTTTTCCTTTTTATTTGTTGTGACAGTCTTGTAGAGTTTTTGAAAATAAATTAACAAAATCAACAAAGACATGGTGCCAGCCAGGCCATTTAATATATAAGTAGTTTACCTTCAGCTTTGCAAGTCTTTAACTTATAAAATGACACATTGATGTGATGACAGGCGTTAGGCGGTGCAAACAGTTAAAGGGGAATCGCTCCACTTACTGTAACTGCTGGATTAGTTGACAAATTAGTTTACACTTCATCCAATTATATCATGTACTTTCACTACATGTACTGTCTTTATTCTGCATTTTCTAGAAAACCCAAAATGACACAACAATTCTCTACATTGTTTCTGATTCAAACATGTCAAAGCCTGTTCATGTGGTCTAACCACATACCAACTCTTTGGCAACTACACATGTTTAGTGAAGCAATGCAGTCTGGGAATGTGTGAGAAGCCTGGAAGATGAGAGCGTGTGGTGTTTAGGAGTAGTTTTATCTTTGTGCCCATCAATCTATCAATCTCTTTTCCTTTGAGATTATCCCGTTGTTCTATTTATTTCAAATGGATGTGCCAGATCATAAACGTTCACAGAAAGGGAAAGTTTTAAAACAAATTCTTTACAAATGTGCTTTAAACCTCTCTTTTTATTCTCTCTCTTTTTTTTCTTCTATTTTAGGCTTTATTTTCATTTAGATAGGAGAGTAGATATAGAAGGAGAGAGAGCAGGAATGACATGCCACAATGGAGCCACAGATCTGATTTGAACCTGGGCCGCCCACTCTGTGGACTGCAGCCTCAGTACGTTGGGCAGGATCTGAGCGCCGGGTCATCAGCTGCCCCGCATCACATCAATGCATGTTTACAATATTTTTTTCCATGTGCCAATTAGAGCTAAATGTGTTTGGTTCTTGGCATTCATATATTGGTACATTAAAAGCTAATCTTCAAAGTCTCTTTGAATGAACTGTTCCCAGCGACTGTTACATACAGCCATGGTGAAACACTTAGTCACACACCTCATCACACCATGTCAGATTAGGCAAACACAGCACCTTGTCTGCACATGAATACAGACATGAGCAAAGTCTATGACATAAGGCTGATACTGAATAAGTGTAAAGTTCATATATGGGCACAAATCTGATGAGATTGTTGCTTCATTCATTTGTTTTTGCAGAGCACATCCTTATGGGAGACCTGCCTTTATTTTATTCTTTGACAACTTAAAAAAATGCAAACTTTGAGGCAGGTGCTTATTTGAAATGATGGGCATGCAGGACAGTTTGTACAAAATAAACACAATGTTTTAAATAATTAGAACACAAATTAATTCAGACCATGATTATTTAGAGAATAAACTTTGAGGTTGTGTCATTTAAATAGTTTTTATATAAGTCAAACATTTTTTTAAAAAAACCAGTGAAGATGCGCCCTGTTAGCCACAATAAAAATGAAAGCGTTTTAGCACTGGCTTTACTTTTAAAACAAAGGTATTTTCGTATATGTGAATTTGAGGCAGATGCTTCTTTGAAATGTTATAGGCATGCTAGACAGTTAAAGATCAAAGCGATATGATTATATTTTTTCCCAGGTATAGGATTTATTGCTGTGCTATGTTAACTATTTGACTGAGTCACAATAACTGAGCATGGAAATCTAAAAACATATGCACTAGATATTTGACCAACTTGTTATTCATTGTTTTGAATAACAAGTTGAATATGATCAAAGCTGTCGGCTGTGCAGGTCAAGAGTAATAGTGATGAGAGATATTTCTTGTCAGTATGAAAACATTCTTTGTAACTGTTGTCAAGGATAGACCTGTAAATTGGTATATGCAACTAGAACTGCCTTCAGTGACGATATGAAACTGATCCATGAATTTACTAAACCTAGAGGAAGTATTACAGCTGCATTTAAAAAGAAACTGTTGCATGAAAAACAACAACATATTGAGACATTAGGATGGACAAAGAATAGACGTTACTGTTTGGAAAAGTACAATAAGAACACCTGAAAAAATGTTATATAAAGGCATGAAATAGATGGTAGAGTTGGATGTAAACATCTGTGGGCCTAAACTAAGGGAGTGAAAATTGCAGACAATCATTATACTGTTCAAAAGAAGAAGTTAATTCAGAACAACTTTGAACACTTACCAAGATGTTAGGTCACATCTGTGAACAATAAAAAAAAAGTCCCAGTCTTTTCTTTAAAAAGAAAACTCTCCGGTCTTCCACTCGGTCTTTCTGTAACAACTTATCATCCCTCCTGTTCTGTCACTTTGGGCAGCTCTCCTGACAGGGAAACGCCCACTGTATTCGTGCAATGCAACACACACACACACACACACACACACACACACACACACACACACACACACACACACACACACACACACGCACCTACACCTACACACAACCTTGCCTGTCTTTCCTGCTGACAAATGGTCTGATGGTAATGATTAATTTTGACAGCAGTGTCATTCTTAATAAATTATCGATCAAATATATAAGATTAAATTAAAACAGAAAGCAAGCTAGCAGAGACTTAGAAATAATCTCAGTCACATGTTGTTGTCTGCCCTATGTGACTGATCATCAAGCCTGCTGGACTTGTAAGGACTAGTTTCACTGACGCTTCATTCTGTGCTATCATTTCCGTGAAGATGCATTACATCGATAAAAAAAACATATTCACATGTTGACACAGCTTTACATTACCTGAAAGAAACACGTTTTATTTTTTTATTTCCATCTGTTGTCTCTAGGCAGGTAACAGAGAAAGACAAATTACAAATAAAATACAATTACAAAGGCACAAGTGACATTACAACAAATATTTTAGCTTCATTTGAAATTTATGCTCAAGAAAAATGGGCAGAATTAGGCCACTTTTTATTTGTAAGGGTTTCTATAAATGCAAAATGAAAGTGCTTTGTGGTTACAAACGTCTCTGCCACCATCTGGTGGTACACACCAGTTAAAACAAGACATTTTCATACCACTGTATTTGTAAAGCTGTCAATCATTTGTTAACTGAAGTTTCTCTCTTAAACTCAAAGGTTTTGTAATCTTACATCCATACACACAGACCCTCCTCAGGTCATGATGACCTTCTGTTTTTTAAGGGACTAAGGGTGTTTGTGAGCCTTCACAGAGATAATGTGAGGGATAAAGAGGGTGTTAACACGACACAACGTCGCAGTTGAATAGCATGTTAGCATGCTACTGTCCCCCCAAACAGGTAAAGCTATGTTTGTCAGCACTTAAAAATAGTAATTAATGTTGTACTGCTTTACCTACACTATTAAATGATACATATGCCAATCAATAGTTCAACTAATGGTCTTGCTGTAAGCAAAAGACAAACACAATTTAGAGAGAATATCAAACCCCAGAACATTTAGGAAGATAATCCAGACACGCTCCCTGGCAAGCTAATAGTGAGTCCTGTATATCCTGGATGCAGGTCAGGATGACAGAAATACGATGGTGATGATGATAGGCAAATATGTGACATGAAAATCTAATTCAGACAACAGTTTCATTATATAATGAAATGTTTAAACAAAGTGAATACTGTATTCCTGTCATCAATATCTTTATGCTGTTCATGATCCTCCAGAGGTGTGGGAAAAACGTTTGCATGACGACTGGTTAAAATCATGTATCCAAAAAAATGTTTGACACAGATGCCCACATTTCATAAACAAGATGGTGTCATATAAGTGTTGTGGCTTATGCTGATAGTGTTGTGTATGCATTCTTTTTGAAACTGCAGCTGACTTCATATCAAAACTAATTCTTCTGAACTGAAATCCTTACTTGCTGATCTTATTTAATGGTTCCCTTTCATTTTTTAAAATGGATGAACAACTGTAATTTATTAAGTTAGCCTGTATTTAGTTTGTAGTTTGGCCTGTTTGACAGAAATGAGGTTAATAGAGTATTAAAACATCCTTTCCCACGAACCTAGCTGTATATGGGAATTTATTTTATTTCATTTGTTTATTTGAGCAGTTGTAATTCTGCTCAAAAGGAGTGGGCTGAAGAAGAAGCTTATCAGTGCCCACCACCAAAATCATTACAAAAAGAATTTACATCAAAACGGTACAAAAGAACAAGGTTACAAAGTGCGACACACAGGAACACAGAGTGGGGAAGAGAAGAAAAAAAATGATAATAATAATACAAAATAATAAATAGAGCAGCATGCACACTTAAACACAATGTACCTGTTTGGGTTTTAACTTTACATGAATGCAAATTGGTTCAACTGCTCCCCCTAGTGGCAACGCTTTTTAATCTCCTCTATACTTGCATCAGATAATCAGATACAGGCTAATTTGAAATAGAAACAGTTCTCTTATTGAGAAAAATGTCTCAGTGAATACCTTATTGTCATAATCAACATCTTGATTTCATTTAATTTCAAACCTTTATTTAAGCCTGAAAAAATCTCTCTGGTTTCCCTCATTTACAATGATGATGAGTTACAAAAAAAAGCACTAAAAAAACAACAAATGATTCTTAGTAAAAACAATCACACACTGCAGTAAAGTGGTTTGAGACAATTGTCATAATTTGTCCAAGAGAAACAGGAGTGTCCATCTTGACAGTGTGCTTTGTAAATGATTCCACATTTTTGGAGCAAAAAAGTTAAATGAGTGTTGTAAATCTAAAAGTGTTTATGCTTTTAGATTCACATCTAACAGCATAAATTGAGTCAAGAGTTGATTTTGGAGTCATGACTCTCCAGGGTTCCACCCCTAACTTACTCGTGACACTTGTGATATCGTAACCTTCTTCACTTTTTTATTAATGTATTAAAGTACATTTCACAATGAGTCCTTACTGTAAGCTGAATCCCGAGGGTGTTCCTCATTACAACGTTTACAGCACAGTTCTGATAACTTGATATTACAAGGAAACTATTGCAGTAAAATGACATAACTGTGTTTCACTGATAATGCCATGATGACAAGGTAGACAGCACACACACGCCCACACACACCTTATTTATGTGCTTTGTCACATATAAACTCCACCCTGCATCATAAAAAGTACTACATATATGGGTCGGTGGGGCTGCACATTGCACTTCTTCAAGACTCCCCAGAAACATCACATCTGAGAAAGAACAAGGTATGATCACAACTATCTTTGTCAAGTTGGCTCAGAGTTCATTATTTCCATTTTTACTGAGAAATCTCTTTGAATAATTAATATAGGACATAACAAATGAAGCTAATAAACAAATGATCAGCTGTCAGAAAACGTTGATAATAAGTTATCAAAAAATCATTATTTTCTCTTCACACTTTTAATGTTTCTCAAAAACAAAACAAAAAAACCCCCCTATATAATTATATTTGGAGTAATTTGTCATATGATTTTATATTGCAACAAATCAGTAACGTAATGTGACCCGACCCTGAATAAGCAGAAGAAGATGGATGGATGGATGCATGAATGGAATTACATGAACAGCTCTGTCATTTCTTCAACCTGCTGGAATAGCTGATGTATTATTAATTTTCTCTCCCTGTAGATCATGACTCCAGTGCTGGTTATAGCTCTGCTGGCTTTGTGCCTATCAGGGCACAGTGTGGCCTTTGTCCCCATTGGAGGTGGGGCATCCACTCATGTCAGCATTACAGGAACGGCTCTATTGCAAACCGTTACAGAAACGTGTAAGGCGGTGGCTGAGGCAGCTGGTCATGAGTTCAAGCCAACGGTAGGACTGTATAAAAAAAGTGAAATGCAGCACAAACATAGGCCAACATACCAGTTTTTTAAGCTACCCTAGTGATGCAGCTTTAGACACAGCAATTATTATGATTATTTTTCTGCTTGATGTTGTTCTCAAGATGCCTTGTATCACCTTGGTGATCCCTTAACTTTTTATCTGTCATGAGGTCAAGCAGAAATTGACCTTCACTTTGGTTTGGAACTTGCAGGATTCCCATGAGCCTCAGCTAACTCTGCTAAGACTTTGAACTGAAAGTTGAATTACAAAATATATCAGCATTAATATTAATATTGATGCATGTTTGTCCTATCAGACCTTTAAACTGATATTTGCTTAAAGAACATCTGTGCCTCACATAGTCGCATGGCTTTAGATTGTTTGATTTCTATTTTAGTGTAACGGATTGCAGACAGCAACACTTGTCAAGTCCTAATCGGAAGATCAGTACATCTTTAAGTATCACAGCCATTAAGTGACTGTGTTTATTAAAACCAGTCATAGCCAGGAGCTGAATGGTGTTGGTGTTGGGGAGCATTCCTACTTTTTTTTTTATACTCTCTAACTCATCAGATTTTTTTGCTTGTTTCTAGAACTGTAACTTTTACCCTTTGACTTCTGACTCCAGGGTTCATCTCCTGAGGAGTTGGTCCAAGCTTGTTTAGGTCCAACTGCGACAGGAGAAGTGTCTGGTGCCAAGTTTCATTCTGCCCTGCAAGAGATCTACACACAGAACGGACTAGTAGATCGTGACTTTGTCAACAGGTGAGAGGATGATAAAAGGGAAAAAATTAAATGATGTGTTGCAATGCCTTAACTGTGATTTTCTCCTAAAACCTTTCAGTGCTCCACACCACTTCAACTCAGAGGCCTTTCTAGAGGGACGCAGGCTAATCACAGAGGGTGTAGCAGCCATAAAGGCTAACATTCGCAATGAGAACTTCCAGGCCTCCAGGGAAACACTGGGCAGAGTGCTTCACACACTGCAGGTAAGGGAAGCAGCTGGACAAAGACAGGCCTCGAAGAAAAGAGACTGAAAGGAGTAAAGACTGTGATGTACAAAGGTTGTAACTGATTGTTTTAATGCTCGATATGGAATCATAACTCGGAAATCATCAATGTTAACGCTTGTGTTTTCATGCACTGTCAGGATTTCTACAGTCACAGCAACTGGGTGGAGCTTGGATACACCGAGCCGTACAGCAATCTTATACGCCCAGATCTTCCTCTAGACAACCTTGCAGGTGTGTTAGTGTTCGTGTTAATGACATACACATTGAAGGATTGTGCAGATAGAATTGTACAATTAGGTTGGCTTGTTATGTAGATGTATTCTGAGTAAAACTTTCCAAGAGAGAGTATCTTCAGATCATAGAGCACATTAAGGACCTACGGTAATTGATAAAAGGACTGAGCGGCTTTCGCGCATGCTGAGCCTGTGCAAATGAGTTTAACTAAAAGATACCACCTGGGGATGTTCTATGTAAACCTTGTAGAGAATCTGGACAACAGTTCCTCCTTTGGGTGACCAAAAAACAGTACACTCTGAACATTTTACTTTGGCATTACTATTATTAATAGAATAAGGGGTTATATTGTGCTGTTGATGTGGCAGTGACTTGACTAGTCAGATAAGGGTTTACTCCATTCACGTTGTTGGAGATGGTATCATAACATGACTGGAAAGCAAGGTTTTTTTTTTCTTTGTATGATTTCCCTTGTTTGCTCCATCAAGGGAATAAAAAAACAATTTTGTTTTAAACTGTGAAAAATAATAGACATTTTTTTCAAGTTTGGCCAGAAGATAAACTTGAAAAAGTGTCCCCTCTCCTCCCTGCTCTTTATACAAGGATGGAGTGAGTCTAGTTGGAAAGAGAGTGCAGCTCCATGCAGAGAATGGATGCGCTGATAGTTTTTTTTGCACATTCACTTTTAACACTGTATAAATGGCACTTTATGGACGTGTTGTAGCTTGAATATCATCATTGTAATGTCTTCTAAATTAGAGATTTTTTGTCTCAATTTGCAATGGTGACAAAGTACTTCCTTCTAATTTGCTGATCAGGGGGGAATTATTTGCAGTTACCCAATCAGATTTCAAATAAGACTCCCTTTAAACTTTGAATATAGAACATAAATTAACTTAAACAGTTAAAGAGATGAAAATTGTCATGGGTTCAGATGAACATTTGTTTTGTTTATCTGTATCTTATGCACATTTCACTTGTGCAGATGTGGACACTGAAACCTGCAGTGACTGTGCTAGTGGAACATGCCCCAATCCCATCCTCCCTAACATCCTGAAGGACAAGAAACTCACATCCGGCTATATGGGAATCTTCTCTGCTGCCAAGCCAAAAGGTATCAGATATATTCTCAAAACCCTTTTAGAAACAAAGGCTGATGTACACTTTAAAAGGTGTAAAAAAAAAAAAAAAAAAAAACAACAAATCCCAAAGAGGACAGTTTTTTTGTATTCATATTTTTTTATATATGAAATCCTGATGAATTGTCATACGGCAATATTAAAAAACATGTTTGTCCTATCAGAACTACAAGACAAACATGCCTCTCTTCTTCAAGATAATTCTGTTAATGCAGAAAAGGACAGTGAGGCTCAAAACAAGGCACAACAATAAATGCCTCCTCTGTCCTGTGCCAGGTAAATGCAGCCATGGAGGTGCAGGTGACCTGACTGCAACAGCAGTTCCTCGTGGAGGCATCAGCAAAGACGAACGTCGCTCAGACAATGTGGCTCTCCACACTGCAGCCGTGAATGTAGCAACTGCTGCCAGTCTCCAGCTTCTGCAGGACATCCGGTTTGCTGCTGGGGACAACGACTTTTTGAGGTACATGAATCAGAATGGATTAATGAGGTGGCTAAGGCTCAGTTGGTAGAGTTGGCCATCTCTAAACCAAAAGGTTAAAGTTCAATCCCCAGCCACATGTCAGATGTGTCCCTGGACATGACATTGCTCTGGCTGCTTTTTCAGCGGCGTATGACGTATAATGATAATTATTTAGACTTAGGGGAATTACATAAAATATTTACCCAACAGTATATTCTCTTCTCCTCTTTATTTTTGCTCACAGAATGATGGGGATCGCCCGCTCTTCTGTTGTGTGCTTCGTCATTGACACAACTGGTAGTATGAGAGATGACATCAATGAAGCCACGGCGGTTGTTTATCAAATTATTGACAGCAAAAAAGGAACACAGGATGAGCCGTCCGAATACATTCTGGTGCCATTCAATGATCCAAGTAAGAAGATTTCTACCTGACCAAGAAAAAAAAAGAAATAATTGTTTGAACTATGGATTTTGATGATGCTATGGCTTATATAAATGTAATGCTAAACTGTAAAGTTTTATATTTAGCAACTACATGGCATGCAGACAGTCTGCATTAAATATCAGTGGCTCTGTTGGTTAAAAAGTAATTTACAGAACGACACATTTCGTACAAAATACCAAAAACAACATGTCATTATTGACCTGCTGTTGGCCTCATTTGTGTTCTTTGTATTTAGAATTTGGACCTATGACCAGAACAACAGACGCTGAAATCATGAAAAGAGAAATTTCAAAGCTCAAAGCAACTGGAGGTGGTGATGACCCTGAGATGTGTCTGTCTGGACTTCAGGTACAAGATCTTTAACAGGGTCAGATTGTAAGGGTGTTTGTTTGTATGGGAAAGTTTTCCAGATGTTTTTCAAAATCTCAAAAACTATAGCGCTTCAAGATAGACTATCAATGTTCTTTATCTTCTCTTACCAGTTGGCTCTCACTGGGGCCCCTGCCTCCTCCCACATTTATGTTTTCACTGATGCTACTGCCAAAGACATTCATCTCAAGGACACTATAGTTGCACTAATCAGGACTACTAAGTCAACGGTAAATATTGACACCCATAATGCCCTATCTTCCCTCAGTCTATTGACGGGACTTTAAAATTACAGGTTCACATGAAATGATCTTGACAGGTATCGTTCTTCATGACTGGGACTACTAAAAGGCGCCGTCGTTCTCTTCGAGCTGCCTCTTTTGAAGACTACAAGGACCTGGCTTTGGCTTCTGGAGGCCAGGCTATCCAAGTTTCTAAAAATCAGTTGCCTCAGGCCACAGACATCATCCTTGATACTTCCACTTCAGCTCTGGTGGGCTTTGCAGTTCTGAAAACACATTCAACAGCACCTATGAGATGTTCTGCTTAGAACAGTCTGAAAAAAAAATGCACTTCACAGTTTTTGCTCTTCCTAATCTCCCTAAGGTGACAGTTCTTCAGCGAGCAAGGAATCCTGGGAAACAAGAGACTTTCTCTTTTACATTGGATGAATCTCTGAAAAATATCACCATCTACATAACAGGAACATCCATTACTTTCACACTGACTAACCCTGCAGGTAACAAAAAGTTTCAAATGGTAATGTTTACAACATGTTTAGCATCTCTTCCTCATGCTATAAATGTCAGTGGATTACACATTTTATGAGTAATAATGCACCATAACATATTCCAGGTGTTAGCCAAGGCCATAATGAGGCCAACGGTAAACTGGGGACCATACAGACCGTGGGTAACTTGAGAAGAATTCGTCTTAATGCTGACAAACTGACAGGAGCCTGGCAAATCCACATCAACTCCAACAAACCATATACACTTACAGTCACAGGTCAGACACTTTACATTTATCTTCATCAAATATCTTTTCTGTTAAAATATGCTCTTGAATTTATACCTATAATTTGCAGATTAAATTACGTATTGTCACTTTATAGGGGGTCTGTGCATGCTAAGGAATTACCAAAAGATCAATAATAATGTCATTTCTATCTCCATATGAGCCTACTTTTTAGCTTAGCATAGCATAGCATGACCTGAAAGATTGTAGTGGAAGTAGACGATCTACCTTGGCTCACGGCAGAGACCTGAGCTGAAGATGTGTGTAATGAGATTTCTTCAAATGCAGGAAAGATAGCCGTTTCCCCCTCCTTCCTGTCTTTGTGCTAAACTAAGCTTATCTAATGCTTGATTCTTAGTATGTAAGGGCACTGCTTATGTTCTGTTTTAACGTGATCCAAAAAGTACAGACTCATTCTTGAAAGGTTAAATTCTTACTGGAAAAATATGCCCCCTTTGGCCTACTGGTTCTACCCCATGATAGTTATGTATACTTCTATCAGCAGCACATTCCCTATTTTTTCAACACTTAACATTGATGCATTCTTTAAATTATTTGACACGTCTCATTTCACAGCTGTTGGTCTAACCTTATTTTGTTATCATTCAGGAAAATCTGACAAAATTCTCGTGTCTCTTTTTAACTGTACTTGTATCTCCAGGTCAGAGCACTATCACCTTCATCTATGACTTTGTGGAAAGTTTCAAGGGACCTCACCCAGGCTATGCAGTACTCAGTGGGCGCCCACAAGCAGGTACACAACAAAACAATGTCTCCAAACTTTGTGATTTGATTGACGCTCATTGGCCTCATACACATTAATGCAATGACTAGCAATTTTTTTAGACAACATGCTCTGCACCAAATAGTAAAAGGACAATAATAGCACGCTACATGGTGAGCAGAATAGATCATTTAGTAGATATTCTGTCAGATATAAACTATCCCCCTGGTATGCCAAAAACAGAGCTTTAAGTAGTGTTCACATTGAGGTGGGATGGACACACAAATCTGAATACACCACCATTTTGCTTTGTTTATGCTAATTGCATACCACCACATATCACAACTCTTAGGCACTACTTTTGTGGCCCTGTACAAAGGTATTATCTAGAGGCCCATTGCAATGACTATTCACAGGCGCCTTAGTGGTCCTTATCACACAACCACTGCAAATGGCAAACAGATAGTTTACTCTAGGATTATGATGAATGAGAAGCACATTGTGTAATTTAACATTGTTTGGCATGTGTAAACAGCTAATGTTTTGCAAAGGCAAGTACATGCATTTTAAAGTTTTCACTTTTATTGTTAGGCTTTTGATGTCTTTATTTATATTAGAGACAGGACATAAATAACATGCATGAAAAGAGCCGCAGGTCGGAATTGAACCCAGACCACCTACTTGGTGTACTACAGCCTCTGTACTCTGGGGCTTGCAGACTAACCACTAGGCTGACGATGCCCTGAGGATATGCCCTTTAAAATTTATCAAAAAGAAAACTACTTAAAAAAAGGATTCAGACAGGAAGCAAAACTATGCTCTAGGACAGTGATGTCAAAACTTTTTTTCTTGTGGGCCAAAATTGTCACGTTAAAATCGCTCGTGGGCTCAGGTTTTTATTTTTTTAAATAATTTTGTTAGGAACTGTTTGTATTTAGACCTCGACAAAAATAAGGTAAATACACAATAACTAATTACAGAGAGAAACTATTTTGTTCTAATTTTTTGTAAAAATATTACGATTTTGTCGATCAGAATCAAAAGGTTAGCAAAAGAAAAGAACATCAAATACAGTACTTTTTTTTCGTCCTTCTTTATCTGTTTTTTTTTTTTAATCTCAGAATGAAGTCTGTAGCGTGGTTAATGTTTTTGTAAAAGCTTTCTGTATTTAGCTCAGGTTATTAAATGCTTAAACAAGAGTCTGCTTGTTTGCAGAAAAAATGCAAAGGTTCATTTTCATAGTTAATAAATAAAGTGGAAAATCTTAATAAGGCTGTGAGCCAAAATTCTTTCTTCGATTAAAGTCGGGGGCCGCAAAAAGTCCACTCAAGGGCCACAAATGGCCCCTGGGCCGCACTTTGGACACCCCTGCTGTACAGGACAATGATGTAAGACAATTAAGAATCTATATTGTTACAAAGAGAGTTGGTGGAAAGATTCTTAATACTTATCTACTGCATTATCAGTGAATCTCTTTTAACTTCCTGCTTCTTCATCCTTCTAACTTCATTTTTCAATTCTGGAAAACTCAGGCCAGCCAGCTTCCCTGATGCTCTCAATAATGGGTAGGAAAGGTCCATCCTCGTTTTCTGTTGGTGCTGTTAACCTGGTAACTGTGTCTAGCCCTGAGACTGTAAGTAATGGCACAACAACTGACATGGGCAACGGCAACATCTTGGTGACTGTTGTTGCAGTCCCTGAGGGGGAGTTTGTGATCAGTCTGAAAGGAATTGACAAGGTGTCAAACAGTGAATTTCAGAGGCAGTCAACCACCCAAATGTCTGTCTCCAGAGTGAATATACAGGTTGGTACATTCATCTCCTTTTTACAACTTGTGTCCAATTAAGGTTTTGTTTCCTTTAAAGTCTCAGTAAAGTTTATGGACACAATGGCAATAAAGTTTCCATTGTCTTGAGGTATAACAATATGTTTTGTTTCCTTCTTCTTCTCTTCCATATACCCCAAGGCTATGGTAGATAGCAGTGTGGAACCAGGAAAAGCCTTAGAGGTACCCTTCAGTGTCCGAACCCAGGGTCCTGGTGGTAATTACACCATTACAGCTAAAAATGACAGAGACATCCCCATGACCTACCCAGCCAGGTGAGGGGAAGCAGCTTAAAACAATTCCTTTGAGCAGAACCTTATCAACAGTAACTGCTGATAAGGTGACTTTCTGTACGCAAAGTTTCCCTTGCCTTAGGGCAATATGACATCAGGGTGGAGTAACAACTCAAGTACATTCCCACCCAACAGTTGTCGGTATGGGTCAGACTCAAGGTGTTGCCTACTTAGTTACTTTCCATAACTACGCTGACTGTTTTCTGTGATTGAACAGCTTTGGAGAAGAGAACATAAGCAGGGTTTGAACTTATTTTTCTTTTTAATGTTTACTCTGTCATTTTAAGTAAATTTTTCAAAGCCGAGACAACCAAAAAGAAAAAATCTAAATGAATTGATGCCATCTTTGCTTTCTCGGTTTACCCCACATTTAAATTGTGGTTGTTAATAGATCAAAAAACCGTGCCATGTGGTCTCAGAACACATTTGAGGAAGAAATGTTCTTGTTCTAATTGCTAAATTCACTCAACTGGACGCAAGATGTGGCTGATGTCATAAAGCCTGACACTGCCTCAAATCTGCCAAATGATCTGAAAGCTGTATAAACTGGAATACATAATCTATGAATTACTTGACTATAAGTATGAATACATATTTCCTGTAATCATTGTGTTGTTTATTGTCCCTAACAGCCTCACATTGACTACTGGACAATATGGCAATGGAACCTTGACCATTAAACCACCTGTCAGCTTGCCTTCAGGCACTGATGTCACTGTTACATTGGAAGCCAAATCACTAAGTGGTGCTGACTCCAATTACGCAGTGTTGAAAATATCTGTAGTCACCGAGGTAACAAGACACACTCTGAACTACAGACTTATGATTATATTGTCTAAAGTCCTTTAAAATGACTCTAAAAAGGATCCACAACAGAGCAATGTTTCCAGATTAAAATTTTTAATACATAATTTACCCAAATGACTCATGCATTAATTTTGTCTTTCTTTTTCTGCTCTAGATTACAGATTTTGTTCCACCTCTGTGTCAAGTGGTTAGTGTGCTGGCTGATAATTGCACTCATGATGAGTCTGAGTGTGGACTCTTCCAATGGGAGTTTTTGGCCAACCTAACAGATGGAAATGGCACTGGAATAGATAGAATTGCTCTGCAACAGGGCAATGGAAACTTAACCTACACTACCTTGAGTAATCCTCTCGTTGAGACACACTACACAAGCTCCTGCTGTTCTCAGATTGTTGAGTTTACAGCAGTAGACAAAGTTGGCAATGTGGGCAAGTGCTACCATTCAATTGAACGTTCTGCTGGCCCTCCTGCCTTATCCCTTTCTCTGCCACTTTGGTTGTGCCTTCTGTTATCTGTGCTCCTCACAAGGCCTTGAACGGCCTAGGCAACTACATTAAAGTGTGAGAGTGATTAGTCATACAGTCAGTATTTAAAATAATCATTTAGTTCTATTTCATTGTCAAATTCTATTAATGTTATACACATCATTGACATTTCACAAGAGGCAAGAAAATCCTTTTAAGATATTAAAAGGGCTTAAATCTATATTTTGCATTACTTTATTTGCGTACTGTTAAAGTTGATTAATCTATGCTGAACATTTAGCAGCATGCAGGTAAGTTGAGTTGGCTGGCTACCAGTAGCCTAGTAAGCCTGTGAGTCTGAAAGGAAATCTTCCATTCTGTAATTAAACTACTTAATTGTCAGTCAAGAACAGACAACAATCTTGAATAGGAATGTGTTCCTTTGGTTTTAAAATAGTACGTAAGTATGTTTTTGGGTAATACAAGTTTAGTTTTTGAACACCATCACTTGAATCATTTGTCATCAGTTGTCCTAGAATAGCAGTATGTCCTACAGTGTTTTGTGACTTATCTGGAATTACTTCTTTTTTCAACAAGAATACAACACAGAAAACCACATTACAACTTAAAACACACAAACATTTCACCAGGTTTTCTGCCGTCTTAAACAGTCATTCTATATTTAAGATAATTTCAAATATATAGGCCTACCATATTTAGATATTTTTTGATGAGTATCCTTGGAGCATCAATATAAAGCCTTTGCAGGGTGAGGAAATACATTTCTAGTACACAATTATTTTAATATAACGTGATCTGTAACTATCAGATCTTTATTAATCAACTTACTGCAGTAAGAGCTTAAGTGTTTTTTTAGTAAACCATTAACTTCAGGGCTTTGCTTTCCACTGGTCTTCAACCATTTTGCTAATTGTAATAACACATCAGCATAAATGCCCATAATGTGTCAATGTAAATCTGTCATGATAGATTTTCAGAATTGAAAGGACCAGGTACGGTGAATGTGCATGAAAACAAATCAATGCTAATTCAACATTTGCAAAAAAAAATCTGAAATGAGGTTAAACACTGTATCCAGTTATTAGTTAGAAAATTGAGAATAAGCTTAATATCTCTAAAATGTAAATCTGTTGTTAATGTCTTCTGTGACACAGCAACATTTCTGGGACAATGATAAACCAAAGGCTGAATTTCAGTTTAGGTCTGATTTTATTGTACATTGGTAATTTACAAACACAGGTCTTGTTGAAGTGTGGTTTAATGACTTCCTGCTTGTTCGTCTTAGACTCTCTATCAGGATAAAAATCTAAATCAAAGATGTCGTCTTCTGTGTTTATTGAAAGCCACCTACATTAAAGCAGACTTCATGTGATCTATTAAAAAGACAATGCAGAGAAAAATGTGAAAACTGCTAATTTAAAACATCTAATGAAACATTAACTCTTGTGATTTTTTTTAAACAATGTCTGAGAAAATAAAAATCTACATTAAGTTAACAATTCTGTTGTCTGATATATAAACTGGCATTAACCGATAAATAAGAATTCTGAATTAAGTTGACATTGTTTCTGTATCTTCTTGTCGTCCTGTAACAGCAGTCAAAATAATGAACATTTTTTTAACAAATATCACAACACTTGGTGCAATTGCAATATTTTAGTCTTTTTTTTTTGCGTCAAACAAGTAGTAGAAAATGTAAGTAGCCAAACAGCAGTCTTTATTAAGGACCCATGTCAAGAATGAATGTTTCTTCAACATTATAGAAGCCTGGTTGGGTTTCAACAGTGTGTTTGGTTACAAAAACCTGCATTTTGTCATCTTATCACCAATATTTAACAACGTGAATAAATAAGGAAAGCAGCGTCCATTAGTTTAACATTTGTTCTAGAAAAAAAAAAAAAAAGGAGAACAAAATGATGTTTTCCCTCTCCATCTAAAACAGCAAAAGAAAAATCCACTTTCCATACACAATAAGGGTTAAAGAGGCCATCCTTTTACAAAAGGGGTTACTGCACTCGTGGTTGGTTTCAGGAGAACCAATCTGGTTCCACATAAAGAATGGTGTGAGGGAGACTCAGCTAGCGAGGTGCTGTCAAAACCTAAAAAGGGCAAACAGCACCTTTGAAGCTCTAACATTAAAACTTTCCTCTTTTATTCTATAAAATCTGAACATACAAACATTTACCTTTCAATGAATCAGCAGAAATGTATGTCTAGTCTTTTTGCTAAGCTAAAAGACTCCTCTCTTTATATTGCGCATACAGACATGGCATTAACATTTAAGATCCCATTTAAATGTTCCCAAGATCTACTCTGTAATGACTTTAAACTATGAACAAAAATGAAACAATCATGTCATCCGCTAACAACAACTTCTTGTAACACTATTTACTTTTCCTTCAAAGTAAAGTGGCATCAAAAAAAGAACCCCAGGATCCGTGTCAAACAAGTTTAAAAATAAAAGACTTTACAATTTTTATATAAGAAACTGTTTTCCGTGCAACAAGAGGACTGCCCATCTCTCATTGGATTTTATGGACATTCTTCACATGCTTTTTCAGGTGGCCTGACTGTATGAAGCTCTTTGGGCAGTGCGGACAGTTGTGTGGTTTCTCTCCTGTGTGAGTATACTTGTGCCTTTTCATGTTATTGTTGTCTAAAAATCCTTTTCCACAGAATGGACACCAATATCTCTTCTCCCCATTATGCCACCTCAAATGCATATTTAGTTCTGTCCTCCTCGCAAATTTTTTATCACAGAGGTTGCAATGGAATGGTTTCTCTCCTGTGTGAATCCGAATGTGGGCTTCCACATCTCGCTTTGAGAAAAATCCATGGTTGCAGACCTGGCAGACAAAGGGCTTGATCCGGCCGTGCACTACCTGGAGGTGCTTGGTAAGGCCAAAACTGTAGACAAAACCCTTCCCGCATTGCTGGCAGATATGGATCCTCCCATTGCGGTGCACTCGTCCATGCCGCTTTAGACCCTTTGAGTCTGGGAAGCGCTTTCCACAAAGCTTGCAGGAGAAAGGACGGCGACCAGCGTGGAGACTGACGTGGCTCTCCAGAGCAGCATTACTGCTGAGGACACGTCCACACTCCCCACACTGGTTTTTCAACAGACGCCAACCGATGATTGATAAAGGCTGTAATGGTGATACAACAGGTGGCCCTCTGACAGGGATGGGATAGACGGAAACACTGGGGGGGTAAACTAATACATCACTCTGGGATTCTTGTGTGTTGGGTGATTGCGGTGGCCTCTTTCCCTCTCCTGAAGGGGTATTACTGGTTGGCAGAACAGGAGGAATCCACAAACCTTTTGCTGTACATTTCTTCACATTCTCCACGCTACAGGTGTTGTCTGCGAACTGGCTTGTTTTGGCTTTATTTAGTAGATTTGATTGATTATTTATTTTAGCTAATGTTTTGTCTTTTGCATTATTCTTAGAATCATCCACTCTTAGGTCATTCTTTCGACCAGGACTTTGAACTAGTTTGGGTTTCTTGGCAGGTGTGGATTCCCCGGTCTTACTAGAACTAAAACCCTCAGCCAATTTAGGTCTTCCAACATTCTGGAGATTAGTTCTGCTTTTAGCGTTTCTAGAAGAAGCACCATCCTTGGTAGGTACTTCAGGGCTAGAACCAATTTTACCTAAACCAGATGTCCCAGGACCAGAAGAAAATGATCTAGTCCTTTTCGGTGTTTCAGTATAAATAGGACATCCAACTGTTTTTTTACTTTTGGGGATAGGGCTATCTTCAGTTGAACTAGAACTGTGACGATGCACACAAGTGGTATTTTTCTTCTTCGAACTAGCAATATTTTTATTTGCATTAGACCTTCTAGGATTAACTGGCGTTATTTTTGTCTTCTTAGGGGTCGAAAGTTGTTTACTTAAACGAGACCTCCTAGGACTAACTGAAAGGCTTTTGGTCTCTTCAGGGATAGCACTTGGTTTAGTTGAATTAGACCTCCTAGGATTGATAGGAGTGCATCTGGTCTTTTTAGGAGTAGCACTTTCTGTAGTTGAGATAGATGTCTGAGGAGTCACAGAAGTGGTCTTTGGATGCTTTGAGCCAGCACAATCTCTTCCTGAACTTGAGCTGTTGGGATCCACAGGTATGGATTCTCCAGTGGCTTTGTGCCTTCTTGAAAGTCCCCTAAGGGATCTCTTGGATCCCGCAGTGCCTTTACATACATGAGATCTCCTTGTAGTGATAGGACAGGGATCTCTGGTTGCCTGTTCAGGAGTTGTTACATCCAAAACTGTTCCTTCGTCTTCAGGACTAAAAGGAATGGGTTCAAACGTTGTGCTCATATCATCAGAACTGTCCATTTTCAATGTAGGCTCGTTAAAGCTTCCAGTGAGAGTCTCTGTTTGTGTACATGAATCCTGGTTTGTCTTTGAGTTTATAGCTTCAAAGTGAGTTTTGAGGTGATGTTTGAGTTTGGACACAAGGACCTTTTTCTGTAACTGTTTGTCAATGGTCCTAGTTGTAGGCCAAGTACTGTTGGTATCAACAGACTCTTTGGTGGGAGGCTATGACAAAAGAAAAGAGGAAAAAAGAGTCAACAAAAAAGGCAAAAAGAGTAGTCACAATTAGTTTAAGGGATTCCGGTGCATTTGAAAAACAGTGCCAACATTTATGTTTACAAATATCGTGCAAATTATAAATGCCACTATAACATACTACAATCAATTTGATCTGTTAATGGTACCCATTGCAAGCACAATGTATAGTAACCACTACAAAAACATAAAAATGTAACCCCCATAACAACCATATAGCTAAGAATAGATAGAGAATTGGGAAGTACTATCTTACCTGTTTTGGGTCTTGCAGGATTGGTGACACAGCTAATTGGGCCAGGAACTGTGTTTTAGTCATAAGTAAATGAGGGTCAGATGGGTCCTTGGATTTTATGGACTTCAGAGAAATGACAGCCGGTGACTGTTGTCCTGTAGCAGGGTCACTGGGTGATGTACAGTCCTGTACTATCATGCTTTTTATTTCTTTTTGAAACATTGAAGTTGTCTGTTTTGGGGACTTGTCAGATATGTCAGATGAAGGTTCAGTAGACCTGGATGATGTAGATGATTCATCCAAACCAAAGGCTCTCCCAGAGTGTAATGGTAACTCCCTTTGAATCTCTTCTCCAGAGGTTTTAGGAGAAACAGAGATTTCTTCAGAATTAGAAGAAATGTCAGAGGATGACACTTGTATCTCTGATGGCTGAGTTGATAATGGTGTCTCTTCTGTGGCACCTTCTTCGAAAACAGATTTTGTTTCAACTGATTTATCTCTTGGGTTCCTTGATAGTAAAAGTGGCTTTTCTGTTGCCACTGGAAATGGAAGCCTGTTCAATCTGACGACAGGAGAGAGCTTTTGTTCAAGAGGACATGGTAGCACTAAAGACTTAGCTAAAGTGGAAGGGGTTTCTGACGGTTCATTTGTTGCATTTGTTGTATCAGAAATGGAAGCAGTTTGTTTAGAAGATTCCAGGTTGTCAGAAGTATTAGTCTGCTTTGTAGACGAGTCCATATCAGGGACGGTGTGCATTACACCAGAAATGCTGAGATCCTGCGGCACTGCCATCAGCTGTGGCGATTCCTGCTTGCTTGTAAGAGCCATGTTCTGTGACTGTTTCCTGAGTGCCATAGCTGACGACTGTCTTGAAATTACAATTGTTATTTTAGGTTGTAAAAGACACCTTGACTGTAAGTCTGCTGGGGGAGGAGTCAACTGGGGCGTGTCGACAGGAAGCGGCACAGGAGGTTTGTCTGAAGGAGTCAAGTTCGGTTGTTCAATTTTAATTTGTTGCTTTATTTTAGCAGCGTTGGCTCGTGAGACCATATGCTGTTGTTTCACTATGACAACCTTTTTGTGGGCCAGAGCTTTAGCAGTTGTAGTAGTTTGAAGATCAACCGGTTGTGTCCCTGTCTCAGCTGGTGCCTCATCCACAGTTTGCAAGGTTTTGCTTTGGTTTGCAGCCATTGTTTGTGGGGAATCAAATGCCTTTTCCTCTGCTGACTGATTCATGGCTTCAACTAATAGCATTGCATCCTGAAGAGTTACAGAGCTGCAGCGCCGTCTTGACTGAACTGATGGTGCTTGTGGTGACTTGGCTGTTGGAGCCGTTTGTGTTTTAATGGAAGAAGAAACTTCAGTGGATGGAGCCTTTAGTGTCCCATCGTCCATACATCTTTTTTTTATTTCTTTCTCCTGTTCAGAAGATGGTGGAAGTATTTGTTTTACCGACTGTTGCAAATGCTTTGCTTTCTTTGGAGGCCTTCCTCTTTTTCGTCGTACTGGTAAGTCAGGCTGTAAACTAGCCACTTCCTCAGCCACAACATTTTTCAATTCTTCTGCTTTGTTGGTTGGTGCGGGTGAGATGTGTTGAGGAGGCTCTTGTTCAGAGGACTGGTTGTGGACTTCTTCTAAACTTGCAACCCTTCCTAAATGGGGCAGTTTTAGGGACACTCCAGTCTCTTCATTACTTTGAGGGGATGATATTTCTGCAGTTGGACATTCCTTGTTGACGGACCCTCCATTTTCAGTTACACAAGCAGAGACCAATGGTGAACCTAAGCACAACAGTAATAGTTAAATCAACAGGGTAATTTGAAAATAAAATATTGCTGGAGCAGTGACAAATAAACCTTACCACCTTTTATAAGCTTCACTCAATATTTTAACTCCTGGAACTTTTGATTCCTTACTTGTATTTTTTCTGAAGGACGCAACAGGATCAACTTCCTTTTGCTTGATATCAAACTGCTGAGGAAAATCACCACAGACCTGTAGGTGACAAAAACCTGTTCAAGTAAAAAAAAAACAAAAAAAAAAAACACCAACGTGGATTTGATTCTGCTTTAGATACTTGCGCACCTCCAGCTGTTTCTCAGGTAAAGAGGCAATCAGAGAATCTCTCTTTTCACGATTCTCGTAGTTGTGCTCCTGCCAAACGTGCCGCATTACAACATTACCACATTGTTGCTCTTGATTTTGCATTGATGATGGTCTCAACGGTTCACACTGCTCCACCAACACCATATGGAGAGGAACAAGATCTGTAAAACAAATGCACAGAGAAATAATAAAAAGCTGTTATTTTAAGACTAAGGTCTTAAACGCCCATGGCCTTAAAAGTTGTTTGTTTCCACTCATGGTTAACAGTAAAACAGTTAAAAACAAAAAGTAGTTACCAGGTCACATATCTTTCTCTGTCTGTCAACCCCCTCTCAAATATCACAGAATGAAGCATGGAATAGACCAGATGAACAAAACTTGGACCCAACAGATCGCTAATGAAGTTTGTAATCGCAGCAACCAACTAATTCTCCACAAAATGCACTGCTGCTTTCAATGTGTACACTGATTACCCTTAGAGACAATGCAAGTACAATGACTTCAAGTAATCAAAATACTTTTTTGTCTGTTGACAACGACACTATGTTGCACTTATAAAGAGAAAAACTGCATGATTATTATGGCAGTAAATGTGTATTTTATAAAGCAAGGCCACTGATATTATATGTATGCATTACAGTAGTGAAAGATGTAGGTGATGGGACAGTCAAGTGGTCCATGTTGTGAACCCCATTAGCATAGAATCGGCAACGGCACAAGATGCTAAACTAAATGGCATATATTCTAGAGTTAGGTGGTATCTAAATTATAATGCCGTTAATTTTCTGTGACAAAATAAACATCACATGGTAGGACGTGAGATGAGTCGGCTAAATTATTACACAATACAGTCAGCACGCTCATGACTGGATTTGTTAAATCAAACACTAGCATAGTGAAAAAGATTATGAATGAAGAGCCAATATTTAAATAAAACATAAAGGGTTGAGCTTCATCCTCAACTCTCCTTTTCCCCGTTTCAATTTCAACTAAAATACAACAAATGTCTTCTAGGAATAACTGTCTCAAAATGTATGCTCTAGGGGGCGTATGCAGGCAAGGGGTGCACATTTCTTTCTTAGATGCAAATCAGGATTTTTTTCTCCCTGAGAATTGAGATTACAATTCACTCAAGACGATATTTATATTTTTCAACTTTTAAAGCCTTGTTTTCACTAAGCAGTTCAGTTCGGTTTATCTCGGTACAGCATGCATTTTGTTGCGTTTCCATAGACTAAAGCTGGGAAAGATCCCCAATTTACCGACCTGTACCGTCCTACTTTTTGGGACCCTTCCGATGGGGTGCCAAGAATATCGTTGGGACCCATGGTGAAACACTGCCTCAAGGCAATAGATTGGGAGTGCACTCAACATGCAAATCTTTTCTATTCCCCCTCTCTCTCCGCTTACAAATTTATTACTCCTCCACACTCCATCTCCTGTTTGAACGCGTGTCACTGTCCTCTTTCCTCCTATTCTGATCACCCTTGCTCTGCTTCTGTTTTATCTACCCTCCTTAACTCTGTATGGTCTGCTGGCCCTACTGATGTAGGCCTGATTGATATGGAAACCCTTGATATCCCTCATAAACCAGATGTAAAGTCCAGTCCGGTACGGATCAGTCCAGTACCGATCCCTTTGCGTTTCAATAGCCACCCATGCTCCATTTGGTAGGCGCTGTGTAAGCCGGATGACGATAGCCGCTATGTAAATAACGTCATATGATAGCATCTAACCGCTAACTAATAAATTCAACAAAGGAAACGCTACACAAACAAAGCCAACGCTGGAAGACATCCAGCGGTTCATCCATTCTGTCCCTGACGTGTGACTCTTTATTACAAGAACTCAATCCAGCTTTGTTTCAGAGAAGGATGTGTGCCGTGAGGAGAAACACAGACGTAAACAATCAGCTGTGTATTACAGCCAGTGGTTTAAACACAGCAGCAACTATCTGTGAACACCAACACTCATGTTTATGTTTAAGCTTACTCCATCTAGTATGAAATAATGTGTTGCTCATTGCTATTGTTGTGTTAACTGGTTGATAATTAAACAGGTCAAACGCTCCATCCCAAGTGTTATTCCGGGATGTACAGAACATGGATTTTGTTTAGTCCCAGTTATGAAGGATTGCTTTTGCTTTTTACTACGTTTGTAATAGGATTTAAAAGGGTTGGGTAATTTAGTCCATAGTTATGACTGTGGTTGGTTGTTGTTTTCTTTTTCACATTGTGCTCTTATGCTTCTCTCCACTCGCACACTACAATCTCTAGGGCGTTGCTCTCAGCAGGCAAATTGAACAAACCTTCTGAGTCTCTTCTGTCCCTTCTCTACGAAAACCAACACGCACAAGGTGACTTAAAAACCCCCGAAATATGTCATTCCAAATAGTTGAGTCAAAATGAAAGTCTTAAGTTTGCAAGCCTATTAGCCTAGACTAAGGCAGGTCTGACTTATGTGAAGTACTCTTTTACTCTTTATTTTTATATTGTTGAGATGTTTTGATGTTTGCTTTTTTCTCTTTTCTGATCCTTTTTGTCTGCTTTTATAAAGTGCTATATAAATATAAAGTTATTATTACAATATAAAGGAGGGCTGCCACTCAGGTGCATTAACGGGACGGACTGCTGATCTCACTCTGTCTATCGTGTGGCCAACAATTTTATAAATAAATAAAACATACATTTGTATAAAAATAAAAAAAAGTTTCGAAATATAGTCAACTTGGACGGCTACAATGCATCTGCGTGGGAAACAGGAGTGGGTAAGAGTCAACACCCACAAATGAAACCACATGCCTGTGAGAATCTAAATGCTGATTTTTTTTTCCCCTCGATGAATCATCTATCCCTTATTCAGAGACTTTATCGTGTAGAAAAACTACACCCTGCTAATGACAATAGGAGCGTTTGGTACCTTTAAAATACATTATTCTGTCCATGGTGACATGGTTGGAGTCAAGACAGCGTGGTACGGTTTCCCTCCTATTTAGCATCACAGGCTAACGTAGGCTAGCTTTTATAAAACCGACACGTGAACAGGAGGGGTTCAACTGTATTCAACTAGACCTGAACGCTTAGCATACCGTGTATTAATCACCAAACACTATCAAAATGTAAAATTGGTTGATGTGAACTCACCACATTGAACAGCTGTGTCCCGTTTGTCAGATCCGTCGCGTTGCTCCGGAACAGACTCTCTCTCTCTCATGTTTGTTGTCTGGCTCGTCGCCTTCTCAAACTGGCTACATCTTCGTTTGAGGTCCTCATTCTCCGTCTTCATTTTGGATATTTCTGCCTTCAGGTCGTCGACCATAGTTTCGAAAAGTTTTGTAGTCTCCGCGATAGCACCCTTCAGCATGCTCTCCATGACCGACGAGTACTTCGTTTGAAAGTCGTCCGCAGACATGTTGGAGTCGTTTTAGCTCCCTCCTTTTATCTATCAAGTGTTGTAGCTACGAATCCACGGTGATAATATAAGGGCTGAAAATGACACAAACACAGTGATCGGATTCAGTCCAACATGGCTCCTTCCCTCCAACGAGGTCTGCCGTGTGTGACGCAAACACAGGATGGACTACGACGACATCAACTGATCCGAGCTGAAAACTGTTAAAGAAAATATTCTGGTGTTAATTCAAGAAATTAATAACCACAAGTGAAGAGTCGATGACCGACACTTAGTGATAAGACGCGTTATTCTTCAACAACCCAGCTCAGACAGAAATGGCCTTCTTTTTCTTCTTCTACCTTGACGGCGAATAGCAAACCACAGAATTGCTATCGCCCCCTGCTGTACCGGTGTGTGTGACCTGGGCCTTATGTCCGTCTGGTTCATAAAAGTGTCCCTTCTCCCGACCTGTATTTTAAATCCCGGAAGTGCGGTTGTTTACGATAGGAAATGCGAAGGCTCATCTAAAATCCATTTTTTTGACGTTGCAGCTCAGCGTCTGAATACGGTTTGATACTAGATTAATATTCAACTTACCATATCCATATATGTTGAATGGGAATGTAGTGTTGAAATAAGTACTTATGACGTGGTCGGGTACGTAACGTCACTCTGATACCACACTGGTGTACAAAAAGCTAGCTAACGTTGATAATGGAGCCCTCTGCACTGTGTTATTAATATATCTGTTTAACGTCATACAGCCTACCCGACACCACTCACTGGATCAATATTAGCTGTGTGGGATAAATGCCATTCATGTAAAGTGTAAATCGACTGATACCCTCGCCAGTTTTACAGAAAGAAACACAAACTGTCCTGACTTTCGTCACACACGTTTTGCATGATGGCAGAGAATGTAGCTTCGTTTCAGTCTCAACTTTCGGGGGTGATGGAAACAGTCTTCAAAGCTGCGATGTACGAGATCAGCCGGCTGGTGGAGGACAGTTTTGTGGAGGAGGTGACCCGGTGCAGGGATCAGGTTGAGTCCCTCAAGAGACGACTGAAGTGGTCGGAGAGTCGACGTAAGGAACGAGAGGGAGACCTGAGGGCGAGATGTGCTGACTGCCGAAGAGTCGAGGCTTCTCTGGAGGAAGAGCCAAGAGCCACAGGTGAGTCTAACGTCTTTGAACACTTCTTTCACCAACATGTCATATTCATAATGGATTGAAATTGACCTGTGTAATACGGTAGTAATGATATTATTAATAATAATAATTAATAATAACTTTATTTGTATAGCACCTTTAAAAACAATGGTTTACCAAGTGCTTTACAGATAAAAAATAATACACCAACATTCAGAAAAAGAAGGAACAGAGGTTAGCACATAACAGAAATACAAGAGATACAACAGGCAGGTATGAGGCAGTATACGAATACACGTTATACAAATCGAGGCAGTGTCTGTCTGTCTGTGTCTGTCTAATACGTTTATGGAAAATTAGTTTAAAATCAACCAGGAGAATTAAAAGAAATACAAATAAAACGGAGGGAGGGTGGGACGACATCACATCACAGGCTGTAAGTTTAGCTGTAAACGTATTGACCTGTTTACAGCGAAAGAGAACTGTGACAGTAAAGTTGCAGGTAAAAAAAAAAAATCAGAGTAAATTTAGAAGAGCTGCAGACGAGGCTTTTTCAGTCCATCTCTGTGGGACATTCATTCACATAATACACAAGTACTTTGACTTTTATGAAAACAAACTTTGATTACGGTGTCCTAAAGGGTGCTCCACCAATAAAGTTGGTTTTGCCTCGCAAAATCCTTCAAGGAAATATTATTAATGGTGCTCTCCGGGTAAAAAAGAAACATTTTCCTGTCCTCTACAGAAAAGTGTCTTAAACAAGAGAACGTGCTGCAAGAGGTGTCCAATGGCTCAACAGGCAATGATGGTGAGATACCATGTCAAGAATCAGAAGAGGCACACGATGCAATGAAGACAACACAGGTAGAAGAGACCTTATGGCACTTCTTTAAATGACAGAAAATGATTTCAGATGTTGGTTGAAAGGGGTCAGTTCCATTGTTACACTCTCCCCATGACTGAAATATTGTAGCATTGACTAAGCCTTGCTCTTTGATCTATTGAGAAGTTTGAATTTTTAACATTTTGTCTTTTTTTTTGTCTGTCAGTCTCCAGATGAAAAGCTTGATAGACTGCTCAAGGAGGAATCTCTTCAAATCTCACCAGAAACGAATGAGTCGCAAGAGAAATGGGGAGTCAGTGTGGAGGGTCAGTCTGGTCTTCTGCAGATACAATCACAAACACAGGAATTTATAGCTGTCCTGATTTTCCGTCCTTTCAGTGTAAAGATAATAGACTTCACAGTGTTGGTTTATTGTAAAATTATACATCACAAGATGCACACTCAGAACTGGCTTAAATGTCTTTTTAATTTCGTGTCAAATATTTTGTTTTGTCATTGCTGCATAGCCGTTCAAATCAAAATGTTTACATGTTTGCCCTCTCCCAAACAGAGGCATCAGGTCAGCCGGGGCCCAGTAAACGTTTCATCGACCACAAGATCCCAAAGTGCCATGAGAACTGGGAAGCTGGCTTTGAACAGAGGCCAGATTCAGACCAAGGCGGACACTCAGGTGACCCATGTGAATCCGTTTTTCAGAGCAGGTATGGAATGGAAGACTTGGGTGGTTTTGACAAGACTGGCTATGGAGACACAGATATGATAGATATGGATAACCTGGATGGGTTACATGGATCACCGTCCCACCTGGGTGATGATATGAGTTACATTGGGAACTATGAGGGGTGTGTGGAAGCACCAGAGGCAGCTGAGAATCAAGTTTACCAAGCAGGCGCTTCTCGGAATAGAAGGGGCCTGGTTGGTCCTTCTGCAGTTTCACCCTCGAGGACTAACAATGAAGTGAGTGGAGAGTTCAGCTGTTTGTTGATCAATGAAGAAGGGTATCTACAGGACCCAAGTATCTTGTACCCCGAACAGGTGTCTGGCGATCCAGGTGGAAGGATGAGCCTCCGGGGCCATGGTATTAGTGTTAATCCGTCCTTAGATAGCGCCGAAGATATGTACGGGCCGTCAGATGGCTACAATGATACCTTTATCCTGGCGGAGAGAATGCAACATCAGCAAGGAGGGAGAAGAGGCAGGAGACTCAGCTGTAATCAATGCTCAATGTCTTTCCCTGATTCTTCCTCGTTAAAAACCCACAAGCAGTCACACAAGAGCACCGGACAAGTACCACCATACTCCTGCACACAGTGCGGTAAGACCTTCACCCAAGCCTGTAACCTCAAAGTCCACCAGAGGATTCACTCGGGGCAGGGTCTCCACCTCTGCAGCCACTGTGGAAAAGGTTTCCCTTCTTTCTCTGATCTGAAGACACACAAGTGTGTCCAAACAGGTGAAAAACCCTACTGCTGCAACGTTTGCGGGAACAAGTTCAGTCGGCTCTGGAATCTGAAGTTGCACAGGAGAATTCACACGCAGGAAAAACCTCATCGGTGCACCATGTGCGATAAGAGCTTCACCCGGGCTGACATATTAAAGGTTCACCAGCGTACCCACACTGGAGAACGACCATACTGCTGTGCTGTTTGTGGCCTTAGCTTCAAACGCCTAGATCATCTGAAATCCCATCAACGCAAACACATGACAGATCTTTAAAATCTAAACTTTTGGACAGAGTTTCAAGGAGTAAATGACTATAAGAATTAAAGATATATACTTTTTTTTCAACATCAAAAATACCCACTGTTTTGTATTTTTTCTTTTCTCTTACTCAAATCTCTTGTTTTCAGAATGAACATAACTTGCGTTTATCATTTTTGCATCAGATATTACTGCACACATTTATTGCTGCCTAGCTTGTCACTGACTAATGACTTGTATAACTTTTTTACCTGTGAATTAACACTTTGTTAGTGAACTACCTAAAAAATAATTGATCTTTCTCCTGGAGGTTATTATTAAATAAATTGTCATTAAACATGCAATGGATTAACTTTGATTTCTTTACTTAAGGAACCAACCTGTATCGTCCAACTAACTGTTCTTCAACAACCCAACTCACAAGTAAACATCACAGTTGTCAAGGATATGTTCAAGATCTCTCCAAAACATGAGTCAAATGTATCATTCTGGATTTGTTAGCCTCTAGGACCAAGGTGTTCAACAAGGACCGACTTGTGTTTCTCCTGACAGTTCTTTATATTTTGTCTGGGTATTCCAGGTGTCTACAAACATGCAAAAATGTATGTAAACAAGGTAGACTTGTACTGTAAATGTCAGTCCAAACAAGTGAAAGTGATCCCAAGTCACTGTTCTTGAATTGTGTACAACTTTTAAATATAAAGCATTGGTTAAAATGTTGTTTTGCTATTGATCAAAGCTAATTGAATGAAGTACAGTTACATAAGTATACTGGCGCGACAGTGCCTGATCTGACAACGTTTCAAATCAATCCAAATCAGTAAAAGTTACAAGGGCTGGGAGTCTTTGGGTGTCCCCAGATTCGATTTAATACTTGGGTCAAGATTTGACAATGATACCTTTATCCTGGCGGAGAGAATGCAACATCAGCAGGGAGGGAGAAGAGACAGGAGACTCAGCTGTAATCAATGCTCAATGTCCTTCCCTGATTCTTCCTCAGAATTCAGAATCTATTTTTGATTCAAAATGATTCTCCAAAAGTTGATGGATCCATGGCTTCAAAGTCTTTTTTGAATTAGTAAATACTTCAGGATCTATTCCAGCCATCTGTGAGACAGACTGAATTTCTTGCTGCTCTGTATGGTATTCTACTGTAAGAAAGAGCTAGCCTTAGCACTTAGCAGGGAGGGACTGATTAGCCCCCCACCCCCCCCAAAAAAACAAATACAAATAAATGTATTTTTTTGGAAGGATTTTTCTCCCTACTTCTAAACGCTTCCACATTAATATGTGTTAAAATTGTTAACCTCATTCTGTTATGTGTTTCAATGGATGAATGCAGGTGAGGAAGAGCTATTGGCACCACTATCTGTTGTACAGTTCAATCTCATTTCTGTCTGGAGCAAGGAGCTTCAGGGAAAATTCACAGTTTGGAGCAACCTATGGGTTTCACTTTATTGAAACGCGTTTTTTTATTCCTCAAGCCGAGACACGGCCACCGTAGAAGACCGCGAATGACGTCACAAGTGACAACAGGGAACGCTAGCGGTTAAGCGGTTAAGCTAGTTGGCTAAAAGAAAAAAAACGAGTGCGGGGTTTTCTTATTTAGAAAAACAGAGGTGACTCGAATGTTACTCAAGCGACGATAAGTAAATGAAGATGTAAGGCTGAACTATGGTTTATACAGGCCTTGTCGAGAGTTAATGTTATGTTACCTGTAAGCTAAAGTGTCACATTAACTGGTTAGTGGAAACTTCACAGTGGCATGAAGAACATTTCAGTAGGTAGATCCTTAATAATACGACCAAAATAATATAGTTTGTGATATTACATATATGTTTTCATTGCGTTTACTTTTAATACATGCAAAAAAAATGGATTCACAGACAGCTGTCGTGATAATGTTGACTCTAAATGAACTTCAGTAGCATTAGCTTCAAGGTCTTCTCCATCACTTGGATTTTTTTCTCACACTCTCGGAGCACCGAATGTCATAATGTTGGAGCTGGACACCCTCATTGCCACCTTCCAGACCCAGCTGTCGGATGTGATGGAGACTGTGGTGAAGACAGCCATGTTTGAGGTCACCAGGTTGGTGGAGGACGGCTTCTTGGAGGAGGTGAAGCGCAGGAACCGGGAGGTGGAGTCCCTGAGGCTGCAGCTGCGATGGTTCAAGAGACAAGTGAAACACGGAGGAGAAGAAGGAAGCAACAAGGAGCAGTGTGCCAGTGAAAATGTGGACCTGTCCTGTGAGACCACAGAAGAGCAACGGGATGGTGAGGAGGACACTACTTATTGAGGCCTAAAGTTAACATGTTGTGATATACTAATTTAGTACTTTCTTTTTCAGTTCTTATCGTTGGATGTGATGTGAAGAAAGAGGCTGAGTCTGTGGAAAGATGGAAAAGAAGCCACAGACCAGAAGTCATACCAGTGACTACACAGGCAACAGATAATCTTCTTGTTTCTCCAATCTTGGAGTCACAGGTTGGTCTCTAGACTCACCGAGTTGTTTTTATTCCTGCAAATAGCATCTGGCAAATATATTGAGAGCACATTGTTGGACTTGTGTTTTGGTGTTGTCTCTGTGCTGTTCAGACATCAGAAGCAGAAGATGTGCTGCCAGTGGTGGAGGTGAAGGAAGAGGACGGAAACATGCCGTCTTGTTCTTCTGTGGATTTAGGAAGGTGGAGTGGCGCTAGTGAAGGTGGGTACTGTGCTGTGTCGCCTTTATCCATGGTTTTCTTTGTAAATATACATTTTGAAACACTATGAAAAAAGTTACTTGATACTGCTTACTGATCACTTGTTGGACTGTAAAAGACAGATTGTGTCCTCATGTAAGAATATCTTCCCATTTATCTGGGTGATTGAATAAGCTCGCATTTAAAGAGACACCCACCAAAACGGAGCGTTCTGAGAACTGGTTTCTACAGGGTCACAAACCTCCTCTGGTGCTTGATTCATGTTACATTTTGACCAAAACGCAGCACACACGTTTCATTTTGAGCACAGGGGACTGTTTGAAAAGGTGTCAACGTGGGATAATATGTCCCCTTTAAGTAAAATCTTGGGGGGAAAAAACATTTATGTATTAATAAACTGTTACCTTTCTTTCTGTAGGTAAAGTTGTGCCTGAATCCAACATCTTCATCGAGACGACGGAGGCACCACCGAGACATACTTCAGAAAAGAGCGAGGCCTTATCGAGGAATCCCGTTAAGAATGATCTGCAGGTGTCGACCGCTTATGATTCTCCTGAAGAGCAGGAGGAAACGGGCATAGCTGATGTGGTGGACTGTGGCTGGAATGCTCTCGCTGTCACCACTGCTGAACTGATGAAGAAACAAATACATGCAGCAGATAAAGACTGTAAGGCAGCCAAAAGCACGGGAGCTTCAACAGAGACGGAACATGAGCTGCCTGACTCAATTGCGGCAGATGTTAATGTTCTCATCGCCACTGGTGGAGATCAGATGTTATCCTTGGCGTCCCCCAAGGCAGCACTGCAGAACAGTGACGTGTTAGGTGTGACGATAAAGCAGGAAGTTACTGTCGGTTTAGGTGAGTGTGTGGAAAGTGAGTTAAAGGAAAAAACAGTAGCATCATTCTCATCTCATACCAACCAGCACAGGGCGAGTCCCTTCGCAGCCAAGTATAATCGCATATCTTATAAAGCCAGAGTGCAGGAAATCACCAAGCTCCACTCCAAAGTGGGTACAGGTCTTCGACTGCAAAGTGCGATACATCAACTCAATCGACCAATGAAAAAGCCCCATCACACACTCTCTAACAGCACCACAGCAGCACCGTCTGCAGCTCACTCTCAGGTTGTCAACTTTAAATCCATCAACAGATTGCCCTCCACATCTAAAGCGGCCCCTCCCGCCTCACACTCAGTCCAGCGAGTCCACCTGGGCGATAAACAAGCCGTGGCACAGAACGGAAGCGCTGCCTCATGGGTTGGCATCAAATCTCAACATCAGTCCTCAAACGCTCATTACTTACCCCACGCTGACTCGCACCCTGTTGTCGGCTCCAGGCAGCTCCAGCGCTGTGGCCAGTGCGGGAAATGCTTCCCGCACCCCAGCAACCTGAAGGCCCACTTGCAGACTCACACAGGCGAGCGGCCTTTTTGCTGCTCCCTCTGTGGTCGCAGCTTCACCAAGCTGAGCAACCTCAAGGCCCACCGACGGGTCCACACAGGAGAGAGACCGTACTGCTGCATGGCTTGCGGGAAACGCTTCACCCAGAAATGTAACCTGAAACGCCATCAAAGGATTCATCTGGATGTATGAATATAGGCAGCCAATAAGAAATCAACAAACTATTGGGTTTGATTTTTGAGATGATATGGAGTTTGATTTGTTAGACGACCGGTGCGCTGCATTACAAGAATTCTTTGTGTAGGGTATGTGTTGAAGTGACTGTCCAATTCTTCTGTGCATTCCAGAAAAGTCTATTTAGTCCTGTACAAAGCTGTTGCGGTTTAGATTATGGATGAATGGATGGCTGAATGTATCGGGCCTCATTCACCAATATCTTCCTGAGAATTTATTTTTTTTGGTATGATTCGTCTTAAGTTCTTAAGATTTCAACACTTCAGATTTCCCAACATGTTCTTAAATGACTGAATTGTTTGCAGCTGTGTCCTTATCTCCTTGTGTTCGTATGTTCAAAGTGCACGCTTGTTCCCAATTAGCATAACCTCCCAGCTTCCCTGCAGACGCAGAAAACGTCCAAACAAATGAGGTTGTGGAGATGTCTATTGAAGGACTGAAGATGGCACTGTTAGGATTCCTAACAGAGAAAAAGGTTTATCAGTTCTTAAGTGGAGGTAGTACTGCAGGAGGTCAGCAGCAAACACGCTGTTTTATTCAGCAGTCTGAGTCACGGTTACTCGTTCAAAAAGTAGTCTGAAGCCCAAGACTGATTTTGAGTACTACAACACACACAAAATACAGAAGTATGGGATTACGAACAAACATAATGTGGATTGAAGTGTCATGTATGTTATTAATCTTAGAATACCTCTTAGATTTGTATGATTTTAAAAATGTGTTTTCACCTTTTATTAATTATGAAACAAAAAATAACGTTGCACATCTTCTGAGCCGGTCAGCACTCAAATGTGTGTCAGAGAACCTCTGTTCTTACATAAGAACAAATCCCACAGCAATCATGGGTGAATCCCAGAGTCTTCTTTAAAAAGTCTTTTTCCTGTGTAGGATTTAAGAAGAAATGTGTTCTGAAGGAACGGTTGGTGAATGAGGCCCGGTGTTCAAGGATGAACAGCTATGTGTTGTGAAATGTATTCTGCACACAGCAGTGTTGTTACTTTTGATGAATAAAAACCTATTTATTCTGTGATTACTCACATTATTGGGAACATCGCTCTCCTATAAGCATGGTGGAGATTCTACATTGTGTGACTAAAGATCACTGCTCTGCTGTTAGAGAAACACAGACGCAGAGTTTAACTTTTTGAACTATAACTATCATCGACAGAGAAAGAGTCCTTGAGGTGTCTTTGGAAAAGTTCATCGATGCAGTACTGAAACTTTTAAGATCCTTTCATCTGAAGTCATGGGTCAGAAGAAAATCACTGCAGGCATTATTTCAAGTCACAGTTTCAAATATGACATTTTATTTTAGCTTTTTATTGGATGTTATGAAACTTAATCTGTCTGGTTTGGTTTTCTTATGTCTCCATTTCAATATTTCATCCTGTATGTGTATGTCTTATAAATAAAGCTCACTGCTAACCAGAACATTATGAATTACAAAAAATTGACCCTTTTAAACTTAAATTCCATATTTGTTGCTGCTTGTTTCTTTGAAATAATGAAGAACCAATTACATGTTGGATGACTGGATACTAGTTCCTTATGTTGTCTTTTCTTTTATTCCCAAGCTTCTCCCATAACTCCTTTCTGTGATAAATACCTTAGATGACCACTAGGTGTCACCCTATCGTCTAAGTGTATAATTACCAGAACCTCAGTTTTTCTGATGACTTCAAGTCCACCGTTTTTTGTGGATAACGTCATAATTAAATAGTGGAGTTCTCTTGGAAAAAAAAAATGGACTGACTATTCATTGATATCCGTCTTTGTGTCTTAATGTGTGTGTGTGTGTTTTTGTGTATTAGACAGTGTCCGTGTGTGCACAGCATATCTCCAGTTGAGGATTATACTTGATTTGTAGTATGTAGCAGTACTGAGTAGCAGCCCTGCACAGGTGGTAAAAGTGATAAGGTTTTAATCTTATTTACAGATGAGGTAAAAGCATGTAGGCTAAACCCTTTGGCTGTGTGTGTGAGAATGTGTGCGTGTGTGTTGAAGATGGAACACAGATTAAAGCAGTGCTTCTGTTCAAGACGGTATCTTTCTTTTGATAATAAAACCAAACAATGCGATAAGTTATCTATGAAGAGCGTTTTAAAAAAAAAAAACTAGCAGAATTTGCACTATGCATACAAGATACTGGTGTTTGTGTGAGGACATTTTGAAACCAGGCGGTTGGTTCTAAGATTAGTGTGTGGGAGTCCACAGCATGCATAGGCTAAACATATTCCTACATCTTCAGAAGCATACTCCTTGTGTCTGTTGGTTTCAACTGATGAGCTTAAATATGCACTGCCATATGAATCAAACACCTGTGTATCCTCAGAATGTCCTCTAATTGGACAGCTGTGATGTGAGCAATTCTTTTTTTTCTGGAGATGTTTAATTACCTAAAAAAAAACAACCTGCAAAACATTTTATTTCCCATTCCTCTTCATTCACTTCATTTGGTAATAAGGTTCCTCCTACATGCTCTTTTTCTGGCCCTTCCGCGTAAGCCAGGTGGTTTTATGAAGATTAACAGACTCTGCTTAAAGAGCAGTCTATTTTTTCAGTTATGTCTAAAAGTTTCTTCAAGCTAAGTTGCAGTTCAGTTTAAATTAGTTTTTGAAAAGGTCATTCAAAGAATCGATTTCCATGGGACACTTGAAGATCATTTTTAAACCTTGCACTAATTGGTTATACGATATAGGACATGCTGTGTAAGGATCTCAAAGGGGATTTAAGCCAGCAGCTGGGATTCTTTATGAAAGTATTCCTATGTTTAGTTGTCAGGGACCATGTACAATAATAACATTAATCTCACAAAGAAAAGAGGATTTGTAGCACTTTATAGCAGTTTGATCATTTCCATCTGCAGTCCCCAGGCAGGTCAACACAGAATACAACATATACAATACAGTGAAACATATAAATTCACATCTAAATATCATACAGATATGCTTAGACCTAAGAATCCACACATACGCTAGATTTAAAATAATGTTTGCGTCATCATAATTGAAATACTGAACACTAAGAGGAAACACATGCAGGAAAATTATAACTAATGTCAGCATGATTGCTTATTTACAATCCATAACAGATGGAAATCAGTGTATATACTTTTAGGTCATTGGAGATATTGTTTCATTCATTTATAGCTCTGCATGAGAACAAGGACTCACCGAATGCAGATCCTTTCAAAAGCCCCGTTTCCACCGAGCGGTGCGGTTCGTCTCGGTGCGGCTCGCATTTTGCGGCATTTCAATAGACTAATCACGGGAAACATTTCCAAATAACCAATCCGTACCATCCTACTTTTTGGGACCCTTCTGATGGGGTGCCAAGAATCAAGCCGACCCTAGAAGGTGGAGCTAAACACTGCAGTCCATTGATTAGTCGAAAGAATCACTTCCCGTCTGCCAACAGCAAACACAACCCCACCATGTTTAAATACACAGTCGATTGTTTAGTCATTGTGTATTTCTCCTTGCGGCACACAGCATTCTCTGAAACAAAGCTTGATAAGAGTTTGTTTTGTAATAAAGAGCCACATGCCAGTGATAAAGTAGATAAGCTGCTGGATGTCTTCCATCATTGGTTTTGTTTGCGTTGCTTTTTTCTCCCCTGTTGAACTTACTAGCGGGTTAGCGATTAACTGCTATCATGTGACACTATTACGTAGCTGACGCAGCTATCGGCATCCAGCTTACATGGCGCCTACCAAATAGGGCACGGTTGGCTGTGGAAACGCAAATGGTTCAGGCTTTACAAAACCAAACTGTACAGACCCATACTGGAACGCTGTGTGGAAACGGGGCTTGACAGAGCAGAGAGGAAGTGAGGGATACAATTTGGCAGCAGCAGCATGATTGGTTGAAAGAGGTTGTGGTAATATGTGGTTGGATAAATCCTTAAGAGGAAACACCCCTAATCATCTGATCATCAAGTGAGGACAGAGAGGAAGACATTAATAGAGAGAGAGAGAGAGAGAGAGAGAGAGAGAGAGAGAGAGAGAGAGAGAGAGAGAGAGAGAGAGAGAGAGAGAGAGAGAGAGAGAGAGAGAGAGAGAGAGAGAGAGAGAAAGAACAACCACACCCCTGTTCAAACAACACCTCCCAGCTTCCCTTTGTGCTTTCTCACCTGATTCTAAATGTGGACAAGACCAAAGAGATGGTGATCGACTTCAGAAGGAAGAGGACAGAGCCACAACTGCTGTGTATCCTGGGAGAGGATGTGACTGTGGTGGAGGAGTACAAGTACCTGGGCATCAAGATAGACAACAGGCTGAACTGGAAGGCCAACACTCAGACTGTGTACAAAAAGGGGATGAGCAGAGTCTACTTTCTGAGGAAGCTGAGATTCTTCAACGTGTGCAGCAAGATCTTGGAGATCTTCTATCAGTCTGTTGTAGCCAGTGCACTGTACTCTGCTGTAGTTTGTTGGGGGAGCAGCGCTGGAGCCGGAAACATTAAAAGACTGAACAAGCTCATTGATCAAGAAGACCTGCTCTCTGACAGGCAGCGCGCTGGACTCTTTTGTAGGGGTGAGAGAGAGGAGGACTCCATTATGGATAATCCTGATCACCCTCTGCACCACCAACCTGACAGTCAGCGGAGCATCTTCTCCAATAGGCTGGTCCAACTCCGCTGCCACAAGGATAGATACAGGAAATCTTTCCTACCAAAAGCCGTAACACTGTAAACAGCTCACCTTCAAATTCTTGCACCAAAGCTGTGGAATGCGCTTCCTCCAAACCTGAGATCGGTAGACTCCTGTGAAATTTTTATGAGGCAGTTAAAAACACTTTTATTGAGACAGGCTTTTGATTGACCAGTTGCTGTTTTATTCTACTCTTTTATCTATTTTACATATTATATTTATTATATTTTATATTTGTTTTGCTGTTTCTGTTTTTAACTGTTAATCCCCTTCTATTGTTGTAAAGCACTATAAATAAACATTACTTACTTACCTCTTGTGAGCAGAGAAGTGTCATCATGATCATCTCTATCTCTTCATACTGGAACTCTATTTACTCATCGTTATAGTCAATAGTTTCGGCTGCTAACTTGTCTACATTCCTGCACTTGAATATAGGGACCATTGAAGTCCACTTCATATGTCTTGTCTATTCATCATTATTGTCAATAGCTTCAGCTAATAACTTGGCTATTATCACTATTGCACTTTATGTATCACTGATTTTTGCTTTCCATGAATACTGCACACTTACAACACGTTTTGCACTTCTCCTCAAGCAAAGTAATCTTTACATTCAGTTAAACATGATAATTGATGAATGATAATTTGGAATGACAAGTGACAAGTTGGAATGTTTAAGTTAAATCCTGGTGTATATATTATTCTTATTCTTAGCTTATATATTTTGTAAAATTTTAGTGCTTTTTTCTACTTTGTATTCTAGATTATCGTGTTTCATTACTCTGTCTGTCTGTCTGTCTGTCTGTCTGTCTGTCTGTCTGTCTGTCTGTCTGTCTGTCTGTCTGTCTGTCTGTCTGTCTGTCTGTCTGTCTGTCTGTCTGTCTGTCTGTCTGAATAACGTGCACATACAGAGCAGAACAGAGAATATCTCTCTATCTAATGAATTTTGGTACAAAAATGGTAATGTTTTATATTAAGCCCCCCTTTTCACAAGCACCTCTGGTGTTTTCCATCACGACTGAGACCTTTTCTGGCTTTGTCTTCAGATCTCCACCTGCTCTTCATATAATTAAAAATGGTAACGATTCAGTACTGCTTATTGGTGTTTATCCGATGTCTTTCATCACAAAGACAGTTCACTTCTTCCTGAGCTGGGAGAGACAGTGAAATGACAAGAAGGAAGCTAGAGGTTATTAAAGGAATATGCCACACCTAATTGGAAAAGAGAGAGTATTAAAGTTAATTTCCTTCACAAATTCCTCTTGGCATGAAAATTGTCGTCCCCTTTATCCCATTTGTAAAAATTTACTGGGCAATCAACAGTATTTACAGACCTGACTCAAATTCCAACTTGAACTGATAGCTACACTATAAAAGAAACATCTTTTTTTCTCTTCTGTGACGAATCACTTCAATATTAAATTCAGTGCTTAACAGGCCATGGAGGGCACTGTGGAAGATTTATTCCAAGTGTTGCAAGGCTGGTGTGCCTTATTCATAGCACCTTCATATTTCATAAAAGCAGCCCAGGCAGAAGAAATTGAAGTTTGATGTGTTCTTCATTCTAACTTTTATTCCCATTTGTTGTAAGCTCAATAAATCCATTAAGGAGGACTTAAGTCCTTGGGTTTCACCTTTCTTTTGGATGTGAATGAATAAGTGCAGCTATAGTCCACAGCACTTTTTTGGGTGTTCTATGATATAATATGAAAAGGGACTTTATTACAAACATCTAAGATAACCTTCCTCGCATACCCCTCTGCTTTATGAAATGTTTAGGACATGTTTGAGCGAGGTGGTAAGATCAGAACTGTTGTTGTATGATGCTGTCTTTTAGATGTGATTTCTGAGCCACATGGTTTCTTAGGAAGCTTCTTTTCATCCTTTACATGGTCTTTGTGGATTAGAATGAATAAATTGGATGTTAAAATGAACAATGTATCTTTGACCTGTCATTGGGTATACAGTTTAAAACATTCTACAGCATTTATTCAACCTTCATCTGGTTATTGAAATGTGGATGAAGCACAAATTAGACTATGTTTTGTCAAAGTTTTAAAGACGCATGTGCAGAAAAAGACACAAGTCTAGAGGTTTAAAAAGGCTGTACAAATACACACTAAAGGGGTAACGTTTCTCCTTAGGCCTATCATGTTTTAATACTAACATTAGCAGCGTATAGACCAATCTGAGGAAAAAGCAGAAGTTGGCAAGCCACCATTGCTGCGGTGGCTTCTCCCTTCTACATCTACTTCTCTACTTCTACGAGTTTGAATGACAGCTGTCCTAAAAAGTTGAAAATTGAAAAAAGTTAAAATGTGTCTACTTTTCAGAGAATTATATACATTACTTCAACTTTTACAGCAACGTTAAGAACTTCAGGAACAAACCTGTGGATTTTTACACTTTACCAACAGTTGGGAAAACTTTTTAAAAAATCTGGGAGTGGTCAACACACACTGTATGAGAGCGGACACTTTGCAATCTCACACACAAACACACACACACACACACACACACACCTACACACACCTACACAAACACACACTGTATGAGAGCGGACACTTTGCAATCTCACACACAAACACACACTGTATGAGGCGGGCACTTTACAATCACACACACACACACACACACACCTACACACACCTACACAAACACACACTGTATGAGGCGGGCACTTTACAATCACACACACACACACACACACTGTATGAGAGCAGACACTTTACAATCACACGCACTGTATGAGAGTGGACACCTTACACACATTCACTCTCTGTGGATTGAGGCAAGTTTTTGTCCTCTCTGAGTGATCTGTAGGTGGTGTTTAGTCGTCCATCACCTGTAAATTAAGGACATAAATCTTACATATTATATTTCTAATTCCTTTTTTGCTTCACTCAAACTCTTTTTGCCATTATCAATAGAAACCTATTCACATCTCTCATCCCCCTGTGTGCACGTGTGTGGAGAAGCCTTTCTGCCCAGACATTTCCACTCTGAACACTCATTGACAAAGACAGAAGATATTGTACCATTAATTATTAGTGCCTTACAAGTTGTTTTGTACATCATTCCACAAAGATCATTGTGTCATGGATAAGGACAGCATCAAGTAAGGTCTGATTTTTTTTAAGATGGATTTCTTTTTACAAATTTGAAGGCATGTACTTATTTTTTTAATTTCTCTTTATTCTTAAAAAGATAAATCGAACTTCATATTTAGTCCAATGATGATTCTTGGCTTCATTGCCAATCAAAAATGTCAGGGGCACTGAGGGAAAAGTAAAACTCTCCTTTCACTCTTTGTGCATTATGTACTTGGTTAAATTCTAAGCAGACTATTCAAGGCAGATTTAATTAGCTGAATAATTTTTACCTTACCTTTCTTTTAGCTTATCTTCCAATCTCTCAGAGCATTTCTTGGAGAACTCTGAGAAGATCGCACTGGTTGCTCGGTGTTTCTTCTTGTGCTCCTCGCCGCGTAAATATCGAACAGTTTATGGCCATAATAGTGCCAAATTTAAAAGGAACACAAAAAGGGCTCATTCACTTGGAGCTGTTCTAAGCTCTATTGGATTTCTGCTTCACTGTGACAAAAAGACACCTCCATTTGATATTTTCCCGCCGAAAGTTAACTGCACCAAAACTTCACCCAACAAAGTGGCTTAAAATCCTTGTTTTGGTTTTATAACTTCACTTTCGGATTTTATCTTAACAAATCCGAAACACTTACTTAACACTACATTTTCTCTGTATAATTTGAGTACAGCTGCACTGTCGTTCATTTGCTGCTCTGTGTGCCTTTGAATTGCCCCTGGGGACAAATAAAGTGTTTTGAATTGAATTGAGTAAATTACAAAAGTCTTTGGTGACAGAATGGAAACTAAAAGTTACTGTAAGTCAATTTAGCAAAGTACAGTATGAAAGGGGCTTGTAATTTGTTTGACAGTTAAATAATCACAGGTGGATTTGACCATTTTCTGATGCCAAATGATCCGTTTTTGTCCTAAATTATTATATGAACTATGACTATATGAAGGTTGTAAAGGATTTGAGAGATCAGTTGGACTGACAACACACTTTGCAATAGAAGGACTTAAATGAGATAAACTGTTTGCCTATTTAACTGAATTCGTTTACACTTTAGCATTAAACTTGAAATCATTCCAACACATTTTTAAATCAATCGGATCAAATGGGATCAAACTGTCATTCAACTTGTGTGCTCCTTCCATATAAGAACATTTTAACCTGTTAGCTCATCCATTTTAAAACATCTCAGCCTATACCTCTGTTTACGTACGGTAATTTTTGCCTTGTTCCATCTTTCCTTTTGATTGAGAACAGTGAGACTAAAAAGTGCATTTCTATCCATATATCTATAGCATTGCAACAGGAACAATTTTAGGGTTCAATATCTTGTCCTAGGACACTTCAACGTCGGTCGGAGCTGGGGATTGGACCTTTTATATTGAGTTAATAATTGGTATTATAAATAACTTTAAAAAAACTCTGTTTTGAGCCCACAGTTTGTAATCCATGCCTGCTGATTAGTAAAGTGTGGGCACATGGTTTTGGAACGGATTGGTAAACTGTGGACATGCATGTGTCTTACGAGAATAAAGAATGGAACCTTTCCATGGCAAACACATCCATCAAGTGCACACAAGTAAATGAAAAGCACAAATACAATGTTACACAGTTAAAGCTGTGAAAAGTCAAAATATGGCATTGAAACTAATCCAGAGAAATTGGATTTGCTTGGCAGATCCAGTCAAAGTCAAAATGGTCCATGTCTTACTCTGAGCTGAAGGATATGCAAACAACACAAGTACATATTTACACATGGCCCCTTTTCCCTTGTGACACCAGATGAAAAGGAAACTTGAAAAAATTCAATTAATTTATTAATTTCATTGAGTTGCAACACACAATTAAAAACTCTTTCTATGGTTCTTCCAGCCTAGCACAGAATTACTCATGTTCGGCTGGTACGACAGAAGCACTTTAAAGATCAAGAACATTGAAAAGTGCCATTCTGACTTGTCATTTCCCCCTCTTTTAGCTGAAGGCACACACCCACCCACTCTTCCAAAAAGACTGCAGCTTGTGTCGCCACTGTCATCAGGCTGCAATTTTATTATTCTGTTTAACTACTCTCTCTACTTGTCAAAAAACTGAAAAAGCCGCTTGTGTGTCTGAATATACACAAAGTGTGTCAGTGCAAATCCTTACTTTTTTCTCCTTTTGTGGTAAAGGTGTCTATACAAGTCTTTCTGTACCTGTATGTTCAAATGTACAAACACAACTCACTTTTGAATATGCATTAATATTGTCTTTGAAAAAATTAAATCACAACGCATCATTATTGTGGTTGCTGTACAACTCAGTGTCACATCACAAGAATATAAACCAGAATCTAAATCAAACTGACATTTAAAAAGAATTGTACCAGCTCACACTCCTGAACAGTCATCACTTTGAAGAGAGCAGAGATGAAGGTCATTTTAAAGTTTATATTATTGAAACTACACATGACAAGTGTGGCTTTTAACAGTTTGGCGTGAAAAGAATAGGGCAAAAAAAAGATCAGAAAAATCAGGTTAGTCCTGGTGCCATCTTCAAAGAAAACCAATCAATCAACCAATTGTAAAAGTTTTTTACAATAGGATACTACAGCTCAAATTCTTATTTTTGAGTCAGTGTTTACACATCGTGCCTCTTGTAGTTCAGCCACACAGTATACTCAAACCCGAGGTCACCAACATTACACAAATGTCGATTTTGTGAAAGTAAAAAAGCTGATGGTGAAGCCTTGTTCTGCCACTGTTCCTGACTTTCATTATCAATAGGGCTATAGTGTATGTTCATATACGGTATGTCTTGGACATAAATACCAATAGATGTGGCAAAAAGTAATCATGCATCAATGTTGGGTGCTCATTCAAGTGAAAATAAGCATTCAAACTGTAAGGGTGCACTCACTAGACAATCCGTACCGTGCCCAAGCACACTTCACCCTGAAAGTTGAGTTTATTTGACTAATTTGAGTTCCCATTTCCATGCTCAAGCAATGTATACTTCCTTGGCTTTAGCATGGTTGGAAGAGGTGTGCTTCACAAAACTTTTACAGCTCTTCCATTATCGATAAATTCTGGAGTGTTCTGATTTTATGTAATTAAAATGACTCAACATAAGCCACAAAGTCAGTCAAGTTGTAGTATAGTTCTTCTCCAATGTGTGGATGGACTCAGCCACGTGTCCCTTTTTATTATTATTATTTTTTAATCCTCCTGTCTCGTTAACTAAGCATGCTTCATGATCATTAAAAGCCATTCATGATGCATGGGATTTATTGCGTTGTATGTAGGCTACAAGACGTAACCGTGCTTAGGCCAGGAGGAGTTTGAGTGCAGGCCAGCGGGGCAATGGGGAGGGGGGACAATCATGCTTCAGAACGATAAGGGACAACCAGGCCTAGTGTGAGTGGTCCATAAGAAATAAACTGTTTCGACAACTTCTCATTACAATCAGGTTTGGGCAATCCTTACATTCAGATTGACACTTTCCTGGCTCATCTGCACAGCTCATTTGACAATCAGTCAAATGCAGCCCTAAACAATACATACACATGAGTCAGATTCAGTGAAGGAAGCTCCCCCTGCCATTGGAGTAGTTTCCATTTCATTAAGCCATAAACATAGCTATTACATATGCGTCAATGGTGACTTTTAAAGATGCAACCTTTGTCTCCATTTGGAGCGAGTAGTTTTAAATTACCACCACACCATGTTCTCTGTTCAGCCGCCAAGGCAATGCACTTGTTGAGTTTTGTTGAGTTTTTGACATCAGTATCATTCCTGATCATGGTATCCTCTATCTGTAAACCATAATTGAAGTGGATCTGGTTAACCCCTTAGAAGGGGTAATTAAGATATGAACCATAGAAATGGCTCACAACACAAAATTGCAATGATGGTCGGATGAATGGCTGGCTCTAAGAGGCATGCTTACCACAAGTGTCTTTAAGGAGACGTAACCATCGAGAGCTCCAAGGTGGTTCTCCTCAAGGACCTGTGTGTCTTACTTCGGGACGAGGACTCAGGATGCCATCAACAGACTGCAGGACCTGTGTGCTGAGGGATCGCTCACAGGAGTGATTGACGACAGAGGGTTTTAACTACTTATCACAGCTTAATTCTCAGGGTGAGACATCCCTGCAAACTTCATGCTGCTCTGCTCCAGCTGCGCTATCTGATGAAAACTTAACACATTTTCTAGAATGCTTAGTTAACATCTCAATGCATTTGTTACACGAGTTTGAGGTGGATTTAATGAACCAATTTTGAGCTGTTGTTTTGATAAACTATAAAATTGCCATAGCCAGTAGACAACGCTACAATAACTACCAAATATGAACCTCTGATTGATTGTGTTTAGGACAGAACCTTTATCATAAAGTACATGTACAAGTTTTGGTTGAATTGGGGCATCAAGTTTAAACCTTGTAATTTTTATCTTTCATCAAAATGAATCAGTGAGGAGATATTACTCCCGGAACATCTGGTAATAATTCACTGACAAGAATAAGCTCTCCTCCCATCCTGCCTTGCCTCCAATTGCTGAGATAGAAAATAAGAAATTAGAGATTTTCTTCAACTGAATGACCCCTGTAAATGAAATTGTATGCTTGAAATCCTTGAGAGCGAGCATTAACAGGAGTGGTGTCAAACGTGTGGATATGAACAACAACCTGATTCTGATAGTAGCTTTGAAATCTGGCTTCATTCAGTAGGGGTCAGTGTTGCTCCATTGAAATGTGTGAGACCACCAGCCATTATCGCCTGTGAGTTGCTTGAGCTGTGTGTGCGTATCTGGGTGTGTGTGTGCATGTGCCTTGGTGGTAATTGGAGAAAATCTTGTCAACATATATGGACTTGACTCGACAACCCCCCCCCCCCCCCCCCCCAACACATACGGACACAAAAACACACTTGACTCTCGCCATGATTTCTGGATTTCCACATCTACCAAGCAGATTTTCATTCACTTGCTGCCTCCTCTGACTTCCTCTTCTAACTTATTGGTCTTTTTCTGCTCTGTGAAGTGTTCTACCCTCTGGCCACACACACGCACACGGAGGGGGGAGACAGAGTGTGGGTGAGAGTGGAGGGTGATGATAGCTATGGTTTGTGTTCTTCCTTTCTTTCTCTTGGTAAAGTGAGCCACCTAAAGCAAAAGGACACACTTGCACACACACTCTTCGGCTTTTTTTCTCTTGCTCTCGAGGGAAAAGAGCAGATGGAATGAATCCCTGCAAGGGCCAACAAGCGGTAAGAGTGACTGAAGAAATGTCAAACACCCATTTCCCTGTGAACTTTTTCTACATGGAATAGAAGTGAGTCATTTTATCATGAATTTCTCCCTATGTGTTTTTTTTTTCTCAGGTGTATTTGTATGTGTGTGCAGTATTCTGCATGATCAGTGTCAACCAGGGTGATTTGGATTGCTTTGGCTGCATGATTATCATCTACTCTGTGACTAGAGGTACTCTTTCTTTTTTCCTCTCTCTCTCTCTCTCTCTCTCTCTCTCTCTCTCTCTCTCTCTCTCTCTCTCTCTCTCTCTCTCTCTCTCTCTCTCTCTCTCTCTCTCTCAAAATAATATTAGATGCCTTGTTGTGGAAGCCAAAAAGGACAAAATCCAAGACTACATTTCCTCTTCCTGGCTAAGCCTGCTGCCACTATCTGGACAAACTATTGATGGTCCCTGAGCCAGCAGACAGAGGTCTGTCCCTCAATGCACTGACGGAGGCTGATAGAGAGGAAGACAGGAGCTGCAGATGGAGAAAGAGTCAGATCGGATTAGCTGAGTTGCAGTTATTCCATTACTTCTCAGACCCACAAGTGTCAATGTGCACAAACACACACACTTTTGGTCAGTGGCTGTAAATGTTCCCTGCACCAACACAGAAGGGGAAAAAAAAGAGGAAGCAAAGATAGTGAAGAAGTGATTGAGCAGCTGTGCCTGTTATTCCATTTTGAACACTGTTTCTGGAAGCTCAGGGGGCACTGGAATTAAAAGTATCCAGGGATGTCCTCTGATGATTCTGTCTTTTGAGTTGCTTAGCTGCATAATATTTAATAACCTCTGAGTAAACACTGGGAGGAATTTCTCAATAAATAATTGAAAGGAAATTTATAAATAATTTTCCCTCTTAATCTACTCCAGTGCACTGCTGCCAGGTCCCTGAAGTGATGCTCATCCCCCAGGACAGGCTGCAGTTCTACCTTGTTCCCTCATGGGGGCGCTCTGGTTATACTACAAAATACCTTCTCAGTAAATTAAATGAAAAATAAATATATAAAAGAGTTATTTGCAAAAAAATAGTACATGCTTCTAAAAAAACAGGCCCTAACCCTCTATTAAAATCCAGTTTTTGAGAAGACTGCTTTTGTTATCGATGTGGTCTCAGATTTCTGAGCGTTTCCAGGAAATGTGAGAGGTTTTGTACTCTGAGGAAAGCTGCACAAATCTATAACCAGGTCCCGAGTCCATACAAAATGTCCGGAGGTATATTGAGGCATGCTGTTTGACTTTGGACTTGGATTGAGATGTTCAAAATTTGCTCTCATCTAAAAATCCCAATTAATACTCCTGCTATTGTGCTTTATTTTCCTGCATCCCTTCCCTTTTTTCTAACTCTATCTCTCTTTCCTTTTTCTCCAGTTTCCCTCATTCCCTCCCAGCTTCAATGTTAGCAACCTCATACAATTAACAAGTGTTTGCTAATGAGAATGAGTGGGGCTCATTATTCATTACATCATTAACATTTAATTGCTCTGTGCTAATACTAATAACCATCTCACAAGGTTTAATCGGTTCTCACTTTCTGGAGTGACTACAATGTCAGTATTGTTAGACATGAGGTCTCCGGTGACTCAGAGGTTAGGTTGGTTCTCATGATGACTTTTTAAGGCTAAAATCAAACGACTTGAACAATCAATAACAAAGCTTCAAAAGACATTTGTTCTCACTTTAAGCATCTCCAGCCAGCACCTTTTCCCTTCATCACTCTCTATCCATTACAAAAATCTTTTTTAAGTTTCCAATTTACTTTTCTTCTTTTGCTTTCTACCTGTAGAGTACATAAGTACATATATATATTATATATATATATATATATATATATATATATATATATATATATATATACAGTGACCCACTTTTGGGTCCTTCCCCACCACTTGAGAACCATTTATATAGGAGATGCTATAGGAGATGCTGATGCTGAAAGGCAGCTCTTTCCACCATCATTCATCACCTGAGAAAAATGATAAATACTCTGATATGAATGTGAATGGAAGAAGGGAAAAATGGAAGAAAAGGGAGAATAGGAGAGGCACTAAAAAGAGAGAGAGAGATGCAGGCAGGTGAGAGGGAAAATGAGAGGGTGTGAGCAGCCACCCAGCAGTCAACAACTCCTCTTCATCCATCATATGGCTCAGCCCAATGGCTGCTATTACTTCATCAGAATTTGCTCTTTGTACACCTTTGTGCATGCACACATACTCAAAGGCATTTTTTGTATGTGTGTACAGAATGAATGCATATGTGCATTGTGTGTGTGTATGCTCACCTGACTAATCGTTGTTGTTTTTTTGTTTATTTTTTTTTTCGCGATAAACTTCAGTGCAGTGATTAAAAGGCAGTACAGCATTCTGTTTGTTGGTATTCACCTCAGCAGACACACAGTATTGTTCTGCCATCGTTTTCCCCTGTGTAGGGAAGGACAATACATTAACTCATGTTACAGTCATTAAGACAGATTCAATATTTACTGTGAAAAATAATCTTTCTTAAATGACACAATTTAAATACATATTTGATGCATGTAGAAAACCAAACCTGCATGGAGAAGACCAAACTTGCAATCAATCCCCAACACATTCGTGTTGATATTATCTTATCCCAGAGCTCAATCTGAGAAACAACAATGCATCAGATGAACTATAATACTGAATAAAAAGAAAGATGTTTGGTCTGATTCACATTTCAAATGAGATGAAAAACAAGAACTTTCATCACGGAAACTCGGGTCCATATTGGGGTGAAACAAATTGTACATGCAAGCTTACTTCAGTAAGGAATGGACAACTTTTCAACTAAACTGTGAAACTGTTTTACCGTTTACTGTAAAAAAAGAACTTGTAACATCAAATTCTATTTACCTTTGTTTTATATCTTGCATTAAATTTGTACTTATTTAACCCAAAACATGATCTATCTCTAAACATCACCAATAGATTGTGTCTCTGAGGGCTTGTTCACTTTGCGAAACTGAGCAGTGCTTGTCATGCAGTTTAGGAACAACTCACTTTTCTTTTTGTCATGATAGTTTGCAACCTGCCCGTTCTGCCACAGTGCCAAAAACCAGAAAAATTGGAGGGTTCGCTTGTTGTTGCTGCGAGCTAGGTGAGGTTCTCTACAGAAACAGACAGTGAAAATGATGTGTATAGTCATGTTGACATTATACGTCAAAAAATCTTTCACTGTAGTTTTCATCAGCATTTTCATCTTTAAAATATATCACACCAATACTCTTTATTAGTTGCTCAGTGCCTCTGAACACTGCTTTGCTTTGTCGGCTATGTCTCACCTCCACTCTGTCACTTCTGCTTACTCCTCTTGCTGTTGTTTCCTTCGACACCATAATGCTAATTGTGCTTAAAGAGCAAGATCTAATTGTGCAGAAAGAAATCTGGGGAGGAGGAATTATCCCAAGCTTTCACAACTCATTTATATGTAATTCAGCAAATTGCTAAAACCAGTTGCTAATGTTTTACCACCCCCTGCATCCCCCGCCCCCTCTCCCCTCATACAGTAGGTGACAGTCATTTAAAGGGTTGATCAACACAAGCCTTGATGCTTAGTTTTCTGGTTGTCTGGATGTGACAGAGGGTTTCATTTGAGGCTGCTTGGCTTCAATAGTGTGAAATCTGTACCTCTTCCACAAGCCTTGCAGTTGATATTTAGTCTGAGTGCCCTCTTGGAAGTCTTCTGTACTTCACTATATTTGCTTCCTCTCCTCCACCCCTCTCAGAGAGTCAACAAAACGCTACGTGGCCAAACTTCCCATATCACTCTGCTGCCTCCCCACCTCCTCCTCCCCCTCATCTTCCACTTCTGAAGAAAGGGCAAATGAATGATGCTCACTGTATCGACACAAAACTTTTCCCGTGCTCTCCCCTCCATACCTCTCCTCCCTCTTTGCTAATGAGCAATGCTAGCTCTATTGACCTACTTGTGGACTTAAAGGAAATCCAATCACAAATGCCTCAGGTCGCTTTCTTCCCACTTTGGGAGATTAAAAGATTCAATTCTCCCTCCCTATCCACACTCATCATCATCATTTCTCCTTCCTCTCCTTTCGTCTGTCTGCTCTGCCGCCAGCCCTGCCTCTGAACCCCCACCCCACACCACTGACTGTCACTCTTTCCTTCCCTTTTCTTACTCCCTAACTAAGTTTTGAGGCCCTTTTACAAACTTGCTCTTTGTCTTTCCTTTTCAGACACGAGGAGAGTGGAGTACAGGAAAGCAGCCGTGCAGATAATTATCAGCCGGAGACAAGGGTGTTATTGGAACACAATGGAGCTGGCGGACAGAGTCTGATCTAGTCTGCTGTAGAAGGACAATGAATCATTGGGCGCAACACATCGGCAATGTCTACAAATATACACAGAAATGCACAAAACTACACACGGCATCAAATGTGCTGTGCTCATAAAATGACATGCAAAATTCTTGTTCCAACAAACACAACTACAAACATTTCTAAACTTTATCAAATTTTTGGAAATATTACTTTTTAACCACCATTATCCCAATTCCTCAAAACACATGCACACACACCACCGACCCCACGCTGTGCCTTAAATGGCAACAGGGTGCTGAGCCACTGTTTGCTTTGCCTATTGCCTGGCTGTTTGTTTGGCTTCATGCATACTGCGCAATAATAGAACACAGTGACCTGGGCTCCAAAGGGGGCCAGCTAACAATCAGACTGTGCGGTAAAAAACACAGGCTCTCTGTGGGGCACAGGCAATATTCAGATCATACATGAAACCTATTTGCATGTGCAGCGAGAGACCAGAGGAAATGCATACTGGCTGTTATCAGGTTCTGATTTGTCATCTTTTTGGATCCGTGTGAAACCACTGACTTTAAAGAAATATCGCTCCCTGTCTCACTGGATGTGACACACAAAGGTTTCATGTTACATAATATCAGTGGAAAATAATGAACCATTAAACATAGCCGTTAAAACTGTTATTTAGACCTCAGTCGAATTGCTGTCCAAACTGGCAGCCCTTTTTGAAAAGACAAGGACATCACCTAATAGCTGTACATCGAAACACATCTGTTTGAAATGACAGGCTAATCTAAAGCTAGCATTTAGAATTTTAATACATTTTTTACTTTTAATACATGTCTGTCTGTTTAATATGAAGTTGAAGTCAGGAGCAGATACGCTTGGCACAGCATGAAGACTGGGAGCAAGAAGAGACGGCTAGCATGGCTCTAGTCCAAAGTTAAAAACATCCATGCCAATCTAAAGCTCACTAATTAAAATTCTTAAAAAATAAGTCTTAAAAAGTCATGTCGTAATTTTACAGGGTGAGGAGGTAATGTGCCTGAAAAACAAAAAGAAACTCCAATGGATTCTTCTGCCTAGTACTTAATATAACCAGAAATACTAAGCAGAGCTTTGATCAGCACTGCTAGCAGCCTTCATATTAGTTAGGCTAACCTCTGGCTGCCATGTGAAATTCAGAAGACACAGATTGTATGGACTTTTTCATCTAATAGTCGGTGAGAGAGTTGATGAACATATTTCCAAAGATTAAGCTTTAAAAAAACATGTTCCTTGTTAAAGCTCAAAGCTGAATTAGAAATGAGCTACTGAACAACCAAAGGAATGTAAATCAAACAGGTATCTCTTAAGTTGACCCAGACAGTTCTTAGTGTCTAAGATGTTCCTCGTTAAATTTTCTGGTCTTGCTATAATAGACAGTCCTATGCAGACTGCCAGTTCAAGGCCTGATATTTAGACCCCTGAGACGTCTCGCCTTCATTATGAGTGTCACAGAAGGGAATAAGTGATCCCACCTTAGAGGTAGAAGGAGGAGTTGAGCCAGCAAGGGGAGAATAGCACTTTCTTAGGGCTTTTCACACTTGCAGAAAACTCCTGATATATATATATATATATATATAAATATATATATGGAAAGTTTGTCTTTTGAAGCTATCACCTTCACCTAAACTCTACAACATTGGTTGTGAGAAAACAAATAACAGGATCAAGGGCCATAACTGGCATATTGTTTTGTATCTTTGCAATGCTAAATGATGTTTTTTTTATAGCTTATTAGATTCAATTAAAAAAACAAACAAGAGATAGACTATCTTGGCAAAACAAAGTCAGGCTATTAAAGCTATGATAAGCTGAATTATATCCTTAAGGTAATATTTTCATGTATCTGTCCTCATTATGTTCACAATTATTTTAAAGTCTAAAGTTCTAAGCCCATTCTGCCAAGGGAAAACAGACAGTGTAAAGAGCAGCCTGTTACTTCAGAGGTTGAAGTGAGTCAGAGCTGGAAGTGAGAAAAAGAAAAATCAGAGAGAAAGGCAGATGTGAGAAATGAGAGAAGAAGGGCAAGGCTTTTCTGACTTTTTTGTTTTATACTGATGCTGATGTTTTGCTTCTCCACCTTCATCCATCTGCTCATGCAAGACAGCTGCAATACTGAATGAACCCAAAATCGCACTCACCTGTAAGCAAGACGAGTAAGACCACAATAATGGGAGAGAAAAAAAGAAGAAGAAACAGAAGAAAACTAAGCCAATCCAAAGATTTTCAGAAACCGACATCACAGCTTGAAAAGGAAAAAGGAGAGTCTATAAATAAATGGGCAACACTCTACATTATTTAGATCAATTAAGCTCTAACAAGTTATCTGCTTTGACAAAACGTACACAGGTATTTGTACAGGAAGATGCTCTCAAAGGGCTGAAAAGAGACAAACACAGTGAGTTATTTTCCCCTTTCCTAACCCTCTCACATAGTTCAGACTTTCACTGGGCCCACTTATTTTTATATTCTGGACTCAAAAGTGAATTCCATCAGCTGCATGCGTCAGTCCAAGAGCTTCACATCTCACCCTTTTTGACAAGACTTCAGTCATTGTAAAATTAGCGGCAGGAGACCGAAAAATAAATGAGATTCATGTGAAACATCCCACCACCTCTCTGCTCTTTGCCACTCTCTCTGAGCTAAAGCAAAACACATGTGCTAATTCTGTCCCTGTCCATTTTCTTAATCATCCAGTATTTTTTCTACCATTGGATGTTCAGACGGAGCCGACTAAGTGCATTTGTTCCCCAATTGAACAGTTTATTCTCTGCTGCTGCCTGTTTGTTTTTTTTTTTCCCCTTTTCTCTACCTCTTTCCTTTGCCTTCTGTTTTGTTGCCTGATTGATCCCTGCATCCCTCATCTACAGTAAGTGCAAAAATGTTCTTCGTTGGAGCGTGTTTGTGTCTAACTTTGTGTGCACGTGTGTTTCTTTTGGTACTTTTCTGTAAAAGTAGACATAATGGTTTGACCAAAGGTCCACATTTGGGAGTTGTTCTATTTTTTGCTAGTAAACAAAAATCAATATCAGCAAGTGCCTGAAATGCATTTTGTTCTAATGGCCCCTGTCTCACTCACTTGTTTTTGTAAATGTGTGAAAGAGATGATTTAAGGTCTTTGAGCCTAGAGCATCGTGTCGAATCATGTCCGACAGTACCATCAGCATCGATTCAAGTGCACTCAACGTCCATTTTAGTAGGTACACCTTGTGGGGCCCCAGTACAACTAATTTCCCCCAGAGAACAGCCTGGAATCTACCAGGAAATATTCAATAAGATGCTGGTAACAGGTCACAAACAGTTCCTGCTTTTGATGATTTTAACCACAAGCCATGAAGTTCCAAAAAAAAAAAATCACATTTTTCATTGACATGCCTGCATGTCAACACCCAACATTCAAAATGAATAAATTCCTTATCTCATAAACATGTCACTACAAAATATTGTCGTACACTTTTATTGACAAATGCAATCAGTATAATATGTGATAGTACGTATTTTTTATGGATTCATTCATCTTGATAAATTTGTGGATACATCTTTTAAATGTGTCAACCATGTGAGAGTAATTAGGTTTGTGAAGCTATAGTACATATGTGTGTAAGAGATCTCACGATAGCAGCAGAGTTATGTTTGGTTTACAGCCAACTGTTTTCTTCCTTCATGCATTATAGAGAAGTTCAGAAAGTCAAGCATTTGTGAGCGGTCTTTCTAGCAGATAATAAGGAACACTGTTAAGAAGAATACTTGGTCAGTGATCGTGTTATCCTGGTCAGCATATTGCCAGTGACTGCAAGGTTCTGGTCATCAACCATGCTGTCAATCATTGTGAGATCTTGGTCGAGCATGTTTGAGCAATTGTCTGTGATGTGTATTATGTCGATATGTTGTTTGACCATGGCTAAATAAATCCAAGATGATCCACAAGTCTGTTTGACAATGTTCTCCTTGTTCACTTAACACAGACACAGAAAACCCCACCACAATGTGTTTGGATGAACTGAACTGTGATAGTCAAATAAGAAAGTTAAAGCTCTCCTTTTTAGCTGTTTAAGCTCTTGACTTGAGAGTTCTGGGTTGAAACTGAAAAGTTATCATTGGCTGTTGTGGTTCCAGGGGAGAATTGGCCTAATCAACCAGATGGGTTTGTAAAGCTCAGATAATCTTGGCTAAACATTGGTACTAACCAAAGCCCCATACCAGATAATTTCCTCTGAGTGTCAGAAGGTGTGAATTGGCAATGAAACCCTTACTTGGAGTGAAGAGCAAGGTGTGGATCGAAGCCGGGATTGTGAGACTTCAGTGGGTGAAAGAACAAACTGTTGAGAGACACTGTTGATGAGACTGGACAGGTTACAAAGTGACACTAAAGTTGGTATTTGGCAAGCAGAAATGGTAAGACGAGAGCTGGTCCACTCAGTGGCTTGTCAGTGCAAACCAAATACCTGATAAAGGGTTGCACTTGGGCTATTAATTCAAGTCCTCCAAGCGTACGGCCCTGGTCTAAATCTTTCTGTATGTTTCTCTCAATTATTTTGACTCTATCTTTAAAACCACAAAATTGTTATATACTGTATATAGAAAAATCCACTTGCTTGATGTAACAATGCAAATTACAAAATAATCGCGTTCTAGACAATCATCTTATTAAACACTAACTCAACCTAGTTAATTAAGAAAATATTTGGAATAGCTCAATGACTTTCAAAGAACATACACTCAGCCTCATCCAATATGTTCATGTTCAAAACTGTATAGGGAAGTTGATGTACCATATCCAAATGTCTTTCCTGAAGGGATACAATGTGTGGCACTGGGCAGTAATAACATGAAATGAAAGAGTTGTTTATGTACGAAATAAAAAAAAGATAAAGATGGAGAGAGGTTAAGAGAAGTATTACCTAACAGTGAGATACAGCTTGTGTTTTCTGCCAGTGTCCTTTGTTCTCTCAGATCTACACACAGGAAACCAGACTCTTGGGTAAAGAGCTCCGTCTCGCACTGCAGGAAACAGCCAGGTTTTTGTAGAACGATAGTGTTGTGAAAGAAACAGAGGTGAAATGGTCTTGCTTGTTTGTGTTGTCAGGCTTGTAGCTCGGTAGATTTAGTCATCTGTTTCATATTCTTCTTTTTTCAGTTTCAAAACAAGAATCCTTGAAGAATTTAAAGAAGAAGAGGTGACAAATGTGTGACCTGCTCATTTTGATTCATGAGTGACTCCTCGTCAAATGTCTTCATTGTCCAATAGTATTTAAAATTATGACCAGTGTTTTTGAACATAAAGAGCACACATTTGTCAGAGCTGATGGAGATTGGACTGCAGAGGTTTAAACCAAAGAAATCAGTGAAAATCAGTAGAGAAGAAATGGTTCAAAGCAGAGACTCCACGAGACTGGTGGAAAGGTTTTTGTGTTCAATCTGGTATAATTTCAATGTGGCTATCTTACTGAAATGTTTGTGTGTAAAACACACATAACTTGGAAGGTTAATTAAATATTTTCTACATGATATCATCATTGGGAGAGAAAAAAAAACCTGTCAATTTCGAGTGCCATCCTGCAAGTTATGTGCTGGAGTAAACATTCTTGTTAGCTTTAAACGTGTGAAATGAAGGACAAAACTTGCCTTTATGAATGATGAAGAGTCTGTTTGTCATGTTCGGAAATGCTAAAAAATCTGTTCAGATGGTTGACTGAGTCACAGAGATCGTAAAGAAATGAATGATTTTGATCAAATTAACTGTGATTTCATCCTCAGGTTTGGTGATTATTTTACAATGCAGGAGTTTTATTGTTAAGGTACTACATCTTATTTCCTGCTGTCCTTTAGTATCTTCTGTCTACTAAAACGCCTCTCGAAGCCCCTGCGACATTAGTGATGCTGAGAAAATGATCTGTTTCAAAGGAATCAGGGTAAATAACACCTCTTCATCTGTGGGAAAACCATACCTTTCATTGTGATGCCTGGTTTTGAATAAAAACATCACACTGAAACACCAGGGCCTTTTCCGTTTCTGTTAAAGCCTGTAATATTGAACTGCGCTTTCATGCCAGGTACCATTTAGATAGAAGATGGAAAATATTTCCGATGGCACATGAATCACAGCGGAGTGCAACAGTTCCAGTGCAGATGGAGAGAGACAGGGAGGAAAGCAGAGGGGAGGCAGAGTAAAACAGTAAGGGAACATTGGGATTCTCAGATGCAGGTGTATTTATATCTGGAAAGGGAGAATCGTCTCTCTCTATCTCACACACGCGCACACACACACACACACACACACACACACACACACACACACACACACACACACTGCAGGCTATCCTAGTCCTGCTGTTAAATAATGCAACTGCTTTGAGATCTGAGGGACTCCTATTATATTAAGCTTTTGTGGGCCTTTTTGCGTACTAAGGAGCTTACACGTGTGTGTGTGTGTGTGTGTGTGTGTGTGTGTGTGTGTGTGTGGGTGTGTGGGTGTGTCATTAAAAGACACACACCAGTCCTTCTCTGCGCTTTGCAACTCTCTCTGTTAATTGCCATGTTTGTGTGCTGCTTTGTGTTTCTGACACAATTCATTATATTCAGTTTAAGACTCCATCATATCCCTGTCTCTGCTTTGCGTTTGGAAGTGTGGATGTGTTTTCAATCGTGTGTAATTACACAGCCTCTCCTGAATGTGTTTATATTGGAAAGGCACTTTTGAAGTATTCCGCCATCCAAACTTGTGAGGCCTCTTGTGCCCAATTAGGCAACTCGTTTGAGTCACTGTCGTCACATGGTTCCCTCTCTTGGCAACTCTCTTTCCCTTCATCACTCCGTCACATCGTAGCCTTCATCCGCATTCCCTGCAGTCTGGTGGTAAGGAAGGAAAAAATAATGAATGTCAAGACTTGCAGTGTCCAAGTAAATCTATGGTGTGTAGCCTCTGAAGACCAGTCTCAGGTCACAGGTGTGCCGACTGTTGGATCTGGACTTGTTGGGGAGCTGTAGGACATGAC